>NC_064622.1:242040224-242640502 GCF_023898315.1 Schistocerca nitens | reverse complement strand
GCGTTTCGCCTATATTTTCTGCAAGGCATCATCAGTGGCCTGGAATATGTACATATGTTAGATATTTTATTTACATTTTTGTCACTGTGCCTATAGGTTATAAACAGTTCTGGTGGTTGGTATTTCCTATTAAGTAGTAATGTTTTGAACTGTACTTACAGGTTGCGCAGACAGTTTATTACATATTACGCTCCTGTTGCATTTTTGGTGTGGTTCTTCTTCCTATGAGCGCCAATTTGCTGTTTTTTCCACATTCCACAGCACTATGCACTGAACGCTTGTTTTAATGCAATGTTTTGGTTTCTGTTGCCGACTGTCAAATGTTTTTGCCAAAGATCGAATATTACTGCCAAACTTATGAGTGTAACTATTGAAGTATCTGTGGTCTGTTCGTGTATGCATTTGTGTGTGCGTTTGTGTATGTGTGTGTGTGTGTGTGTGTGTGTGTGTGTGTGTGTGTGTGTGTGTGCGTGTGTGAGTATGAGTGTTTTTTGGTGTGGTATTAATTTAATTTTATTTTATTTTATTGTATTTATTTATTTATTTTTGTTTTTGTCCTGTGTATGTGTGTGTGTGTGTGTGTGTTTTGGTCTGATATATATTTTTTTGTGCTGTGTGTGTATGTGTGTCTGTATTTTGGTGTTATGTATTGTTTTTTTGGGGGGGCTGTGTGTGTGTGTGTGTGTGTGTGTGTGTGTGTGTGTGTGTGTGTGTGTGTCTGTCTGTCTGTATTTTATATATTTTTTATTTATTTTATTTTATTTTTTTAATTTTTTTTATGTTATCATTTCCTTTATTAAGTGTAGTAGGGAGCCTGTGCTGATGTGTGTTTGTTCATTTATCACATGTTTGTTTCTGCTATGGCTTTCTGGATGTGGAAGTTTTCTTGCATTTGTATAAGATGTTTGTCATGGTTGCTTATTCTCATTATTTTCATTTCTTGTTCCATGTTTGTAGGATGATGGTTGTAGTGTTTTAAATGCTCTGCAAATGTGGAATGGTTTGTTTGATACTTTCAACATCTGATATGTTCTTTGTATCTTGTTTCAAAATTCCTCATAAGTTTGGCAGTAATATTGGATCTTTGGCAAAAACATTTGACAGTCGGCAACAGAAACCAAAACATTGCATTAAAACAAGCGTTCAGTGCATAGTGCTGTGGAATGTGGAAAAAACAGCAAATTGGCGCTCATAGGAAGAAGAACCACACCAAAAATGCAACAGGAGCGTAATATGTAATAAACTGTCTACGCAACCTGTAAGTACAGTTCAAAACATTATTACTTAATAGGAAATACCAACCACCAGAACTGTTTATAACCTATAGGCACAGTGACAAAAATGTAAATAAAATATCTAACATATGTACATATTCCAGGCCACTGATGATGCCTTGCAGAAAATAAAGGCGAAACGCGTATGGCACTAAAATTGTGTTTTATTCAGTTGCTGTCAGACGGTCCATAAGTAAAAATTATCAATATACCGTAATATTACACGCAACTGAGGATGACAGGACTACAAAAGTTGAAGATGTTAACTACTGACCTATTCGCAATATTGCTCTGAATATGGCCTAACATTTTCGAAATTACCTAGAACGTCGCACTAGCACCAAAGAAATACACCTTTAACCACAGATTTAATACCAAAAATGTTATGTTTTGGATGAAATGTGACAGAAAAAGGGAAAGACATTTTCTTGAACCTTTTATTTCGTCCGCACAATCTAATAATATCCGCCCACTTATCAAAGACTATTATAGATAATTATTTTACATAAATGACATCGAATTATGTTTCATATTTCTTTAAAAATAAAACTATGTGCATCAATGGAGCATCGTGTGAAATGTTCTCTTTTGTAGTGAACTACATACGAAAATCTGGTGGACTGTCACATTTACACACTGGAATAGAACGAAAAATTCGTCTGAATTTGTTTAAAATATTTCTCACTTGTATTTGGTAGAGCGTTGTAAAATTACATTTACCCGCAAAAAATTTCAGCTGGTACCATTTTTGAAAGTGTCATCAGCATTCCTGTAAATAAAAAAAAAGCACTGACTCCCTACTTTTACACAGGCTGCAACTTCTTAGGTCAATGGTTTCACCTAAACACGAAGTTAAATGTTTTTCGTACGTCTCCTCCACATGTTGATTAAGTATCTTCGAGTGTGACACACCAACTGCAAATTATCTTTATTCAGGTATCCATCATTCAACTGGTTATAGAACAAATACTCCCATAGCATGACACTGTCTGTCTTAACGCATATCGGACAATACATCTCGAACGCTCTGAATGTAATGTCGTAACTTTTACCATGCTTAAGTTATAGAATTATTTTTATTTGATTATTCTCCATTACATCCCTTTAGACACTGCATACGAGACATAGTGGGAGAAAATATGACTACCTGATAATGACCCCAAACATTGATTTTAAACAGGTTCTGGCGGTTAGCCACGCGGAAGTCAGTCGACTCACATAAAATGATTATTGTAGAAATCTCTAGACCTCGTTATAAAGTGACGTAACAATAGCGTGGCAGCGACTACAGACAGTGTTGAAGCCGCAGTCAATGGCGAGCTCGCTTTGGCGTACAACTTATGGGTACCTGTACGCTCGTCATATTTTCAGCTGTTGTAACAATCAAATGCGAAATCCGACAATATTAGTGGTATATTTTGTTAAATGTTTGAATGTTTAAATCTGTGTTATTAATTTTTTCACTCCTCAGCAACGATTCTTATTTTAAAAAGTTAATAAACTACTTATTTGATTCGAAAAGAAATAACATAAAATTATATTTTAATTTTAGATTGTTTTGGTTACTGTTCCTCTAAAGTCAGTTTTTAAAATTTTATTTTTGTGGGGATCAGCAGCCTCAACGTGTTTTGAGCATGAGTAAATTGCATTGTGGTCCACGTGTACCCAGCGACATATTGCAGTGTAAAATGGAGCTAGAAGCTTAAGATACGTACTTGAAAATGACCCAAGATTGAAGCTGGCTTATCGCACAGCCAATAAAAAGAAATAGACTACCCGGACCATGTTTTCAATCTCATATTCCTTCATGTTGAAGACAGAAATTTCATATATGATTCTGTAAATGCGGAACAGTTATGGGATTAAAACGAGCAAGAGACGAGATATTGTCAAGGACTGTTGTACGAGGGCTATTCAGAAAGTAAGATCCGCTAGCTCGTGAAGTGGAAACCTCTGTGAAAATAAAAAAATATTTTATTAGAAAGAGTTAACTACGCCGTCCAGTTGCTTATATACACAGTCGCCGCTGCGGCCTAGACATATGTTGTAGCGTTGCACCAAGTTTCCAGTACCCTCCTCATGGAAGGCAGCTATTCGTCATTTCTCTACGCTGGTCTACAGGTTGACTTCGTAGCCAGTAGTTCATGTGAGCGAAGATTTCACTCAGCGGGAGCCAATTACAGACTGTATTGTGGGTAATGGAACACTCCCACTGAAATCGCAGCAGGAGGGCGGTCGAGTATTGTGAAGAAGGAAAGGCAGACATGTTATGTGGGTTGCATGACATCAGGCGAAGTGTCTTACCAGGCCCTCATAATTGGCGGAATACACTACTTATCCGGACATCTTTACATACTCGGTGTGTGAAAAAAAGGGATCCGATGTGATCGACGGGCATGCTAGAGATGCTGGCCTAGACAGCTGTGTGAAGCTTCATCAGCTTTTGACAGTTGGTTTCCATTTGGCTCCCAATCGGACCTTATTTTCCGAATAGCCCTCCTATTAGAGGAAATAAGATCTTTAGTGAATGCCGTAATTTAAGGAGGAGGAAAAATACTGGTTAGGTACAAGACACTGTAAGACAAAGCGCTCACACAGTTTACAGCAGGATCGTGTGGCATTCTCAGATTGTAGGCCTTTGCCTTCTAAAGGTAAAGCCCCAATGTTCCACAGTGACCTAATTTTCGGATGCGAATGTCAACGAATAATCCACTGAGTAACGTAAATTTTACTCCAGCAAACTAATGTAAAAACAATTTACAGTGACATGTAATGCATTCAGTAAATAAAAAAGAAAGCCAAAATGTGATGTAACTCACAAAAGCGTTTTTTTTCGTGTGATACATTGAAAGAAGAAATAAAAACTGACAAATAAACCCAATAAATCGGCAGAGACACATTTGAAAAATATCAATAAATATCTCTTGTCTGATAACAGACAGGTGATACTAACGCAGAAGAACGCTGTGATGTATCGGTGACATGTTTAGGATGCAAGAGCCCGTGCCCGTTGGCGAAGTATGAGAGGGCGTATTGTCTCCTTGTCATTGTTCGTCCCGCCCACGTAGCTTAACTAACCTGCGGTAATGGAAATTAGCCGAAGCTATGGCCCACACCTATGGCCGTTATGACGACAGAGACTGGTCACGCCAGGGTGAACGACTGCGCTAAGTAATTAACTGCTGCGACGAGAGCAGAGTTGATTACTGTCCGCTCGTCAGTTTAACGATCACCGCGCTGAGTACTGCACCCGACCACAACGCAGCCTCGGCGTGAAATGCCTGGAAAACAAATTATCAGGTGACAGTAAAAACGATACATCTGTACTCGTTATCGGTGATACGCCTTTATTGCTCTAGAGATAAGAGATTACAGAAAACATTTTCAACGTTCCTGGTTATCACGTTAAACTAGATGCAGCATTCGACTGTGAACACATAGTCTATCTTTATTCTGTACAAGCGTATTCACCTACTTTCATACCGTAATACCAGACGGGATCATTTTCTGGAGTAATTCATGAAGCCAAACTAAATGTTCACCAATTCAGAAAGCGTGTAATATGAATTATTAATACGAATTATTTCTGGTGTGAACTGAAAAATGTCTTGCTCAGCCTCTTCAGGACACTGGGCACAAAAACTACTACTTTCCAAAAAGTTTCTTGTTAATGAAATGTGTCAAGATATAAGATGACCTTCCTCCTTTTCGAAACAACAACCCACTAGACGGAATCAACAGCAGAAACAAGAATAATCACCGTGGATGTATATGTTACTGCAAAAGTATGATAATTGGTAAACCCTAGAACTACCCTATGAAACCTAAGAGCCGGCCGGTGTGGCCGTGCGGTTCTAGGAGCTTCAGTCTGGAACCGCGTGACCACTACGGTCGCAGGTTCGAATCCTGCCTCGGGAATGGATGTGTGTGATGTCCTTAGGTTAGTTAGGTTTAAGTAGTTATAAGTTCTAGGGGACTGATGACCACAGATGTTAAGTCCCATAGTGCTCAGAGCCATTTGAACCATTTTGAAACCTAAGATTTACCACCTCAGTGTGGTAAAGTCCGAAATTTCTCAGTATATGCATATATTTCCAACTTTTACTAAGAGACATTGGTAGAGCTTTGGATTTACCAATGCAAACTGGTAAAATCTGGATCGAAGTCTCCCGCCTACATCGTGCAGTTTTAGACAAGTGCGATTGTTGACAATATTGTGTTAAGATAAGTTTCTTTGTTGGCAATTATGAGTTCTCAGTCCACTCAATTCTGTGTAGGCTCAGTCGGTGTCGAGCATCGTGCATACGATCATCTTTGCGACTCGCTTTAATGGTATTTCTTCTGCAGCTTTGCATCACAGTGAGTGATGTTATGCGTAACAGATTTTACGAACTTTTAAGTGAAACAGTGAATAAGATGAAGGACAACTATTTTATGTAGCTGCTGAGCAATATAATATTCTGTTAAGTGCAGTGAAAAATGCAAAAAACCGTTTCCAATACAAAAATATGTTCACTACAGACGTTTGAAGCAATGTGATGATCTCAGCATCGGAGGGGAAGAGAAACTCGTAGCACCAGTGTCAGCTGAAAAAGAAGAAGTTCGTTATTACGTTCGTTTTGATGAACTGTTTAACGTACTACATGAGACCCACATTCCTACAGGCCATGGTGGCCGAACACGACTGATTGTGGAACTGAAACGTAAGTACAAGAATGTAATAGTTGAATCGAACGTTACCTAATTGAGACTATGTGAACCATGCCAGAAAAGCAAAAAACACTGAAAAGGGGTGTTGTAGTGGAGCGTATCATACACAGTGAAATAAATTCACGATGCCAAATTGACTTAATGGACATGCAGGCAAACCCAGACAGTAAGTCGAAGTTCATATTCATATTCTAAGTTCATCTGACAGAATTTGTTATTCTCCACGCGCTAACTACGAAACGGGCTGATGAAGTAGCATATCATCTTTTGGACCTTTTTAACACCTTTGGTGTACCAAGTATTCATCATTCTGCCAATGGTAGAGAGTTTTGTAACCAACTCATTAAAAGTTTATGTAGGCTGTAGAGTGATACAAAGATAGTCCACGGGAAGCCGAGGCACGGTCAGCCTCAGGGATCAGTCGAAAGAGCGAATCAAGGTATCGAAAATACACTCCTCGAAATTGAAATAAGAACACCGTGAATTCATTGTCCCAGGAAGGGGAAACTTTATTGACACATTCCTGGGGTCAGATACATCACATGATCACACTGACAGAACCACAGGCACATAGACACAGGCAACAGAGCATGCACAATGTGTATATCCTCCTTTCGCAGCAATGCAGGCTGCTATTCTCCCATGGAGACGATCGTAGAGATGCTGCATGTAGTCCTGTGGAACGGCTTGCCATGCCATTTCCATCTGGCGCCTCAGTTGGACCAGCGTTCGTGCTGGACGTGCAGACCGCGTGAGACGACGCTTCATCCAGTCCCAAATATGCTCAATGGGGGACAGATCCGGAGATCTTGCTGCCCAGGGTAGTTGACTTACACCTTCTAGAGCACGTTGGGTGGCACGGGATACATGCGGACGTGCATTGTCCTGTTGCAACAGCAAGTTCCCTTGCCGGTCTAGGAATGGTAGAACGATGGGTTCGATGACGGTTTGGATGTACCGTGCACTATTCAGTGTCCCCTCGACGATCACCAGTGGTGTACGGCCAGTGTAGGAGATCGCTCCCCACACCATGATGCCGGGTGTTGGCCCTGTGTGCCTCGGTCGTATGCAGTCCTGATTGTGGCGCTCACCTGCACGGCGCCAAACACGCATACGACCATCATTGGCACCAAGGCAGAAGCGACCCTCATCGCTGAAGACGACACGTCTCCATTCGTCCCTCCATTCACGCCTGTCGCGACACCACTGGAGGCGGGCTGCACGATGTTGGGGCGTGAGCGGAAGACGGCCTAACGGTGTGCGGGACCGTAGCCCAGCTTCATGGAGACGGTTGCGAATGGTCCTCGCCGATACCCCAGGAGCAACAGTGTCCCTAATTTGCTGGGAAGTGGCGGTGCGGTCCCCTACGGCACTGCGTAGGATCCTACGGTCTTGGCGTGCATCCGTGCGTCGCTGCGGTCCGGTCCCAGGTCGACGGGCACGTGCACCTTCCGCCGACCACTGGCGACAACATCGATGTACTGTGGAGACCTCACGCCCCACGTGTTGAGCAATTCGGCGGTACGTCCACCCGGCCTCCCGCATGCCCACTATACGCCCTCGCTCAAAGTCCGTCAACTGCACATACGGTTCACGTCCACGCTGTCGCGGCATGCTACCAGTGTTAAAGACTGCGATGGAGCTCCGTATGCCACGGCAAACTGGCTGACACTGACGGCGGCGGTGCACAAATGCTGCGCAGCTAGCGCCATTCGACGGCCAACACCGCGGTCCCTGGTGTGTCCGCTGTGCCGTGCGTGTGATCATTGCTTGTACAGCCCTCTCGCAGTGTCCGGAGCAAGTATGGTGGGTCTGACACACCGGTGTCAATGTGTTCTTTTTTCCATTTCCAGGAGTGTATATTATTAGTTTGGATGGAAACAAAACGGTCATAAAAGAATCAGATGTTCACCATATGAATCCATGTTTGGAGTTGCAATGAAAATGGGCATTACGTCCTCAGTTGTTCCACGTGACATGATGAAAAATATAACCATGGAAGAAGACAGTGTTAAACACCGCTTCCACTGATTCACAGGGAACTGAAAATGACTGCCAAGGAACTGATGCGAGTGAATCAAGTACTGGAACAGGAGGACCGGAGGTAGAAAGTGCAGCTACAGCAGGTGAGAAAGCACCAGAGACACAGGCTTTGATGACAGTTAACAGCGAGACACCAGTATCAGCCGATGGTTGTGACGAGATGCTGACAACTTCCAACAGTGTTAATAAAGTGAAACAAATCGGAGAAGCTGCCAAAGAAGGTTTTCAATTGCAGGAAAAGAAAATGAAAACAGCCTCATGTAGCAAAATTCCGAAAAATTCAATTGGATAGATTGCGAGAATTAAAATACCGGATGTAGACAGGGCCAAAACTGATGCAAAATCTATAATATTTGTAGCGATAAATATTCAGGATTACGAATTTTATCAACTTCGTACCAAAGCTGGTAAACTGAAGTCACTGTAAGCTATGAACCAATTTACATTGTGCAAGGAAAACTTTATCAAGAGTAGCAAGAGAAGAAATTAGTCTACAGAAAGTGTTTGCCAAACAATCTTTTGTTGGACGACAAGGGTTCAAAAAGAGCCACTGATTAAAAAAGCGTTCAAATACAGATTGCGTGTTGTGTAAATCGCCTTCCTTATTATATAATTGGAAATGACACAACAATCAGCCTCGTAACAAAAATTGGCGTTCAGAAGGTAACATTTATTACAACGTTTTTCACTGATATGGAATACTGCTCATAATAACCACATTGGAATCCAATAATGTTTAAAATACGTAATTTTACAATTATTACAAACTATTTCAATAAATTGGTAAGCTGATTTTTTTATGAATACGATTTTGCCAATTGGAAAGGGTTCATACTAAGATTTACCAAAGTTTCTTGGAAAGTTTCGAAATCTATGCATATAAAACAAAATTTCGGACTTCTCCCACACCTTATTGGTAAGAGGTTTCACCAGTTAATTCCAGGATTTACCATTCATCTTACTTTTACAGTAACATATACATTGACAAGAATCGTGGGATACGTCCTAACATCGAGTCAGATCTCCTATAGCCGGGGTAGTGGAGGAACTCGACGTGGATTGGATTCAATAAGACAATGGACGTTCATTGTTGAAATGTTGAGCCATGCTGTTTCTGTAGCAGTCTAGGAATGCGAATGTGTTGACGGTGCAGGATATTGTGCACGAATTACCCTCTCGATTATGTCCCATTAATCTTCGATGGGACTCATATCGGGTGATCTGGATGACCAAATCATTAGCACGAATTGTCCAGAATGTTCTTCGAAACAGTCCCGAACTGTTGTGGTCCAGTAATACGTTTGGTAACACGAGCCCCATGAATGATTGAAAGTGGTCTCCAGTTAGCCGACCGTAACGATTTCCAGTCACTTATCGGCTCAGTTGAACCCTTGGGCCCAGTCCGTTCCGTGTAAACATAGCCCACACCTTTATGGAGCCACCACCAGCTTGCCACTCATTTGAAATAGGGACTCATCCGACCAGGTGACAGTTTTCTAGCTGTCTATCATCCAACCGATATGGTCACGAGACAGGGAGAGGGGCTGTAGGCAATATCGTGTTGTTAGCAAATGCAGTCGCGTCAGTCGTCAGTTGACATAGACCATCAACGCCAAATTTCGCCGCACTGTCCTAACGGATACATTCATTGTACGTCCCACATTGATTCCTACATTCATTTCGCACAATGTTGCTTGTCTCTGAGCACTGAGATCTCTACGCGAACGCCGCTGCTCTCGCTCGCCGGCTGCGGCCTTCTCCGTGGTGAGAGGTAATGCTTGAAAGGTGGTATTCTCGGCACACCTTTGAAATTGTAGATCTGAAAATGTCTAATTCTGTAACGATTTCCAAAATGAAATTCCCCATGCGTTTAGCTCCAACTATTATTTCGCGTTCAGAGTCTATCAGTTCTCGTCGTAAGGCCATAATCACGTCGTAAACCTTTTCACATGAATCATCAGTGTACAAGTAACAGCTCCACCATTTCCCTGCCCTTTTTACCCTGTGTTAGCGTTACTACCAACATCTTCATATGTACATATCGCCATCCCATGATTGTTTTACAGTTCACTGTCAGGCTACTTGCTTTAGCCCAAAAAATTACACATTACTCAGGAACACACATTTACTATAACTTGCCAGCATTCATAAGATTATCAGGCCTTCTAAATTCCTAGAGTGGCCAACTACGATAGATACTACATTCCATAGAAACTCAGGGCTTTTTACGTTTCACGCGAAAATTAAAGGCAAATTATACGGGATTAATGAAAATTCTGGGCTGTGCCAGTGCTGAGTTAACTTATATATAGCGTCCAACACATATCAGGAATAGTCAACTAACCATTACGGACGTAAACATTGACGAGCAACTAGCAGAACGGTTCTGCCAGTTGGGTTGCATGTAAATGCTTGTACTGGTGAATGCCTGTTAGACATACGAAGCGTTGTCATCGATAATAATTTAAATACGGTAAATTAAAGGCCCTGGAAGTACTGCTTTATTCGCGTTCGGAGAAAAACAATTACTACACATGTGACCAGAAGATTCTTGTGCCTGAAGCTGCTATTCGCAGTAGTGAGCGGTGCGTGACACGGAAAGGTCATGTACATAAACCAGTTCCGAACATATTTCTCGGAGGATATGGTCTGGAAACCAATCTCCATGTGCATACATGTGTGTAGAAGTGTTCCTTTTTCGCAAATCTAGTAAATTATGTATGATAATTTGCTGAAACCAATTTTCTAGGGAATACAAATCAATCAACACGGACACGTATGAAATATAAAAAAACCTGGATCTGAATGACAAGATACAGCTGAGCACATTCCCACTCTCAAGCTTCACATGATCCAGTCACCTGGCAACACAGTACCAGACAACAGTCCTAATGATCAGTTCCATATCTACCGACTTATTGCATCGCAATGAAATTGTCATAATCTCACTTTCTTTTTTGTAACAGCCTTTATTCACCACAATTGTATGTTTCAATGTTGTGTGTTATCGTTGTTTACTACATTTGATACTATCCACGTCGTAAATAATAATCTGATATTGTTAATGTAACGTGCATGGTGCATAACATGAGCAATGAGCGTTCGATTTTACCTTTCTCACCTAACATCACGACCAAATACTCTGTGTGTTTTCAAAGTAACTTTGTTTTTGATGTTACGTTTCCTTTTCCTAGCGTTTCCCATAGATTCTAAGATGATTTTTTCCTATGGGCCAATAAGCCGGAAACCCTTTCGAAATAAACAAATATTAACTGTAGCTTTCCTCTTCAATCTCAACTGCGCACATCGAAGTAGACAAGTGAAATTCGATTACAAATTCGCCTATAAAATGTGTTAATACACGGATTGTAGATGAAGTGCTATTTTACTACGATCAACTGTGCAGTTTTCGGTTGTCCGATTTATCTCTCTTCCGTCACATGGAGGTATCTCAGGGCTTCACGAAACCGCTCATCCAATAACGTGAAACTGTGACTGAAAATTATAAACGACATGTATGAAGCCATACGATCATGAGGCGTTGCGGTAGGTAACGCCGGTGAAGTCTCGTAATGTTCATCTACAATATGTACCGAGTAGAACTGTGGAACATGGAGAAAACCCACCGAAGGTGACAACTGTTTTAGCAAGTTGCTACGAAAGCAAAAAGAGCTTCACTGCAAATTTCAACGGAGCCAAACGCTGAAAGACAAACAAAAACCAAACGAAGTCAAAATAATCTTAAGTAGGGCTATGAGGGAAGCTTTCAACGAATACAAAAGTAAAACTCTAATTTCAAACTTGACAGAAAATTCTAACAAGTTCTGGTCTTGTCTTAAATCAGGAAACGGACTGAAGCCACCTGTCCACACACTCTGGCACCATAATGGGAGTGAAGCAGAGTATGACACAGAAAATGTCGAAGTACTATACGTTTCTTTTTTGAAAAGTGTATCACAGAGAAAGATCACCCTGTTCTTCCTCCTTTAAATCGTCGTACGAATGATACAACGAGAGATGAATATGAATTACTGAGGGATAGAGTAACAACTGGAAAGGCTCAAAATAGGAAAGGCCGATGAACCCAATGAGATAAGAATTCGACTCTATATTATGTGAAAGAACTCGGCGCTCTTCTAGCATCAGTAAATTGAGGCCTCTGCTCTTAATCGGGCAGGTAGGTTAGAAAATTTAAAAATGGAAATGGATAGGTTAAAGTTATATATAGTGGGAATTAGTGAAGTTCGGTGGCAGGAGGAACAAGACTTTTGGTCAGGTGATTACAGATTTATAAATACAAAATCAAATAGGGGTAATGCAGGAGTAGGTTTAATAATGAATAAAAAATAGGAGTGCGGGTTAGCTACTACAAACAGCATAGTGAACGCATTATTGTGGCCAAGATAGACACAAAGCCCATGCCTACTACAGTAGTACAAGTTTATATGCCAACTAGCTCTGCAGATGATGAAGAAATTGATGAAATGTATGACGAGATAAAAGAAATTATTCAGGTAGTGAAGGGAGACGAAAATTTAATAGTCATGGGTGACTGGAATTCGTCAGTAGGAAAAGGGAGAGAAGGAAACATAGTAGGTGAATATGGATTGGGGGGAAGAAATGAAAGAGGAAGCCGCCCTGTAGAATTTTGCGCAGAGCATAGCTTAATCATAGCTAACACTTGGTTCAAGAATCATAAAAGAAGGTTGTATACCTGGAAGAATCCTGGAGATACTAAAAGGTATCAGATAGATTATATAATGGTAAGAGAGAGATTTAGGAACCAGGTTTTAAATTGTAAGACATTTCCAGGGGCAGATGTGGATTCTGACCACAATCTATTGGTTATGAACTGCAGATTGAAACTGAAGAAACTGCAAAAAGGTGGGAATTTAAGGAGATGGGACCTGGATAAACTGAAAGAACCAGAGGTTGTAGAGAGTTTCAGGGATAGCATAAGGGAACAATTCACAGGAATGGGGGAAAGAAATACAGTGGGAGAAGAATGGGTAGCTCTGAGGGATGAAGTAGTGAAGGCAGCAGAGGATCAAGTAGGTAAAAAGACGAGGGCTAATAGAAATCCTTGGGTAACAGAAGAAATATTGAATTTAATTGATGAAAGGAGAAAATATAAAAATGCAGTAAATGAAGCAGGCAAAAGGGAATACAAACGTCTCAAAAATGAGATCGACAGGAAGTGCAAAATGGCTAAGCAGGGATGGCAAGAGGTCAATGTAAGGATGTAGAGGCTTATATCACGAGGGGTAAGATAGATACTGCCTACAGGAAAATTAAAGAGACCTTTGGAGAGAAGAGAACCACTTGTATGAATATCAAGAGCTCAGATGGCAACCCAGTTCTAAGCAAAGAAGGGAAGGCAGAAAGGTGGAAGGAGTATATAGAGGGTTTATACAAGGGCGATGTACTTGAGGACAATATTATGGAAATGGAAGAGGATGTAGATGAAGATGAAATGGGAGATAAGATTCTGCGTGAAGAGTTTGACAGAGCACTGAAAGACCTGAGTCGAAACAAGGCCCCGGGAGTAGACAACATTCCCTTAGAACTACTGATGGCCTTGGGAGAGCCAGTCATGACAAAACTCTACAATCTGGTGAGCAAGATGTATGAGACAGGCGAAATACCCACAGACTTCAAGAAGAATATAATTCCAATCCCAAAGAAAGCAGGTGTTGACAGATGTGAAAATTACCGAACTATCAGTTTAATAAGTCACAGCTGCAAAATACTAACGCGAATTCTTTACAGACGAATGGAAAAACTGGTAGAAGCGGACCTCGGGGAAGATCAGTTTGGATTCCGTAAAAATGTTGGAACACGTGAGGCAATACTAACCTTACGACTTATCTTAAAAGAAAGATTAAGAAAAGGCAAACCTACGTTTCTAGCATTTGTAGACTTAGAGAAAGCTTTTGACAACGTTAACTGGAATACTCTCTTTCAAATTCTGAAGGTGGCAGGGGTAAAATACAAGGAGCGAAAGGCTATTTACAATTTGTACAGAAACCAGATGGCAGTTATAAGAGTCGAGGGGCATAAAAGGGAAGCAGTGGTTGGGAAAGGAGTGAGACAGGGTTGTAGCCTCTCCCCGATGTTATTCAATCTGTATATTGAGCAAGCAGTAAAGGAAACAAAAGAAAAATTCGGAGTAGGTATTAAAATTCATGGAGAAGAAGTAAAAACTTTGAGGTTCGCCGATGACATTGTAATTCTGTCAGAGACAGCAAAGGACTTGGAAGAGCAGTTGAACGGAATGGACAGTGTCTTGAAAGGAGGATATAAGATGAACATCAACAAAAGCAAAACGAGGATAATGGAATGTAGTCAAATTAAATCGGGTGACGCTGAGGGGATTAGATTAGGAAATGAGGCACTTAAAGTAGTAAAGGAGTTTTGCTATTTAGGGAGTAAAATAACTGATGATGGTCGAAGTAGAGAGGATATAAAATGTAGACTGGCAATGGCAAGGAAATCGTTTCTGAAGAAGAGAAATTTGTTAACATCGAGTATAGATTTAAGTGTCAGGAAGTCGTTTCTGAAAGTATTTGTATGGAGTGTAGCCATGTATGGAAGTGAAACATGGACGATAAATAGTTTGGACAAGAAGAGAATAGAAGCTTTCGAAATATGGTGCTACAGAAGAATGCTGAAGATAAGGTGGGTAGATCACGTAACTAATGAGGAGGTATTGAATAGGATTGGGGAGAAGAGAAGTTTGTGGCACAACTTGACTAGAAGAAGGGATAGGTTGGTAGGACATGTTTTGAGGCAACAAGGGATCACAAATTTAGCATTGTAGGGCAGCGTGGAGGGTAAAAATCGTAGAGGGAGACCAAGAGATGAATACACTAAGCAGATTCAGAAGGATGTAAGTTGCAGTAGGTACTGGGATATGAAGAAGCTTCCACAGGATAGAGTAAGCATGGAGAGCTGCTTCAAACCAGTCTCAGGACTGAAGACCACAACAACATTGTGGAGCGAAGGGTTCCCAATGGTTGTAGGAAAGCACAGGCCATTCCAATGTTCAAGAAGAGCCATCGAACAGAAGCTCTGAACTAGAGCCATATATCTCTTAGGTCAATCACATATAGAATTATGGAACACATTTTTCACTCGTGTATTAAGCCATTTCTGGAGATCGAAAATCTCTTGTGTAGAAACCAACGTGGGTCCATAAAACAAAAGGCGAGTGGAACCCAGCTTCCTTTCTTCGTCCACGAGACCCATAAAGCAGTAGATACAGGCGAGCAGAGAGGTACCGCGTTCCTTGACTTCCGGAAGGCATTCGATACAGTTCCGCACTGCCACCTAATGAACAAAAAACTATCATAGGGAATATGAGACCAACTACGTGATTAGACTTAATACACTCATGCTCATAAATTAAGGATAATTGCAGAATGTGGTGCCACACAACGTGGCACTACACAAAACTGGCGCTAATAGCATAGACCATAAGGAAAACACACGACACAGATCTGTAAGTCCACGGTATTGGTGATAAGTTGAGAAAACCGTCCCGAAATACATGTGCTACAAAAGGCCACTCTTTCCTGGGAATCTGCCCCGACATCAATACAGGATATGATCACCATGCACATGTACACAGACTGCAGAATGGGAATCGAGCAGCTGCTAGGGTATAGCCTCCCATTCTTGCACCAGTGCGTGAAGTGTCGGAGGGGTTCGAAGACGTGCAGCTATACTTCGACCGAGAGAATCCCAGACGTGCTCGATGGCGTTTAGGTCTGGAGAACAGGCAGGCCACTCCATGCGCCTGATATCTTCTGTTTCAAGATACTCCTCCACGATGACAGCTCGGTGGGGCCGTGCGTTGTCATCCATCAGGAGGAAGGTGGGACCAAATGCACGCCTGACAAGGTAAACATACTGGTGCAAAATGACGTCCCGATACACCTGACCTGTTACAGTTCCTCTGTCAAAGACATGCAGGCATGTACGTGCACCAGTTATAATCCCACACCACACCATCAAATCACGACCTCCAAACAGGTCCCTTTCAAGGACATTAAGGGGTTATTATATGATTCCTAGTTCACGCCAGATGAAAACACAGCGAGAATCACTGTTCAGACTATACCTGGACTTGTCCGTGAACATAACCTGGGACCACTGTTCCAATGACCAGGTACTATGTTCTTGACACCAGGCTTTACGGGCTCTCCAATGACCAGGCGTCAGTGGAATGCACCTTGCAGGTCTCCGGGCGAAAAACCATGTCTTTTCATTCGTCTGTAGACTGTGTGTCTGGAGACAACTGTTTCAGCGGCTGGGGTAAGGTCTCGAGCAAGGCTACCTGTAGTACCCCATAGCCGTCTGCGGACACTGATGGTGAGATATCGGACTTCTTGAGGTGTTGTACACTGTGGACGTCCCGTACTGTAGCGCCTGAACACGTTTCCTGTCTGATGGGATCGTTGCCATAATCTTGAGATCACATTTTGTGTGCTGTGTTTGACCAGCCTCCAGTCGCCCTAGTATTGGACCCCTCGTAACGTCATCAATATGTGTTCTTTGAGCCATTTTCATCACACAGTAACCAGTAGCACATCTGAAAACGTCTGCACACTTACTCGCTGCACCGTGCTCTGACATGCGCCAACACATCTCTGCATATGTGGACTGCTGCCAGCGCCACCGTGCGACGACCACAGGTCAAATGCTCTGCATGGTCATTCCCTGAGGTGATTTAAGCCCGCAAACCGCCCACCAGAGCGTTGTTTCACCATGTATCAGCATTATCCTTAATTTATTAGCATGTGTGCAGTTTCTAGTAAACAGGATACAGCATGTTCTACACAGAAAGAAGCCTTCATACATACACGTAACTTCGGACATCCTCCAAGGGAGTGTAATAGGACCATTATTTTTTTTATAAAATATTCAACTGACATAAGGTAAAGTAGGAAGTTCCATGAGCCTTTCGCTGATGACCGTGTTGTATACAGAAAATTACTGCGAACTGCAGGAAGATATGCAGAGGATCGACGCTTCGAGCAGGGACTTGCATATAACCCTCAACATATACAAATTTAGTGTATACTTAGACAAGGATACCCTTTATTGTATTATTAACAATTTGCAAACAATCACTGGAAGCCGTTACTTCTGTAAAGTATCTAGGAGTAGTCTCACGGAAAGATCTGAAGCGGATCAATCACATCAAAATCGCAAGTAAGGCGGATGAGAGACTGAGATTCAGTGGAGGAGTCCTCAGGAAATGTAGTCCATCAAAGACAGAAGTAGCTTGTAAAAACTCGTTCGACCAGTACTTGAATATTGCTCGTATATTGGATCCATACTAACACTGACATCAACAATTCAGGTACACATGCCCCCATAGCAAGCCGAAGATGAAGAGATGAAGAAAGTATATGAGGATATTTCTAAATCTACAGAGCAAGAACCAAGTTGTTTTGCCAACTTTTTTTTCTAAAGGAAACTGCACTAAACCACCAACAGTAACAAATTCTTCAAAACCATAAAACAATAAGGATCCCTTCTGCAGGTCAAGCAAATGACCAAGTCCTATAATGAGTGTGACCTTCCACTCTTAACGTGTACAACTGTTCCACGTAGAATTCGGCTGTTAGCAGCTGTTAGATAGCCTAACACGATGGAATGGAGGTATCACAATCTTTCCGGAAAAGAGGATGGTCGAGGTGGCACACAACTGAACCGGCCGATCTTCTCCACACTCAGCGAGACGAGAACTGCCTGCTGAATGGCGTTTTTCTTTTATTTATTAATTTCAATTCCCCATATGGGGCGGGCTGGCAGCACCGTAGGCGCCACTCATCAGCCGAGAGATAGTAACTACAGAACAGCGAGAGATTTAAAACAACATAAAGTACCAAATATGGCGAAACAGAGATATAAAATGGGAGGGGGGCACATAATGGATGGTAAGATACAAAATGGAGTGACTGTAACAATAGAGATAACAATCTAAAAATGTAGTGTACACAAAAAACCACACACTGTGACGATTAAAAGAATAAAAGGCGAAATAGGGCCGGAACATCAAACTTGTGGTGGTCGGCATATCACAGAACAATCACAGACAACAACACTATGTACAAGTCCAGCACAGGACTAAAATCGCAGCACTTGACATCACTGTAGAACAGCACTGAACACAACACTGACATAACACACTGACGACGAAGAACAAAGTGGGAGGATCTGCCAGAGAGAAGGGAAGAAAGGTTGGAATGGACAGCGCTACACAGGGGTGGGGGGGGGGGGAGTCGAGGAAAGGGGATATGGGGTGGCAGTGCACCGAAGGGGGCCAGGGAGGGAAGGTTAGGTGAGGGAAACAGCCGAAAAATGGGTGCAGAGACTCGGAGGGGGGGAGGAGAAAAAACCGTTCTCGGGGAAGGGAAGAGGAAAATGGGGGCCTGTGGCCTGGGAGGGAGGGGGAACAAGGCCAGGCTACAGTTGGTAGGGAGGGTAGCTGTCATGGTGAAGTGCATCATCCAGGAGAGGGAGGTGCTGAAAATTACGCTGATGAAGGAGATGGAGGGTGTGGATGTGGAGAGGGGGAGGGATACAGCGATAGAGGCGCAGCAACTGTTGAACGGCCAGGCGGTGGCTTATCTAGCCCCAGGGGCTGAAGGATATTTCCACTTACATGGTCACCATGAAATAATTCGTGTATCGTCGCGCCCCCTTCCCCTGCTGCCATTTGATGCCTACTGGTGGATGTTGGCAGCACCTACGTGTTTCTTGTCAACTGTTATACTTGCTTGTAAGCACTCTTGCGTCGGCTAGACTTCGCAGCGGAGTCGGCAAACCGCATCGCTGGTCTTTCTGCGGTGTTGCTGCTGTAGTAGGCGTCCGTGGTGACTGCAGCGATACTAAACGGATAATTCACTACCTAAAGGGAGAGGAAACTGTAATAGTCATGAGGGTCTGGAATAGGGTTGTAGAGAAAGGAGTAGAAGAAAGGGTCATGGATGAATATGGATTTGATGGTAGGAATAAGATAGGAAAAGACTAATTGAGATCTCCAATAGGTTTCACCTAGTAATAGCGCTTACTCTGTCCATAAATCACAAGAGGAGGAGATATTCTTGGAAACGCGGGGAGATACGGGAATATTTCAGATAGATTACATCATGGTCAGGCAGAGTCCTAAATCAGATAGTGGATTGCAAGGCATACTCAGGAGCAGATATAGACTCAGATCACAATATTGTAGTCATGAAGAGTAGGCTGAAGTTCAAGAGACCACTCAATGTACAAAGAAATTGGATACAGAAGTACTAAAGAATGCAGAGAGACGCTTAAAGCTCTATATGGTTATAGATACTGCGATGGGGAATAGCTCAGAAGCACCTCAGTTGAATGGACATCTCTGAAGAGGGCAATCACAGAAGTTGTAAGAAAATATAGATACAAAGGAAATAGCTGTGGAGAAACCAAGGATAATAGATGAAATACTCCGGCTGTCGATGAAAGAAGGAAGATAAAAAATGTTGAGGCAAATTCAGAAATACACAACTCCAGCGATCAAAATGCAGGCGACACAAGCGTTGTGTTGTTGAATATATAAATTTATTACGCCAAACGAAGATGGCTGAGAACCCGAAACGAATCTTTGTATAAAATAAATCTATATAATAGGTGACTGATTACTATATTTCTTCAAGCAATTTAATCCATGCCTTAGGCCCTCAGCCACGATTACCATGGGCAAAAACGAGTATTTACCCTCCATCAGATAGAGAGGATACGGTAGTGAACATATTTGCTGCATGGTCTACGTCTGTTCACATTTGCCACTCTGTGCTCTATAGCATAAATAAATAAAATTCAATCGAGAATTTTTCTTGCAGCATCAGCCTGCTGAAAACTGAGAAGATCGTTTATACGGTATCCATAAAATTCCCCTATCATATCAAAATCTCTCAACTTGGTAACTGTTGGAGAATGAGCGTCGTGGTTTGTCATAAATTGTTTGTCAGCTCTCGAAGTTTTTTTCCTGTTATAGCAGAATTTCAATGTGTGTCCCACTCGTCGCTCTTAGAACATCATGTGGTATTCGAGCTGAGCCCACGAATGGTAAGTTCGGATGGCTTCATTGATTCACCTACGATGGGTAGGAATGTCATTGACTGGTGTTGTGTACTCGCAATCCCTGACGTAAAGCCAGAAAAAAGAAATGTAATTGGATTACACCGGAAGAGAAGGGATGCTACGTAGTATTATGTAGTAAGACCAACAACATGCTGCCTGTCTCTTTGAGGTTTTTAAACCATCTCATTATGCTTCTTACTGTTGTCACAGATTTAGATTCTGCGTAACAGAAGAGATATACCGCATGCTCCTCGTCTTGTAATTTGATGTGCCCCAAGTTAAATCCATAGCAAAGGAAAGTTACAGGAAACCCATTGCGTGCGAAGTAGCAAGTTCAACCTTTAGTAAGGCTCATTTTAAAGTGTTGTTAATACAATTATGACAGCATAATATTAACACATAATGACTCACCATGTGCTTCAGGAAGGTGACAGAAAAAAAGTGTGGAGGAGGTGCAGAGATCAACCTTCTATATGATGTATGTATTACGCTTCACAATAGGACTTAGTCGACGTTAAAAAAATGTTCAAAACTAACTATTAAGTAGCATCACCAACACCGAATGGAAAGTTGCGCGCCAAAGCGATCACAGAGACTCGCCCCATCAAAATCGAAGGTAAACTTTTTGTGAGCTACCGAGCATTACGTTCAGCTAGGTATGAACTCCCAAAGAACGCAAACAGAATCATGTTGGAGTGATGAGAACCGACGGACTGTGATGGCATGCAGCCGTATGCGAAAAAATCTGTCATGGAGCTTGTCGTGAAACTGGCTAACCTCTAAGGGATGGGGGGGGGGGGAGGGGGCTATAGTTCGATAGTATGTTTTATAGGCACAGAAAAAACAAACATTCAGAGAGTGAATTTGTCCAATGGTTCCAGGTTGTATGATCTGCTATTTCAAACACTTTTCAGCTCGGAAAGCGTGTGACTTTAATATGAAAACGAGGAATCACGATAAAGCAAATTATTTTGAGCGGTCATTGGCGAAAAGCAGTGCTCGTTCAAAGTTGTACTTCTCTTACGCCCATTTCCCACTCTTTCTTGCTGTGACGTAAGTATTCCCCCTGTCCGTGCGAGATCACGCACGCAATAAAGAATCGTAGGGTGGTATGGGGCAGAGAACCTCCTACTTCGTTCAGCACAATTAATAACTTACCAGCCAGTTTACCATCCGGATTAACTAACAATGTACATAATTGTGTACGAATGCATTAAGGCATTCTTGTTAGTTGATCTTGATTTAATTTTTATTGTATAATTTCCAGGGTTCCTTTCATGTGCATCTCCTCTTGCTATCCCGGTTGGTCGGAATTGAAAACAAACGCCTTGCTGAAGGATGGGATAAGCTTGTTTACCTGATCTACAAATATTTTGACCAGTTCCACAGTTTCATATGCATCGTCAAGTTGACACTTTGTTTATAATTTCTTTATCTTACGTCTTCCAAAGCTGTAGCATTGTTCTAAGTTTGCAACCATCCACTGCTTCTCTTGAAATCACTCCCATCTATGTCGCGCGAAATTTGATGTACGTAACGTACTAGGACACTACCAATCTCACTCACGAAACGAGAAAACACCAGTTTTTGCAAAATATACGTCTTGTCCTCCCGTGAATATCGGCAGCTTCCCTTGTGCACTACACAGTAATTTTTTTTAGTATGCTGCGGATGATCTTACATATAGGTAATTATGTTTAATTATATTTAGAGCCCGCTCCTTGGGCGACCTTTGTCCTTTATTACCGTTAACCGGAGACAGGATTTATGGCTGCCTGTCTGACAAGGATGATAAACTACACTGCTCGAGAACTGTTTGAATATCATTTTCACTTGTTTAGCACGTATCGCCATTATTGTAGTTCTCACATACGTTGTGCACACAGTCGAGCGTATAAGACACCACATATTCCACTAATTCAGCTTGCAGGAACGCTAATATTTTATCTGATACTTGTTACTCACTCGGCCAAAGTCTTTGGGTTCCTTTCTGGCGAAATGTCAAGTTCGGTAACTGTTTATGTAGATATAGTACAATGTTTGCTTTGTTTATCTTTGCCATTGCACTACGTTGTATCAACAGCACTTGCTCTGCAGCACTGTTGTGAGTTACTTGTCTACTAAGCAGTTCAAACAAGTTCCGGAGCATCTGGCTGTACTCACCATTGGATACCTCCAGTCCGACCCCTGTTGCCATTAGCAGCCAATATGGTCGCGTGGTAGACAATATCTGGGGCGTAGAATGCCGTAAGCATCGTTGGCCTTCGATCTCATGTGGATCCTTGTTAGAGGGCTGCTAAGCGTCTTACAACAAACCACGATTGGCTATCTCTAATGGTTTCCAAGTTATGATTTTTTGAAATGATCGCGGAACCTTATAGGCGCACAGTATTTTCTTGAACAGACGTATTCACCGATCTGTATTTTTACAACTGTACGATTCTTTTCTGCAGTGTGATACTCGTACTGGCTTTGATGGATCCATGTCCACGACACCTTTTTCTCGAGCGTTTCTGGTTCCCTCAGGTCGGAGCAGGAGGAACAAAGCCTGGCCCAGCAGGTGGCCGTAGCGGTTGCAGAGCAAGTTCGCTCATTAGGGAGGACAGAGCCCAGCACTTATATTGACTGCAGCGAGCGCACCGCGCCTCGCTCATGGCCGGTTTGCAGGTCTGTTTGAGGCACTTTTGTGGCTCGATTCGGATCCTTCACCATCTAAATTGACGTGACCTATTCACATTTAAAATTTTTGCTGAAAACTATCAATTGCCGACGCTGCCGTATTTACGTGAAGGCTGTAAAGAATTTGATAATTTTAGCTTTGCTGGTGACACTGAAGGTATTCTTGTTAGGAAAAGGAAGTGTTTCCGACGTGGAGCAGTCTGCATTACACCCTCTACAATTAATTACCACTGCCAGAATTTATTCCGTGTACCTTATCATTTCTTAACATTACGTAAAAGTACACCCGTACTTTCCAGATGCAAGAATACCTCTGACTTCTATGTTAATGCATTCAGTCATTTTGTTGAAGAAAGAGAATCAACAGAATCAAGAATAGATAAATTAGACTGAAACATCCGTGCCATAATTTATGAGGTGTTGCCAATGTGCTGCACATTTCTCCACCGTTTAAACAAATGAAGATATGGTTATTTCGACTTCAGTATGATACCGACTAGTAAATGATAACAGGGAATAGCTTCATGTACTGCTACAAACAAATTTAGGCAGCCGACGTACCGAAGACAGGGAATAGCAACGAGAAGTGGTGTTACAGAATTGCCCAAATAAGTCCTTAATCTTCGACTATACAAGCAACTCTCCCTTCCTGTAGCAAGGTTCTTCCGTAGCCCTTTCCACCCCGGCCCGTACGATCGTGCGTGTATTTTTTTAAGTTTTTCGTGCCTCAGCTACATCATTTTCTACGTCACTCCAGGCAGTAACGATTGTGCGAGCTCCCTGCTTCCGTTTTTCGGCTGTTTCGTTTAATATTGTGACCTCCAGAACACAACAGATCGATTCTAATTTCAATGAGCTGACAATTCATGTGTCCCCAAAGTAAACACAATATACTTTCCCACATTTCGTTCCTTTAAGGCAATCCCTGCATTATTTTGCCCGAGAATGTTTTATTTAACGTATGAAAGGTGTCTAAGCAAACGCATGAATTGCAAACTGGATTTTATACATATTTATATTTTGAGTAGCACTGTCATCATGCTAGTGATGTTTTGAACAAACTACGACAATGAGATTTTTGTTTAGTATTTTTACGTGATACTACAGGTCATAATGTATGGTAATGGGCACATTTCAGATAAAGATTATCAAGATATCCGGGAGAAACTTCAAATTGAAATGTTCAATAATGCAGGACGTACAAATTCTTCTTGGTGATTTAAACACACAAATTGGCAAAGAGAGGAAATACAAAAAACAGTCGGAAATTACCCTGCACACAAATTCATGAATAAGAATGGCGTCAGGCTCATCGAGTTGTGCCAACAAAACATTTTAAAAATCGTGTCAACATTACTTCGAAAGGACCCTAAGAAGAAAAAACGTGGCGATCCCCGATCTTGCAGCTAGGTGAATTTCAAATAGACCATGTTGCGACCTACTATGATTTCCAAAAAGAAATACGCAACGTTCAAGTCCGTAGAGAGGAAAATATAGATTCTGACCACTACCTTACCACGGTTAAAATTAAATTCACACCAAAAAGGAAATGCCGAAGTAAAACCCCACTAATTCCCAAATTTTATTTGAAAAACGCAAGAATAAAAGATTACGGACGTCTACAAACAACTCGAAAGATTTCGAGACAAAAATTATACATAAAGCAACAGAACTGTTCCCATTAAAGAAAAAATCCAAGCACCAATGGTGGAATTCAAGTTTTGAGGATGCAATAGAAGAGAGACAAATCAAGAACCACACAAGTGAAATTTTTTGAAGTTGAAAAACAAACAGCTAAAATACTTAGAAAAACTAAAAGAAAATATCTTCATCAACGACTAAACTCAACTGAAGAAGACTTCAAGTAACACAAAGCACACGCCTTTTTCTAAAAGTTTTCAAATCAAATCAAAGGATACACTCCACAAAACCTCTCTTTCAGCAAAGAAAATGGTACTAACTAACAAAGAAAACTGTCAATAATTAGCGAAATGTTTCTCACTACTTCTAAACTACTTACAACCAAATACGAGATCTCCCAGACTACAACCAGAACACACGAATGAAACTTCACTAACGCCAACTCAAGAAGATATTTGTAGTCACATTAACAAGCTCAAAAATAATAAGTAGAAGATGAAATTGTAGCTGAAGTAATGAAGAGCAATGGTCCAATTTACTTAAAAGAGATCAGTCAAATCATCCAAGAAATTTGGCTGACAGAAAAAATTCCAGAGGATTAGAAATGTGCATTAATTCATCCATTGCTCAAAAAAGGAGATAGATCAGATGAAAACAACTACAGAGGCATTTTACTTTTGCGAGTCACTCACAAAATTTTATCCGCGTGTCCCCTACAGAAAGCACAAGAACAGCTAGAACACACAGTTTCAGATTAATGAGGAGGCTTGCGACATAACAGATCGTGCCTGGAAGAGATCTCAAATCTTAAAACTGTTTTAAAAATTAAAGCAATCAGGTCGAAACCAATAGTCTGCACATTTGTGTATTTTAAGAAAGCATGTTATTGTGTAGGTAGACAATCCCTATGCAATATTCTAGAAGAACGCGAACTAGACACCAAAACTCGAAAATTGATTGAATGAACACTGTCAGAAACCATATCAAAAATTAAAGTCATACATGAGATTTCGGAACCACTCTCAGTTAAAACAAAAGTAATACAAAGAGATGGGATCTGGTCACTATTATTCAACATAGTCTTAGAGAAAGTAATGAAGAAATGGGAAATGGAACTAAGAAAACAAACGTTTTGAAAGCTAAACGAACTAGGAAGAGATCAAGGAAAACTGAACGTTCCATAGTTAGCGTTTGCAGACAACTTGGCGATTCTAACCGAGAGTGAAGAAACAGCAGTGAATCAAACTGAGACCCTCAAAGAACGTGCAGAGAAGGTTGGCCCACAAATCTCCTTTGAGAAGACTGAATTCATATGTTCCAAGTTAGATATTCCAAAATTTAAGACAAATTATGGTGGAATAAAACACCGTAAGTACCTCGGTGAAATTATTGAACCAACAGAACTTCAAAAAGTAGCATAAAAACTGAGTGCAGAAAATCAAGAAAGCGTCCGGACTACTTTAAAATTTGTATAATAAAAAATGCCTCGCAAAAAGCAGTAGAATCAGTCTCTACAACACAGTAATCAAACGCCGGCCGGGGTGGCCGAGCGGTTCTAGCGCTACAGTCTGGAACCGCGCGACCGCTACGGTCGCAGGTTCATCTACATCTACATCTACATCTATACTCCGCGAGCCACCTTACGGTGTGTGGCGGAGGGTACTTATTGTACCACTATCTGATCCCCCCTTCCCTGTTCCATTCACGAATTGTGCGTGGGAAGAACGACTGCTTGTAAGTCTCCGTATTTGCTCTAATTTCTCGGATCTTTTCGTTGTGATCATTACGCGAGATATATGTGGGCGGTAGTAATATGTTGCCCATCTCTTCCCGGAATGTGCTCTCTCGTAATTTCGATAATAAACCTCTCCGTATTGCGTAACGCCTTTCTTGAAGTGTCCGCCACTGGAGCTTGTTCAGCATCTCCGTAACGCTCTCGCGCTGACTAAATGTCCCCATGACGAATCGCGCTGCTTTTCGCTGGATCATGTCTATCTCTTCTATTAATCCAACCTGGTAAGGGTCCCATACTGATGAGCAATACTCAAGAATCGGACGAACAAGCGTTTTGTAAGCTACTTCTTTCGTCGATGAGTCACATTTTCTTAGAATTCTTCCTATGAATCTCAACCTGGCGCCTGCTTTTCCCACTATTTGTTTTATGTGATCATTCCACTTCAGATCGCTCCGGATAGTAACTCCTAAGTATTTTACGGTCGTTACCGCTTCCAATGATTTACCACCTATGGCATAATCGTACTGGAATGGATTTCTGCCCCTATGTATGCGCATTATATTACATTTATCTACGTTTAGGGAAAGCTGCCAGCTGTCGCACCATTCATTAATCCTCTGCAGGTCTTCCTGGAGTACGTACGAGTCTTCTGATGTTGCTACTTTCTTGTAGACAACCGTGTCATCTGCAAATAGCCTCACGGAGCTACCGATGTTGTCAACTAAGTCATTTATGTATATTGTAAACAATAAAGGTCCTATCACGCTTCCTTGCGGTACTCCCGAAATTATCTCTACATCTGCAGATTTTGAACCGTTAAGAATGACATGTTGTGTTCTTTCTTCTAGGAAATCCTGAATCCAATCACAAACCTGGTCCGATATTCCGTAAGCTCGTATTTTTTTCACTAAACGTAAGTGCGGAACCGTATCAAATGCCTTCCTGAAGTCCAGGAATACGGCATCAATCTGCTCGCCAGTGTCTACGGCACTGTGAATTTCTTGGACAAATAGGGCGAGCTGAGTTTCACATGATCTCTGTTTGCGGAATCCATGTTGGTTATGATGAAGGAGATTTGTATTATCTAAGAACGTCATAATACGAGAACATAAAACATGTTCCATTATTCTACAACAGATTGACGTAAGCGAAATAGGCCTATAATTATTCGCATCTGATTTATGACCCTTCTTGAAAATGGGAACGACCTGCGCTTTCTTCCAGTCGCTAAGTACTTTACGTTCTTCCAGAGATCTACGATAAATTGCTGATAGAAAGGGGGCAAGTTCTTTAGCATAATCACTGTAGAATCTTACGGGTATCTCGTCTGGTCCGGATGCTTTTCCGCTACTAAGTGATAGCAGTTGTTTTTCAATTCCGATATCGTTTATTTCAATATTTTCCATTTTGGCGTCCGTGCGACGGCTGAAGTCAGGGACCGTGTTACGATTTTCCGCAGTGAAACAGTTTCGGAACACTGAATTCAGTATTTCTGCCTTTCTTCGGTCGTCCTCTGTTTCGGTGCCATCGTGGTCAACGAGTGACTGAATAGGGGATTTAGATCCGCTTACCGATTTTACATATGACCAAAACTTTTTAGGGTTCTTGTTTAGATTGTTTGCCAATGTTTTATGTTCGAATTCGTTGAATGCTTCTCTCATTGCTCTCTTTACGCTCTTTTTCGCTTCGTTCAGCTTTTCCTTATCAGCTATGATTCGACTACTCTTAAACCTATGATGAAGCTTTCTTTGTTTCCGTAGTACCTTTCGTACATGATTGTTATACCACGGTGGATCTTTCCCCTCGCTTTGGACCTTAGTCGATACGAACTTATCTAAGGCGTACTGGACGATGTTTCTGAATTTTTTCCATTTTTGTTCCACATCCTCTTCCTCAGAAATGAACGTTTGATGGTGGTCACTCAGATATTCTGCGATTTGTGCCCTATCACTCTTGTTAAGCAAATATATTTTCCTTCCTTTCTTGGCATTTCTTATTACACTTGTCGTCATTGATGCAACCACTGACTTATGATCACTGATACCCTCTTCTACATTCACGGAGTCGAAAAGTTCCGGTCTATTTGTTGCTATGAGGTCTAAAACGTTAGCTACACGAGTTGGTTCTCTAACTATCTGCTCGAAGTAATTCTCGGACAAGGCAGTCAGGATAATGTCACAAGAGTCTCTGTCCCTGGCTCCAGTTCTGATTGTGTGACTATCCCATTCTATACCTGGTAGATTGAAGTCTCCCCCTATTACAATAGTATGATCACGAAACTTCTTCACGACGTTCTGCAGGTTCTCTCTGAGGCGCTCAACTACTACGGTTGCTGATGCAGGTGGTCTATAGAAGCATCCGACTATCATATCTGACCCACCTTTGATACTTAACCCAGATTATTTCACATTCGCATTCGCTAATAACTTCACTGGATATTATTGAATTCTTTACTGCTATAAATACTCCTCCACCATTGGCGTTTATCCTATCCTTGCGGTATATATTCCATTCTGTGTCTAGGATTTCGTTACTGTTCACTTCCGGTTTTAACCAACTTTCCGTTCCTAATACTATATGCGCACTATTTCCTTCAATAAGCGATACTAATTCAGGAACCTTGCCCTGGATACTCCTGCAGTTTACCAATATTACGTTAACTTTTCCTGTTTTTGGTCTCTGAGGACGGACGTTCTTTATCAACGATGCTGATGTTCTCTCTGGTAAGCCGTCAGGTATTTTATCGTTTCGCCCAAGGGGGGGTCCCTCTAACCTAAAAAACCCCCGTGTGCACGCCACACGTACTCTGCTACCCTAGTAGCTGCTTCCGGTGTGTAGTGCACGCCTGACCTGTCTAGGGGGGCCCCTACAGTTCTCCACCCAATAACGGAGGTCGATGAATTTGCAACCATTATAGTCGCAGAGTCGTCTGAGCCTCTGGTTTAGACCCTCCAATCCTGCCCTCGAATCCTGCCTCGGGCATGGATGTGTGTGATGTCCTTAGGTTAGTAAGGTTTAAGTAGTTCTAAGTTCTAGGGGACTGATGACCTCTGCAGATAAGTCCCATAGTGCTCAGAGCCATTTGAACCAACAGTAATCAAACAGACAATCACATATGCAAGTCCTGTCTTTGGATCGGAAAGTAGATTTACGAGAAATTAAGGAAGTAGAGAGGAAGGTTATTAGAAAAAGTCTGGGACCAAGATACACACAAGATGGATGCAGATTGAAAACCACTGAGACAAAAGAAAAAGTATCGAACATCGAGATTGACATCAGAAAGAGACGTATGAAGTTGTGTGGAGACCTAGACAGATTACCTGGAAACAGCATAACTAAAGGTTAATTGGACTATGTGACATCCATTAAAGCATCAATACCTTGGGATACTGAAGTTAAGGATTTCACAAAAGCAAAAATTGACGTAACATACACATAAGGCAGGGATGTATTCCGAAGCAAAATTAATAAGTTGAAGTTTATTTCGGAGATGGAACCAAAATCATACAGACCAAAGTGGACTGAAGAAAGGAAGAAGGCCGTCAGGAAGAAAATGAAGAAATATTGGGGAAATAAGGACCCTAAGAAAGATTGAAAATCACCTGCTTATCGTTCTCCAGTGGGGACATTAGCTAATAATAGTAGTAAAAAAATTTTCCCGGGGTGGGAAGAGATAGACAAAATGCATCTGACAAGTTAGGTGAATTGTCTCAAAAAGTAAAGAGAACAAGAGACAGAAACAAAATACCTTTGCTAGCCTTCAAGGTAATGACCATTGGCTGCAGCAAACTTCTGAAAACGGTCGTAAGACTGTAGGAATCTTGACAGAAACGCGTCTTGTGTAATCCTTCGAAGCACCGTTGTCTCGCATTGCTGGTTAACTGCAAAGACTGTGAATGTTCGTGAACAATTGTGCTTCTACGGTCTTTGTTTACCTTCCGTCTTCTGCTCTCGTTCTCAGTGACAGCCACCGACCATGAGCAAGCATCTGTCGATCCGTCGCCCTCGTGCTATGGCAAAATTAACCGCAAAATGGAGGAACGCATAGAGTTTTGCTTGAAATTGGGGGAAACGGCAACGGAGACTAAAGGAATGTTAGCGCTAGTGTACAGTGTTGAAGCAATGAGTAAAAAGTGTGTGTCTGAACTGTTTAAACGGTTTTGAGTTGGAAAGGCCTGTACCGCATTATGGTCGACACGCATAGCACCGACTACATCGAATGAGTACGACGGATGCTTGCGTGCTGTTGGGGACTGTCTTTGAGAATGAGAGAGCAGAAGAGTGCAAGGTAAGCAAATACAAAGTAAGCACTAATGCTCACAAACATTCATAAACTTTACGTATATCCAATAAGGCTCGGCCACGTTCCTTCGAATGATTTTCAAGAAGTCGTTGCTGAAACTTTCCAAGAGCTTTACAACCGATGCCAGAAGTGTTCAAAATGGTTCAAATGGCTCTGAGCATTATGGGACTTAACATCGGAGGTCATCAGTCTCCTAGAACCTAGAACTACTGAAACCTAACTAACCTAAGGACATCACACACATCCATACCTGAGGCAGGATTCGAACCTACGTCCGTGGCGGTCGCGCGGTTCCAGACTGAAGCGCCTAGAACCACTCGGCCACACCGGCCGGCTTTCGGGCTATTTGACCAGACGTAAGTTTTCTGCCACGGTTTTTCTTTCTGTCTAGTGTATTAAATTATCTAATTCTTGATCCTTCAAGTAATCTTTTACTGCACCAATGAATTTTGTTGTTTCAATTTGCTTTCACAGAACTGCAAAATGTATCAGGTTAGCGATGTTGGTTCCATTCTTTTAATATGACTGTGGAGATTATCCTGCATTTTTTTCTTTCGTTTTTTTTATATCCAAATTAAGGTTGGCATACTTTTCAACTGCTTTAATTGTTCTTAGTCTGTAAGTTCCTCCATGAGTATAGTTTGGAGCTAAAGACTTCTCGATTACTCTTGGTGGTCTGTTTTGGATTACATCTTTCTGCTTAAAATATGTCTGCTATAAAGACGTTGTTTAGATGGTTGTGTTGTCTTGGTTTATTGTATTTTGATATGCTTTTTTGCTCAAGTGTGTTTTAATGACATTTTCAGATCTACTCTTTCTGCTGTTTGTTTTCTAACAATTTGAGTTTTTGTGTTTTTTAAGTCCTGATATAGTAGCAGCTGGCCGTATGCCAAAGTTCAGTAATCTATCCTAATACTTGTTCTTCATAAATTTTTTGCGGTCCGTCTAGATAAAAAAAAACACTTTTCGATTATTTTGAGCTATTTTATCACGTGGTAAAATTATTGCTAATGCATTGAACGGTTTACTCTTGTAACCGATATAATCAGGCCTGAAGACAATTCAGATGAATCGAAGACGCTGATTTTAAAATGTGAAAGTAATCTACAGTGCGTATTTCTTGGAAACCCCGTAATTGTCTCCCATTGCGACGCAGAAGTTTGAAATTTTGGTCAGAGGTGGCAACAAGCTTTGTTTGTAAAGATGCAAGAGCTTGGAACCCTGAACCGTCAGCTTTGCGGTATATAAAGCTTCAGTCAACAAGGTATCAACGCATACAAATAAAAGACAGAATTTCATGTTAGCTGTATGTGGGTTAATCATGTCACATTGGCAGCATATTCCACGAAAATTTTACCCAATGCCACTGTGACCGTGTAACATGATGGAAAGGTCGTCGCACGCCCTTTTATCCACATTTGCCTCTGCAATGTGGGTGACGATGAAACGACGCTGTTATCTTTAGGGTAGCCGAGAAAACGTTCCACAAACTTCGCCGCTTATTATCGGCACGTTCCCTTGGGGCATTGATTTCCACACATTTCGTAGTCGAAAGCGACAGTTCGCAGTACAATACGCAACAGGGCGACGTTCATGACAACGATTGACACTGCTCGCACCGTCTGAACGGTTCAGCCTTTTTCTTGGACACCGCGGGCCTGTGATCCCATTGAACATGATCGCACCATATTGGAGTGTAGCGCGACCACTGTTTTTCCTCTTGTATGCAGGATGGATCCATTATGGAGTGTTGATAACGAAATTTGAATGTGATCCGAAGCAGCAAAGGGTGCTTACGTTTTTCGAGTATTCCTGTCTCAGGCCCTCCTGTGACTTGATCACGGAAAATGTGCCACATTGGCACATGCGTGAAGAAAACGGCAAAGGGATCGGGGTGCCTCTGAAACCACCCGAATTTGAGTTCAGCGACACCCTTGGTAGCACCTGCACGTCCTTCTTGAACACATTTACAAAAATGTACCTGCATAGAGAGACATCACTGATTTCTAGATTCCGAAATCGCAGAGAGCCCTTTCGACACCTCCTAGATTTCGCTTGCGGCCAGCACAGGCCAGCTAGTTCAACGACATAGCGCCACTCGGCTCAATGTCATAGCCCCCTGTGATCAATCCACAGGAGGTCACAAAACAGGATGGTTGAGAAACCATAAAAAACATTTGGTGCTTCGGATCACGTTCAGATTTTGTCAGATGCGCAGCGGTTCCACCCTGTTTACCATAGCGAAATTTACGTTTTACACACCTAAGGTGTGCGAACATGTTCACTAGGGTTGCAGGCCCAGGATATTCTTAGAGAAGTGTTTAATAGTCCGGGAGGTGTCAGAACACTGAAAGGTTTTCAAAAATGTCGTCCTGCAACACATCGGGTTGCAACAGTCTTTATGAACCGGCAAACGTGTGTAAGTTCGGCCGAAAGGATGAGATGGCTTCATTTACAGCTTTTATAAGGCCAGACGATGCCTTTTCATGTCTATAGTGGACGGTGAAACGTCTCAAAAGTTTTCTTTGCTACGCATTTCATAGATGGGCTTCTTGCTTCTGACCTCCATCGTAGAGGCGCCGAAATAAGAGGTGAAATGTGGATAAGAAGGAGTGGGACCACCTTCCTATCATGCGACACGTTCACGGTGGCGTTGGGAAAAACTGTGGTGAAATATGGTGCCAATTCGACTTCATTAACCCACCTTACACCTCACATGAAATTCTGAACTCTGGCCTTTTTCTCGCATGAGTCAACTGCTCGCTGTTTGGTGCGTCTTTATTTTACCTACGCATGTGAAGGAATTTTTTGTTCACAGGCTATAGGTCGAATAAGAAACTAAGAATATCTTGCGAAAGTCCAGCACAACGCGCAGATGAGGTTTGCTTTTAAATATTCTATTGTCTGGTTACTTTCGAAGTTAGGTTTCTCATCTGGCACTCTTTTCGTAGGAAACGGCCTTGCTGCAGTGGATACACCGTTTCCCGTCAGATCACCGAAGTTAAGCGCTGTCGGGCGTGGCCTGCACGTGGATGGGTGACCATATGGGCTGCCACGTGCTGTTACCATTTTTCGGTGTGCACTCAGCCTCGTGATGCCAGTTGAGGAGCTACTCGACCGAATAGTAGCGGCTCCGGTCACAGAAAACCATCATAACGAGCGGGAGTGCAGTGTGCGGACCACATGCCCCTCCTATCCGCATCCTCTCCTGAGGATGACACGGCGGTCGGATGGTCCCGATGAGCCACTTGTGGCCTGAAGACAGAGTGCTGATACTCTTATCGTGCTTCACCTGTCCCAGAGATGCTGGAGGGGTAGTAACATCCTTAAAAAAGGAACAGGATTTACCTGACCCGGGTGATATTCTTTTTGCCGTGGTGGCAGCGTACACCTCTGCATGCCATGAAGGAGGAGAGAATGGATCACGATACAGAGGAATCAGGGGAAGAGGCTGCTACTCACTTTGCGTCTAATTTGGATCAAGTGGCAGTGTGCTTGCCAGAGATGCAGACTGGTTTTAAAAATTCGGGATTGTCATCATCTGTCTTAACCACTGAAGCTTTTTTCACGGAATTAATCCCGTAATTTCGAGTATAAGTATAAAGCGTTTTTGGAATCACAAAATTAAGCCAAGACTTAAAAAAAGACGAGCACTTTGGTATAGGACATGTTTGGTCGATCACATCGGGAAACTGTCACAAATGGTCCTAAAAAACCACAAAGCTACAGAGAATGGGCGCTGCATGAGATTTTCAGCAATCTCTCGCTCTATGAATCCAAATTTGTGGTCCTAAGGTAACAATGAATAGGACCTTCTTTGTAGGAAATGTACTGTAGTGGAATACGTTTTCTCTATAGGCTGCGTTTTTCGACTTATTCAAGCACGAACACTGTCACTCACCTCCTCCTCCCCCCCAATCTCCACCCTCCCCCCACCGTCAGGGTCCTGATTTTTAGTATATTATTCATGCACTTCTTCCTATCGCTACAAAATTTGGGACCACACAAATTACATTCCCCATATTCGATTTTTTTAGTCGACATTGAGTGAGACACTACACCACCGGCTTATTTGCATGATTCGTTAACATTAGTAATTTAAACTTTCCCTTAATGTTATTGAAAAAACTGACATTTGAAAGGAAAGACACATTTGGAAACGTTAGTATAAACTCATTAAAATTACAGTTCGATCTCACATTAACCCCCAAAAGCATAGTAGTTTCGGAGTTGTTAGTGTGATACTGTTAAAATTTACAAGCTGTGAAGTAATATGACAATTTTACTGAAGTTGGATATCAGGACACGGGGTTCGTTTGAGTGACAACCACAGCCTCAGGACGGTACACACAAATTTTATTTCATGTGCTTAACGCTTCACGCTAGTCGCAATAGACAACAGCTTCTGTCCTGAAGAATTTGAAACTTATTTTAAAATGAAATAAAATCGGTCGAAAACCACTTTAACTTCAGCGCTCAATAACAGGTGAGTAAAAACAAAGAACCAAGATGTAGAGCAATACTCAGGCTTAAGTAACAATTATTAAAACGTAGGTAGAATAAAACGTTCTTTGGATCTTTTAATTATTTACAAGACCATGGAACCACCGTGCATTTAACTGATAAAATAGAACATTCGAAACTTGCCAGCGTATCAAACCAAGATTAATTTCATTGAGCAACATCACTCTTTAATCGCGTAAGGTTCTAGTAATAGCATTTGGCAAATACAGCCGGTGTGCATCATTAAACTTGTGGTATGAACAAATTTTTGAATATTAATATTTGTAACCAGCACTCATGCCCTTTAACAAACAAGAAATAATATTTCATGCGAAATCCGTTACAAAGTAATAGAAGACATTCAGCCACCGCAGTGGTTTACCACAACGAGCAGGAGCACAACGCCCCGTGGGCGCCCACCTGCACAGCTCTGCCGGCCGTTGTGGCCGAGCGGTTCTAGGCGGTTCAGTCCGGAACCGCGCTGCTGCTACGGTCACAGGTTGGAATCCTTTCTCGGGCATGGATGTGTCATGTCAGGTTAGTTAGGTTTAAGTAGTTCTGAGTCTTGGGGACTGATGACCTCATATGTTAAGTCCCATAGTGCTTAGAGCCATTTGAACCAGTTTTTTGCACAGCTCTAGTCAGAGTACTGAGCGTAATCAAACAGAACACACCAGGCAGCAGCTTACGACTACATGAACGTAAATCCAGAACACACCAAAAGTAAATTATTTTCCATCAACACTAATAATTAACCAAATAAACAGCAATAATAGGCGAAACTACAAGACAGTTACGTATTGAAAAACACCCTCTCAGGTATGAAAGACACCTCTGCCTAAATTCTGTAAATAGTGTGTCAAACAGCAAGGTTAGAGATCTGCTTGTCTCTTTCTACTATTACACTTTATCAGTAGCTAGGTGACAAAGCCAGCATTATCTTGGTATTCATTTTGACAATTTTCTATTAGAAATGAAAAAAAAGGGAACTGTGTTTGCAGTGTGATTTCACTTAAATTTCTCTACACTGGCCGCAGCTATTTCGCTTATGTATAACGCGATTTTGTTGACGTGTCTATGGCAATCTTTCTATGTAGCTGCATAGACTGCGTTTGTTTCGCTCATAGCCGTTTGCGTTTCGCAGTTGAAAGCTATCAAAAGCCCTGCCAGGTGTCAGGGATTCCCTTGAGTTGACTCGACTGTAGAAGTGTCTTAGCACTAAGGAATAAGTGTATTTAAACTATTTGCTTGATGGTGTTGACGTCATATCTCTTGTCTTAGAGTGGTATAATTGTGTAGGTATTCTCAGCGGCGTATGTGAATACTGTCTGCTACAATGCGGCAGTTTTTCACGCGTCTCATTGTTTATGACATCATATCTCCTGAGTTATGATAGACAGTTGGTTGTTACCCTGACAGTGGTTGTTACCCTGACAGTGATTGTTGCCAGACAGTAAGTGACACGTGTACCAGTGGCTTAGCAGGAGATACGGAACACACACACACACACACACACACACACACACACACACACACACACACACACACACACGCTCTCTCTCTCTCTCTCTCTCTCTCTCTCTCACACACACACACACACACACACACACGCACCGCACACACACACACACACACACACACACATCCCTACATCCTACATGTATTAATGAACTGATACACTCTACAATTTTTAAACACATCCCAGATTACGGGAATGAGGGCACAGTGGAACCAAGTTACCACAGTAATTTACTTAGTAACCTTGCAGTGTCCCGTAGCCATACGTAACAAAATAGCTAAAGCAGTTCCATAATGAAATTGTTCCGAGGTAAAACCGAAATTGAAGCAGCTTACCGTGGAGTATCGAAATTCGTTCTTCGGCAGTTAACTCCAGCGAAGCCGGCACAGCGCAGCAGCAATTAAGTGCAGGAAACAACTGCAGATGGAGAGGAACAACGCTCACGACGGCAGTTCCACGCATAACTATTACATTGTTACAACGGAATCCAGTTTCGACTCTCGTCCCTCCACACTCTTCCTCCATGCCACAAATATCAGACGCCGTACACTTCCGCTTCCTGGCCACGGCACGCTGCCGAGTCACAGCGGTGCCAGAGAGAGTCACTTCGTTACAGCGCCACATCCCATCTGTCTCAGCCAGTCTCCGTGCCCCCTCTCAACCGATGCGCATGCTCCCGCCCTCTAAAATCTCACAGTTCCAAACACCAACTCCCCGTCAACATACTCGTGTGGAGACAAGAATCTTTGGGCAATAACGTTACAAGCGCATCAGAATACACATTGATCAGCCAAAACATTATGACCACATACCTAACAGCCGGTGTGTCCACCATTGGCAGGGATAACAGCGGGGACGCATAGTGGCATGGAATCTATGAGGTCTTGGTAGGTCACTGGAGGGAGCTGACACCACGTCTGCACACACAAGTCACCTAATTCCCGTAAATTCATAAGAGGTGGGCGATGAACTCTGGCGCCACGTGCTGTCACATCAAAGATGTGTTTGATCGGGTGAGATCTGGCGAGTTTGGGGGGGGGGGGGAGGGGAGGGGCAGCAGATCAATGGTAACTCGCCACTGTATCCCTCGAACCACTCCATCACTCTCCTGGCCTTACGACATGGCGCACTACCTTGTTGAATAATGGCACTACAGTCAGGAAACATGATGTCATGAAGGGGTGTACGTGGTATGCAACCAGTGTTCGACACTCTTTGGCCGTCATGGAGCTCCACTGGACCTATGGATGCCCACGTGAATGTTCCCCAGAGCATAATGGAGCCGCCGCCAGCTCGACTCCGCCCAGCAGCAAAGGTGTCAAGGAGCTGTTCTCCTTGAAGACGACGGATTAGCGTCCTCCCATCGGCATGTTGAAGATGATGTCGGGATTCATCAAATCATTAAAAGCTCTGCCACGGCACCAACGTCCAGTGCCGATAGTCACGTGCCCAATTCGGTCATATTTGCCGATTGTTAACACTGGCGTATGCTTGATTCGTCGTCTGCGGAGGTCCATCGTTAGGTGTGTTTGGCGCACTTTCTGTAGAGACACACTTACACTCTACCTACCATTAAAGTCTGATGTTTCGTCCATCAACGTTCGCCGCTTGTTCTGTTTTTACTAGTCTTCTCAGTGTACGACGGCCGCGCGGGATTAGCCGAGCGGTCTATGGCGCTGCACTCATCGACTGTGCGGCTGGTCCCGGCGGAGGCTCGAGTCCTCCCTCGGGCATGGGTGTGTGTGTATGTCCTTAGGACAATTTAGGTTAAGTAGTGTGTAAGCTTAGGGACTGATGACCTTAGCAGTTAAGTCCCATAAGATTTCACACACATTTGAACATTTGAAGTGTACTACGTCAGACATCTGTAATGAGCAGTGGCCGTCCAATCCCATGAAATCTGGATGTGGCTTTACCCCGGTTTCGCCACGTGTTGAAGAGACTCACCAGAGCACTCCCCGAACACCCGACAACTCGTTCAATTTTTGAAATGCTCGTGCCGAGTCTCTGAACCATCACAATCTGCCCACGGTCAAACTCAATAGATCACGCTCCTTCCCCATTATTCATAGGGACAGCACACTCACTGATACCTTAAGCACCGTGCGTGTGTCTGACCAGCAGTCATTCCTCCCCATGAGCTGCACCTATCGTCTGCACACGTTAATATGAATAGTAGGTCGCTAGTCACAATGTTCTGGCTGATCAGTGTATACTCAGCTATTGTCAACAATATGTACAGGGTGTTTCAAAAATGACCGGTATATTTGAAACGGCAATAAAAACTAAACGAGCAGCGATAGAAATACACCGTTTGTTGCAATATGCTTGGGACAACAGTACATTTTCAGGCAGACAAACTTTCGAAATTACAATTTTCAACAACAGATGGCGCTGCGGTCTGGGAAACTCTATACTACGATATTTTCCACATATCCACCATGCGTAGCAATAATATGGCGTAGTCTCAGAATGAAATTACCCGAAACCTTTGACAACGTGTCTGGCGGAATGGCTTCACATGCAGATGAGATGTACTGCTTCAGCTGTTCAATTGTTTCTGGATTCTGGCGGTACACCTGGTCTTTCAAGTGTCCCCACAGAAAGAAGTCACAGGGGTTCATGTCTGGCGAATAGGGAGGCCAATCCACGCCGCCTCCTGTATGTTTCGAATAGCCCAAAGCAATCACACGATCATCGAAATATTCATTCAGGAAATTAAAGACGTCGGCCGTGCGATGTGGCCGGGCACCATCTTGCATAAACCACGAGGTGTTCGCAGTGTCGTCTAAGGCAGTTTGTACCGCCGCAAATTCACGAACAATGTCCAGATAGCGTGATGCAGTAATCGTTTCGGATCTGAAAAATGGGCCAATGATTCCTTTGGAAGAAATGGCGGCCCAGACCAGTACTTTTTGAGGATGCAGGGACGATGGGACTGCAACATGGGGCTTTTCGGTTCCCCATATGCGCCAGTTCTGTTTATTGACGAAGCCGTCTAGGTAAAAATAGGCTTCGTCAGTAAACCAAATGCTGCCCACATGCATATCGCCGTCATCAATCCTGTGCACTATATCATTAGCGAATGTCTCTCGTGCAGCAATGGTAGCGGCGCTGAGGGGTTGCAGCGTTTGAATTTTGTATGGATAGAGGTGTAAACTCTGGCGCATGAGACGATACGTGGACGTTGGCGTCATTTGGACCGCAGCTGCAACACGGCGAACGGAAACCTGAGGCCGCTGTTGGATCACCTGCTGCACTAGTTGCGCGTTGCCCTCTGTGGTTGCCGTACGCGGTCGCCCTACCTTTCCAGCACGTTCATCCGTCACGTTCCCAGTCCGTTGAAATTTTTCAAACAGATCCTTTATTGTATCGCTTTTCGGTCCTTTGGTTACATTAAACCTCCGTTGAAAACTTCGTCTTGTTGCAACAACACTGTGTTCTAGGCGGTGGAATTCCAAAACCAGAAAAATCCTCTGTTCTAAGGAATAAACCATGTTGTCTACAGCACACTTGCACGTTGTGAACAGCACACGCTTACAGCAGAAAGACGACGTACAGAATGGCGCACCCACAGACTGCGTTGTCTTCTATATCTTTCACATCATTTGCAGCGCCATCTGTTGTTGAAAATTGTAACTACTGTAATTTCGAAAGTTTGTCCGCCTGAAAATGTACTGTTGTCATATTGCAACAAACGGTGTATTTTCTATCCCTGCTCGTTTAGTTTTTATTGCCGTTTCAAATATACCGGTCATTTTTGGAACACCCTGTAAATGCGCGACTAAGCTGGTTGCGTGATTATTTACCAGTCAATCAAGACTAAAAAAAAGGTCATGTACTGTAAATAATTCGTGTAATCTCAAATTATTGTAGAGACGTAGGAGGGAGTTGCATGAACAAGAGCCCGCATCTCGTGGTCGTGCGGTAGCGTTCTCGCTTCCCACGCCCGGGTTCCCGGGTTCGATTCCCGGCGGGGTCAGGGATTTTCTATGCCTCGTGATGGCTGGGTGTTGTGTGCTGTCCTTAGGTTAGTTAGGTTTAAGTAGTTCTAAGTTCTAGGGGACTGATGACCATAGCTGTTAAGTCCCATAGTGCTCAGAGCCATTTAGAGCCATGAACAAGATACCAAAATAACTTTTAATCCGTCTTGATTGCAAAATGTTTATTCATATGGCCGCTTTCGGTTCCTTTAGAATCATCTTCAGATCTGATATTTCGGTTACAGGAGTAACCCGTCCAAATAAAGCAACTTTCCCATGCTGCGCCACATGTCCCTAGGGTTTCACATCAGGATAGCTCAGATATGGTAACATTTCTCTCTCTCTCTCTCTCTCTCTCTCTCTCTCTGTGTGTGTGTGTGTGTGTGTGTGTGTGTGTGTGTGTGTGTGTGCTTCCCTCCCTCTTTTTCTAACTAAGTCTTTCCTATCATCATATGTTGTTATTATCTGAATATTTTAGTGTTTTTTTTGCCTTCAATGCCGAACCATGAACCATGGACCTTGCCGTTGGTCGGGAGGCTTGCGTGCCTCAGCGATACAGATAGCCGTACCGTAGATGCAACCACAACGGAGGGGTATCTGTTGAGAGGCCAGATAAACGTGTGGTTCCTGAAGAGGGGCAGCAGCCTTTTCAGTAGTTGCAGGGGCAACAGTCTGGATGATTGACTGATCTGGCCTTGTAACACTAATCAAAACGGCCTTGCTGTGCTGGTACTGCGTTTTCCCGAGGGCATGCAGCATTACTGTATGGTGAAATGATGATGGAGTCCTCTTGGATAAAATATTCCGGAGGTAAAATGGTCCCCCATTCGGATCTCCGTGCGGGGACTACTCAAAATGACGTTGTTATCAGGAGAAAGAAAACTGGCGTTCTGCGGATCGGAGCGTGGAATGTCAGATCCCTTAATTGGGCAGGTGGGTTGGAACATTTAAAAAGGGAAATGGATAGGGTAAAGTTAGATATAATGGGAATTAGTGAAGTTCAGCGGCAGGAGGAACAAGACTTTTGGTCAGGTGAATAAAGGGCTATAAATACAAAATCAAATAGAGGTAATGCGGGAGTAGGTTTAATAATGAATAAAAAATAGGAGTGCGGGTAAGCTACTACAAACAGCATAGTGAACGCATTATTATGGCCAAGATAGACACAAAGCCCACGCCTACTACAGTAGTACAAGTTTAAATGCCAACTAGCTCTGCAGATGACGAAGATGGTGGTGGTGGTTAGTGTTTAACGTCCCGTCGACAACGAGGTCATTTGAGACGGAGCGTAAGCTCAGGATAGGGAAGGATTGGGAAGTAAATCGGCCGTGCCCTTTCAAAGGAACCATGCCGGCATTTGCCTGAAACGATTTAGGGAAATCACGGAAAACCTGAATCAGGATGGCTGGAGACGGGATTGAACCGTCGTCCTCCCGAATGCGAGTCCAGTGTGCTACCACTGCGCCACCTAGCTCGGTAGATGACGAAGAGATTGATGAAATGTAGGATGAGATAAAAGAAATTATTCAGATACTGAAGGGAGACGAAAATTTAATCGTCATGGGTGACTGGAATTCGATAGTAGGAAAAGGTAGAGAAGGAAACGTAGTAGGTGAATATGGATTGGGGGTAAGAAATGGCCGGCCGAAGTGGCCGTGCGGTTAAAGGCGCTGCAGTCTGGAACCGCAAGACCGCTACGGTCGCAGGTTCGAATCCTGCCTCGGGCATGGATGTTTGTGATGTCCTTAGGTTAGTTAGGTTTAACTAGTTCTAAGTTCTAGGGGACTAATAACCTCAGCAGTTGAGACCCATAGTGCTCAGAGCCATTTGAACCATTTTTTTTTTTTTTTGGTAAGAAATGAAAGAGGAGGCCGCCTGGTAGAATTTTGCACAGAGCATAACTTAATCTTGGTTCAAGAAGCATGAAAGGAGGCTGTATACATGGAAGAAGCCTGGAGATACTAGAAGGTATCAGATACATTATATAATGGTAAGACAGAGCTTTAGGAACCAGGTTTTAAATCGTAAGACATTTCCAGGGGCAGATGTGGACTCTGACCACACTCTGTTGGTTATGAACTGTAGATTAAAACTAAAGAAACTGCAAAAAGGTGGGAATTTGAGGAGATGGGACCTGGATAAATTGATTAAACCAGAGGTTGTACAGAGTTTCAAGGAGAGCATAAGGGAATAATTGACAGGTATGGGGGAAAGAAATACAGTAAAAGAAGAATGAGTAGCTTTGAGGGATGAAGTAGTGAAGGCAGCAGAGGATCAAGTAGGTAAAAAGACAAGGGCTAGTAGAAATCCTTGGGTAACAGAAGTAATATTGAATTTAATCAATGAAAGGAGAAAATATAAAAATGCAGTAATTGAAGCAGGCAAAAAGGAATACAAACGTCTCAAAAATGAGATCGACAGGAAGTGCAAAAGGGCTAAACTGGGATGGCTAGAGGACAAATGTAAAGATGTAGAGGCTTATAAAAAAAAAAAAAAGTTCAAATGGCTCTGAGCACTACGGGACTTAACATCTATGGTCATCAGTCCCCTAGTACTTAGAACTACTTAAACCTAACTAACCTAAGGACAGCACACAACACCCAGTCAGCACGAGGCAGAGAAAATCCCTGACCCCGCCGGGAATCGAACCCGGGAACCCTGGCGTGGGAAGCGAGAACACTACCGCAAGACCACGAGCTGCGGACAGAGGCTTATCTCACAAGGGGTAAGATAGATACTGCCTACGGGAATATTAAAGGGACCTTTGGAGAAAAGAGAGCCACTTATATGAATATCAAATTCTCAGATGAAAACCCAGTTCTAAGTAAAGAAGGGAAAGCGGAAAGGTGGAAGGAGTATATAGAGGGTGATACAATGGCGATGTACTTCAGGAAATGGAAAAGGATGTAGATGAAGATGAAATGGAAGATATGATATTGCGTGAAGAATTTGATAGAGCACTGAAAGACCTAAGTCGAAACAAGGGCCCGGGAGTAGACAACATTCCCTTAGAACTACTGACAGCCTTGGGATAGCCAGTCCTGGCAAAACTCTACCATCTGGTGAGCAATATGTATGAGACAGGCAAAATACCCTCAGACTTCAAGAAGAATATAACAGTTCCAATCCCAACGAAAGCAGGTGTTGACAGATGTAAAAATCACCGAACTGTCAGTTTAATAAGTCACGGCTGCAAAATACTAACACAAATACTTTACAGACAAATGGAAAAACTGGTAGAAGCGGACCACGGGCAAGATCAGTTTGGATTCCGTAGAAATGTTGTAACACGTGAGGCAATACTGACCCTACGACTTATCTTAAAAAATAGATTAAGGAAAGGCAAACCTACGTTTCTATCATTTGTAGACTTAGAGAAAGCTTTTGACAATGTTGACTGGAATACTCTTTTTCAAATTCTGAAGGTGGCAGGGGTAAAATACAGGGAACGAAAGGCTATTTACAATTTGCACAGAAACCAAATGGCAGTTGTAAGAGCGGAGGGGCATGAGAGATAAGTAGTGGTTGGGAAGGGTTGTAGCCTCTCTCCGATGTTATTCAAACTATATATTAGGCAAACAGTAAAGGAAGCAAAAGAAAAATTCGGAGTAGGTATGAAAATCCATGGAGAAGAAATAAAAACTTTGAGGTTCGTCGATGAGATTGTAACTCTGTCAAAGACAGCTAAGAACTTGGAAGAGCAGTAAACGGAATGGACAGCCTTGAAAGGAGGATATAAGAGAACATCAACAAAAGCAAACCGAGGATAACGGAATGTAGTCGAATGAATTAGGGTGATGCTGAGGGAATTACACTAGGAAATGAGACACTTAAAGTAGTAAAGGAGTTTAGCTATTTGGGGAGCAAAATAACTGTTGATGGTCGAAGTAGAGAGGATATAAAATGTAGGCTGGCAATGGCAAGGAAAGCGTTTCTGAAGAAGAGAAATTTAATAACATCGAGTATATATTTAAGTGTCTGGAAGTCGTTTCTTTAAGTATTTGTATGGATTGTAGTAATGTATGGAAGTGAAACATGGATGATAAATAGTTTGGATAAGAAGAGAATAGAAGCTTTCGAAGTGTGGTGCTACAGAAGAATGCTGAAGATTAGATGGGTACAAAACATAACTAATGAGGAGGTATTGAATAGAATTGGGGAGAAGAGGAGATTGTGGCACAACTTGACTAGAAGAAGGGATCGGATGGTAGGACGTGTTCTGAGGCATCAAGGGATCACCAATTTAGTATTGGAGGGCAGCTTGGAGGGAAAAAAATCGTAGAGGGAGACCAAGAGATGAATACACGTAGCAGATTCAGAAGGATGTAGGTTGTAGTAGGTACTCGGAGATGAAGAAGCTTGCACAGGACAGAGTAACATGGAGAGCTGCATCAAACCAGTCTCAGGGCTGAAAACCACAACAAAAACATCGAAAGTATTTTTTAATTTTTCATTACTTCCTATGTAAGTGATGAAAACAATAATTTCTGTTTGTAATATGGGGTTTGTTTTGTGATCTACTGTAAAATCAACGACGTGTTGTAAAATGAAAGCCAACATGTCTCTAAGTGAGCCATAAATCAATTCAATCAAAGTAGTCCTATTAAATGTAGTTGGAAACATATACCTTTTTGCCTGTTGCACAGTGCAATGGCCAACTGCTCCCTCGTTGACCAACTCCTCTCCTTCGGCTGGTGGTGACTGTGGTTCAGAACTCTCCCAATGCACATGAAACAGCGCTGTGGGTTTCCCTATGATTCTTCCCCAATTGAAGGAATCTAGATGTTGTCTCCGGGCCATCTTGCAAAGGGGAGAATCACAACAGTGCACCGCATCTGCTCGCTCGCTGTACTTACACTGAAGGGCCAAAGAATCTATTATAGGCATGCGTATTCAAATACGGAAATATGTGAACAGGCAGAATACGGCGCTGCGGTCGGCAACACCTATATAAGACAACAAGTGTCTGGCGCAGCTTTTAGATCGTTTACTGCTGCTACAATGGCAGGTTATGAAGAGTTAAGTGAGTTTGAACGTGGTGTTGTAGTCGGTGCAAGAGCGATGGGACACAGCATCACCGAGGTAGCGGTGGAGTGGAGATTTTCCCGTACGACCATTTCATGAGTGTACCGTGAATATCAGGAATCCGTTAAAACATCAAATCTCTTATACCGCTGCGGCCGGCAAAAGATCCTCCAAGAACGGGACCAAGGACGAGTGAAAATCGTTCAACGTGACAGAAGTGCAACCCTTCCACAAATATCTGCAGATTTCAATGCTAGGCCATCAAAAAGTGTCAGCTTGCCAACCATTCAACGAAACATCATCGATAGGGGCTTTCGGAGCCGAAGGGTCTCTCGTGTGCCCATGATGAGTGCAGCATGCTGTTTGCTTGAGGATAGCCAAATGGCAACGGTCGGGAGGCAGCATTGTTCTTTCAGGAGACCTGTCCCCGCCGACAACAAGCACAGCATTTGATTTTTGCAACAGTGTCTCGCCGTTTGTCTGAGACAGGGTCGATTCAGGAAGCAAGAAATCATAAAGGACGTACCCGAAATGTTTGGACACCAGACTCTGAGGGAACTGTGATTAACACTGGAAGGCGACTGCCGTGTCAGTCCCAGGCAGTTGGCCCGCCAGTACGGGGTAAGCCAGGTGGAACATTCTCCATGACAATTGTTGGTGCCCCTATCACTTACAGCGTATGTGGGGCTTACTAGCGACAGATTCTCCACGTCGGAAGTAGTTTTGTGACTGGTTTCTTCACCTGGCAACCACGATTCTGGGATTCAACATTCGTAACAGTCATCTGTGGGATTGTATGCAGTTGGCCCGCCAGTACGGGGTAAGCCAGGTGGAACATTCTCCATGACAATTGTTGGTGCCCCTATCACTTACAGCGTATGTGGGGCTTACTAGCGACAGATTCTCCACGTCGGAAGTAGTTTTGTGACTGGTTTCTTCACCTGGCAACCACGATTCTGGGATTCAACTTTCGTAACAGTCATCTGTGGGATTGTATGCAGAACTCCCATGGTGTGGTGACAGCGAAACATCATTATCGGTGCATCCGGAATACGTAGGCCGGAATAATTTGCAGCCGTATTTTGGACCACTATTCCTTCCATGTCGCCTAAAAGGCCGGAACTGCGGGAGTTTCTTGCGGGTGATTTTGCCTCTCCTGCTGGAGGAAGTGCCATTGATGATTCGAAGGTTTATGTGAATCTTATGAGGTTATGTGAATCTTATGACCATAAATCATGAATCAAAACAACAAACAAAAATCAACAATATTCTAATGAAGAGTGTATTTATTCTTCAAATCACCCTATCATACCACTCTCATTAAATATAGAAAGACCAACAAAAAACCATATAAAAACAAAATGTTAAGTTCTACATGTTGGTGCTCCAGCCAACTTCGACGTTAACGTCCGGACGTATCTCAGTTGAGTCTTCCCTTGTCGATGTATCGGAGGGGATCCGGTTGCACGGCCTACTCGTTCACCGGATCTCAAACCGGGATATTTCTGGTTATAGGGCCATCTCAGAAGTACAGTGTATGCAGAGCCCATTCCAGATGTGGAGATACTGGAGCAGCGTATTCATGCTGTCTTTGATACTGTTCGGATGCAGCTTGATCGATGTGAACGTGTGAGACAGAACATGCTACGGCGCATACACTTTAGCGTTGAGGCACGTGGAAACCATTTTAAACACATACTGTAACTGTAGCTGCATCGTACAGCGCTTATTATACCGCAGTCTCTGTAACAATCTATGATCGAATAAATGGCCTGTAGCATGGAAACCATGCATTTTCGGATCTAAGCTCATTAGACTTTTTTGTTCCACATCCTCTCATCGATCAGTCCCTAGAGTTTGTACGCACTGAAGAAAATAATATAACGTGTCTGAAGATAAGTCGAAACGGGCGACCCTAGTTATCAGTCTTCTGATATTCGATCTTGTCTAACAAAAGAGTTTACAAAAAATCCAAATTCATTGCCCGCTGACTGACTCACACTGCCCTTTCCAATTCCATCAACAGCCTCGTGTTAAGGCATTGGCGCTTTAGTCACGCTGCTCTCACTCTATAATACGTTGAACTTTCTGGGGACGATCAGAAGGCCTCTGGCAACATGCTCCCGCACTTTCATGTATTTCCACGGTGCAGTTAGCGTGTCATGTTACTTTATCAATCACGTCATTACGTTTTGCTCAGCAGTGTAGACGAATGTTCGAAACTGAGGTAAGTACTATACTGCAGTGCCAATGTTGTTCAGAAATACGATACTGCGCTCCTTCTGATTTGAATGCATTTCCGAAGAAACATTGCAATGTTCTTCTGAATAACAGAGGCATCTACCGCCGACACTGGGTAGGCGACGTTCAATTAAATAGTCTCCTCTGCTCAGGAATATGCATAATGGATGTACGAGTGCTGGCTGTGGACACGTGGTTGACCACATGTATATGTTTGGGTTCGGCCAAGTGGCTTTCTGAGATACCTTAACGGTAAGGTGACCGCTTACAATAAATGGGAAATGCCTGTTCGACTCCCGGTCAGGCACAACTTTCCACTGTCGTCATTCCATTGTACAAATTTTGGTTGCACATTTTCGCAGCTGCGAATACATCTCATGTACTTAGCTAAATATCATCAACGAGGGGCTGCAGAAGCTACTCAGTTCTTCCATGCTATGTATCTTAATACACTATTTGAGAGTAAATCGTGACAAGAGTTAACAGCTTCCTTATAGAAGAGAGTAACAATTTTGTGATTTGAAGCCACCGACCTCAGTCAGTTCCACCAACATGGTGAAACGACAAGTAGTGAAAGTTATTGTCCGGTCTGTTGAGAGAAAGTAAAAATCTGGTTGTTCGTTACCTATTGCATAGAGAGCTGTCCAAGAGAGTGCTCCTTGTCCATAGGATGTCAGCCCTCTTACGGCAACAGTAAAACGACACAAACTGCCTGGTTTTAGATCTGACTTACTTCTTCAGACTGCGAAACCTTGCAGTCGAGTAAATAAAAAAAATAATGATTGAAATTAATGCGTTTCGATGATAACGTTCACGTCTAGAATAAAATAATTTAACTTACTTTTGGTCTAATGAAAGAAAGAAAGAAAGAAAGAGAATTTGCAGCTTTTCTTTCTGGAACTGCTGTTAATAACATGTCTGATCTGATAGCCTTTAGCGTTGTACGCCTTGTGCCTTTATTGGTAAAAATATTAATGCGACTGACCAAAAGAAGATTATTTCATCGTGAACACCTAAGCTTACGCCGTGGCTTTTAGTACTGGTTGTCTATGCAGTGAACCTGAAAAAATACGTATATATTTTCCTTACCTTTTATTTTACTGGGTTGCCTCTGGATAACGCCATCTGACTGCATGTGTGAATATACTCACTCTCATCTATTGTTGATAATTATTTGGGTTGGCATTCATTTACTAGGATTGCAAATATGTGAGATAAAATTATACTTATTATTCATTTGATTTTTTGATTGAAGTTACTGGTGCAAAATTCAATGTTGTTATATAAAAAAAAATGAGAAAACTCAACAAAAGTTAAAACTTGTGGTTATTGGGTTCAAAGGAAAATGATACGATATTGACCGAGATAAACTGATCTATTCTGAAAATGATTGAAATAAGGGTTTAACTGTTTATAATGATTCAATTTATAAAACTTTATTTTGGGGATCGTTTACATAAAACGGATAAAAGATGTAAGAACGAACTTACAATATGCAGTCAGCGCTTATATACCTTTGATGACTTCATGACGTCGAATTTCAATAATTTATAAATAATTTCCAATGATATAATTATAGTATTCTTCAACTAATATATAGCTGGTGGCGAACAGGCACACCGCTCTGTCTCTGCACACAACTCTCGACAATGCTGCGCGCTTCTCGCCGCGCTATGTATCAATGCACGGGCTCTCCCACCAACAAAGAGCTTGGTGCGGATACTTCACTGTCACCATCGATATGCAAAGAACGTAAATAAATTTGACGAAATATTTTTCTTTTCTATTAACATATTTCAACTGTCTGTATCTCGACATATAGGCTGTTAGTTAAATTCCTGCTCGTTATTAAAGACGCTTCAAAAGGTAAAAAAAAAGGTTGGTGCTTCCTGAAGGATTAAAAAATGTACCTACTGGAAGTCAAATCCGAAACTTTGCTTTTCGCAAGCAATGTTCTTAACAGGTAAGCTATCCAGGAAGACTCCCGCTCCGTCCACAGGGCTTCAGTTGTGATGTGGCTTTTCAGACACTCCCAGCGGTTTCAACTGAATATGTAACTCTCGATCTGCAACCGGATCACGTTCTGCGAATTCCACAAGTTTCCTTCGAGGAAAGTACTATTCACTGTACGTGGATGCCGGTGGTACTGCATGCCGTGTGGACGTAAGCAGCTGCCACCGTCTGACGAAGTCGAGGTGTTGCCTCGATAGAATATTGTTGAATTTTCACAACGTGATCCGGGAGCAGGCCCGAGAGTCACATATTCAGTTCATCCATCACATACCTGTATTTTCAACGTTTGTGTTATCAGTTAACAGATAACATTATTCCTGATTCCTGAACTCATTGGAGGTAACTATCATATGACTATTTAAATTGGACTACTCAATTTGGTATGTGCACTCATGCTCATAAATTAACGCTAATGCCGACACATGGTGAAACAACGCTCTGGTGGGTGGTTTGCGGGTTTAAATCACCTCGGGGTTGACCATGCGGTGCATTTGACGTCTAGTCGTCGTACGGTGGTGCTGGCAGCAGTCCACATACGGAGAGGTGTGTTGGTGCATGTCAGAGTATTGTGCAGCGAGTAAGTGAGCAGAAGCTTTCAGACGTGCTAATGGTAACTGTTTGTTGAAAATGGCTCAAATAACACATATAGATGACGTTATGATGGCTAGGGCGACTGGAGGCTGATCAAATACAGCAGGTCATTGCACAGGCACTCCGTGTGCCACAAAGTATGATCTCAAGATTATGGCAACAATTCCAGCAGACAGAAAACGTGTCCAGGCTCCACAGTACGTGACGTCCACAGTGTACAACACCACCAGAAGACCGATAGCTCACCATAAGTGCCCGCCGACGGCCACAGATTACTGCATGTAGCCTTGCACGGGACAGCAGCCACTGGAACAGTCGTCTCCAAACACGCTGTCTACAGACGACTGAACAGACATGGTTTATTCACCCGGAGACCTGCAAGGTGCATTCCACTGACCTCTGGTCACACAAGAGCCCGTAAAACCTGGTGTCAAGAACATAGTACATGGTCATTGGAACAGTGGTCCCAGGTTACGTTCTCGCCGGGGTTTCATGTGGCGTGAAGCAGGAACCAGATATAAACCCCTTAATGTCATTGAAACGGACCTGTATGGAGGTCGTGGTTTGATGGCGTGGGGTGGGAGTATGATTGGTGCACGTACACCCCTACATGTTTTGACAGAGGAACTGTAAAAGGGCAGGTGTATCAGGACGTCATTTTGCACCAGTATGTCCGCCTTTTCAGAGTTTCAGTGGGTCCCACCTTCCTCCCGATGGATGGTAACGCACGGCCCCACCGAGCTGTCATCGTGGAGGAGTACCTTGAAACAGAAGATATCAGGTGAATGGAGTGGCCTGCCTGTTCTCCAAACCGAAACCCCATCTTGCACATCTGGGACGCTCTCGGTCGACGTATCGCTGCACGTCTTCAAACCCCTAGGACACTTCAGGAGGTCCAGCAGGCAGTGGTGCCAGAATGGGAGGCCATACCCCAGCAGCTGCTCGACCACCTGATCCAGAGTATGTCAACCCCTTGTACGGCCTGTGTACGTGTGCATGGTGATCATATCCCATATTGAAGTCGGAGTACATGGGCAGGAAACAGTGGCGTTTTGTAGCACATGTGTTTCGGGACGGTTTTCTCAATTTATCACGAATACCGTGGACTTTAACTTCTGTACCGTGTGTGTTTCCTATGTGCCTATGGTATTAGCGCCAGTTTTGTTTAGTACCACGTTGTGTGGCACTACATTCTGCAATTACCCCTAATGTATGAGCATGACTCTGAGAAAACCAAGGCCGGCCGGTGTGGCCGTGCGGTTCTAGGCGCTTCAGTCTGGAACCGCGTGACCGCTACGGTCGCAGGTTCGAATCCTGCCTCGGGCATGGATGTGAGTGATGTCCTTAGGTTAGTTAGGTTTAAGTAGTTCTAAGTTCTAGGGGACTGATGACCTTAGAAGTTAAGTCCCATAGTGCTCAGAGCCATTTGAACCATTTTGAGAAAACCAAAAAAAGAAAATCGAGGAGTTTGAGATGTGGCATTCAGAAGGATATTGTAAATTAGGCGGACGGATAGGGTAAGAAATGAGGAGTTTCCCCGCAGAATCGGCGGGGGAAGGGATGTGCGGAAAACGCTCACAAGTAAAAGGGACACGATGACTGGACATGTTTTAATACATCAGGATAAACCTTCCGTGGCTCTAGAGGGAGATGAAATAAATCCAACAAGTAATTGAGAAAGTTGCATTCAACTGCTAATCTGAGATGAAGTGCTGGGCACAAGAGAAAATTCTTGAGGGGTTGCATCGTTCACAAGACAGGTAACTCCAGATAAAGAAAAAGTATCAGGCTGTAGCATCGTAGGTACCAGCAACGTTTTTGAAGTCTACGTACGTCCTACGTTCGGGCTGGGAATCTCGTATACGCCTGATTTTCATAGAAAAAAGTCATCCTTCATAGAGCCAATGAGCGTTGCTATTTTTTGGGCTGGCATAAAGATCGTAATTATAAAAATATTCCTTATGTTAGGAAGGGCATGATCCTAAATCTTCCCTTTCAGCTATCGGTCTGGGACGCTCTACCTCCGTTCTGAATAACAATGCCTTGCGGACACTGCATGGTGAACTGCTGTTACCTTAAAAGTATTTTTTGAGCCGGTGGAGTTATTCTTGTAGGCGGACTCTGTCTACAATTGTATTCAGGAAACCACTGTTCCGCGCAGGCTGATGACAGTCGTCTGCTCTAAATTTGTCGCCCTTTTGTGAAGATGGCAGATCTGAAGACAGGAGAATGAATCGTGCGCCGTGCCTGGATAGCACAGTCAGTTCAAAATGGTTCAAATGGCTCTGAGCACTATGCGACTTAACTTCTGAGGTCATCAGTCGCCTAGAACTTAGAACTAATTAAACCTAACTAACCTAAGGACATCACACACATCCATGCCCGAGGCAGGATTCGAACCTGCGACCGTAGCGGTCACGCGGTTTCAGACTGAAGCGCCTTTAACCGCACGGCCACACCGGCCGGCAGCACAGTCAGTAAGAACACTACATGCGAACGATAACAGTACGGTATCTAATCCTGGACCTGTATACAGTTTTCTCCTAATAGTCCACACTCCGCTGCCGAATGAATCAGTCAGTCCAGAACGAAGAACGTTTTTGCACCGGTATGCAGTAGCTGCTTCCACAGTACCCAAATTTCGTTTCCCTGCGGTACACAATTGAGGATAAATGATGTAGGTAGTATCACTTCTCTGCGGAAATAAAATTGTTGTGGGAAAATGACAAATAGTTATTACTTTACCTCCACATTAACTTTTCAGTTAGATGCTAACTTCACCGCGTTGTTAATTAGACTAGCGGTAATGAGTTTTCGGTGTCAGATGTATTACAGTGAGGTCTTCGCACCGCTCATGGCGCTTTCCGGATTTCATCAAGTGGAGCTCAGAATTCGATCGGATGCACCGGCAGCGGTGCAGTCGGCGAAAAGGGTTGGTGGAAGGGGGGGGGGGCGGGTCTGTCGGCTGGTTCCATTGTGTTTGCTCGCTGGGCGTGCTCCCTGCTGGAACTGGAACTGGAACCCTGACAGCCTGTCTCTTCCGCACCAGCGCGCCTACCTCTGGAACAGCCCGTCTAGGAGAGATTTCACCGCCGGCCGCCTTCCACTCCTCGACGCTGCACCAAACAGAACTCGCGGAATTTCCTCCTACGGCTGTGGGGTACACGGGCAGATAGCTAGGGCACAGAGGTGTGTGACACGACAGTGGTGAATCGCAGGGGGCACTTCTACCGCAGCCGTGCAGCAAGAGTGCGTGATGTTTCACGAGAGGGCACTTTCGTTCGTAATTGCATCGTACATTGCAATAAGGGGAATTTCAAACGTGTAAGAGTTTCACTCACCGTTTCTGAGTATTTTTTTGGTCATCAGTCTACTGACTGGTTTGATGCGGCCCGCCACGAATTCCTTTCCTCTGCTAACCTCATCATCTTAGAGTAGCACTTGCAAACTACGACCTCAATTATTTTCTTGACGTATTCCAATCTCTGTCTTCCTCTACAGTTTTTGCCCTCTACAGCTCCCTCTAGTACCATGGAAGTCATTCCCTCATGTCTTAGCAGATGTCCTATCATCCTGTCCCTTCTCCTTATCAGTGTTTTCCACATATTCCTTTCCTCTCCGATTCTGCGTAGAACCGCCTCATTCCTTACCTTATCAGTCCACCTAATTTTCAACATTCGTCTGTAGCACCACATCTCAAATGATTCGATTCTCTTCTCTTCCGGTTTTCCCACAGTCCATGTTTCACTACCGTACAATGCTGTACTCCAGACGTACATCCTCAGAAATTTCTTCCTCAAATTAAGGCCGGTATTTGATATTAGTAGACTTCTCTTGGCCAGAAATGCCTTTTTTGCCATAGCGAGTGTGCTTTTGATGTCCTCCTTGCTCCGTCCGTCATTGGTTATTTTACTGCCTAGGTAGAAGAATTCCTTAACTTCATTGACTTCGTGACCATCAATCCTGATGTTAAGTTTCTCGCTGTTCTCATTACTACTACTTGTCATTACCTTCGTCTTTCTCCGATTTACTCTCAAACCATACTGTGTACTCATTAGACTGTTCATTCCATTCAGCAGATCATTTAATTATTCTTCACTTTCACTCAGGATAGCAATGTCATCAGCGAATCGTATCATTGATATCCTTTCATCTTGTATTTTAATTCCACTCCTGAACCTGTCTTCTGTCTTTTATTTCCATCATTGCTTCCTCGATGTACAGATTGAAGATTAGGGGCGAAAGGCTACAGCCTTGTCTTACACCCTTCTTAATACGAGCACTTCGTTCTTGATCGTCCACTCTTATTATTTCCTCTTGGTTGTTGTACATATTGTATATGACCCGTCTCTCCCTATAGCTTACCCCTACCTTTTCAGAATCTCGAACTGCTTGCACCATTTTATATTGTCGAACGCTTTTTCAGGTCGAGAAATCCTATGAACGTGTCTTGATTTTTCTCTAGCTTTGCTTCTATTATTAGCCGTAACGTCAGAATTGCCTCTCTCGTCCCTTTACTTTTCCTAAATCCAAACTGATTGTCACCTAGCGCATTCTCAATTTTCTTTTCCATTCTTCTGTATATTATTCTTGTAAGCAGCTTCTATGCATGAGCTGTTAAGCTGATTGTGCGATTATTCTCGCACTTGTCAGCTCTTGCCGTCTTCGGAATTGTGTGGATGATGCTTTTCCGAAAGTCAGATGGTATGTCGCCAGACTCATATATTCTACCCACCAAGGTGAATAGTCGTTTTGTTGCCACTTCCCCCAATGATTTTAGAAATTCTGATGGAATGTTATCTATCCCTTCTGCCTTATTTGAACGTAAGTCCTCCAAAGCTCTTTTAAATTCCGATTATAATACTGGATCCCGTATCTCTTCTAAATCGACTCCTGTTTCTTCTTCTATCACATCAGACAAATCTTCACCCTCATAGAGGCTTTCAATGTATTCTTTCCACCTATCTGCTCTCTCCTCTGCATTTAACAGTGGAATTCCCGTTGCACTCTTAATGTTACCACCGTTGCTTTTAATGTCACCAAAGGTTGTTTTGACTTTCCTGTATGCTGAGTCCTTCCGACAATCATATCTTTTTCGATGTCTTCACATTTTTCCTACAGCCGTTTCGTCTTAGCTTCCTTGCACTTTCTATTTATTTCATTCCTCAGCGACTTGTATTTCCGTATTCCTGATTTTCCCGGAACATGTTTGTACTTCCTCCTTTCATCAATCAACTGAAGTATTTCTTCTGTTACCCATGGTTTCTTCGCAGCTACCTTCTTTTTACCTATGTTTTCCTTCCCAACTTCTGTGATGGCCCTTTTAAGAGATGTCCATTCCTCTTCAACTGTACTGCCTACTGCGCTATTCCTTATTGCTGTATCTATAGCGTTAGAGAACTTCAAACGTATCTCGTCATTCCTTAGTACTTCCGTATCCCACTTCTTTGCGTATTGATTCTTCCTGACTAATGTCTTGAACTTCAGCCTACTCTTCATCACTAGTATTTTGTGATCTGAGTCTATATCTGCTCGTGGGTACGCCTTACAATCCAGTATCTGATTTCGGAATCTCTGTCTGACCATGATGTAATCTAATTGAAATCTTCCCGTATTTCCCGACCTTTTCCAAGTATACCTCCTCCTCTTGTGATTCTTCAACAGGGTATTCGCTATTACTAGCTGAAACTTGTTACAGAACTCAATTAGTTTTTCTCCTCTTTCATTCCTTGTCCCAAGCCCATATTCTCCTGTAACCTTTTCTTCTACTCCTTCCCCTAAAACTGCACTCCAGTCGCCCATGACTATTAGATTTTCGTCCCCCTTTACATACTGCGTTACCCTTTCAATATCCTCATACACTTTCTCTATCTGTTGATCTTCAGCTTGCGACGTCGGCATTTATACCTGAATTATCGTTGTCGGTGTTGGTCTGCTGTCGATTCTGATTAGAACAACCCGGTCACTGAACTGTTCACAGTAAAAGACCCTCTGCCCTACCTTCCCATTCATAACGAATCCTACACCTGTTATAGCATTTTTTGCTGCTGTTGATATTATCAGATACTCATCTGACCAGAAATCCTTGTCTTCCTTCCACTTCACTTAACTGACCCCTACTATATCTAGATTGAGCCTTTGCATTTCCCTTTTCAGATTTTCTAGTTTCCCTACCACGTTCAAGCTTCTGACATTCCACGCCCCGACTCGTAGAACGTTATCCTTTCGTTGATTATTCAATCTTTTTCTCATGGTAACCTCCCCCTTGGCAGTCCCCTCCCGGAGATCCGAATGGGGGACTATTCCGGGCCGGCCGCGGTGGTCTAGCGGTTCTGGCGCTGCAGTCCGGAACCGCGGGACTGCTACAGTCGCAGGTTCGAATCCTGCCTCGGGCATGGGTGTGTGTGATGTCCTTAGGTTAGTTAGGTTTAAGTAGTTCTAAGTTCTAGGGGACTTATGACCTAAGCTGTTGAGTCCCATAGTGCTCAGAGCCATTTTGACTATTCCGGAATCTTTTGCCAATGGAGAGATCATCATGACACTTCTTCAATTACAGGCCACTTAGCAAGGACAAAAAACGGCAATCGAAAGGTTATTGACAATTGGTACACAAACGAGACTCAAGTTACAACAGTAGAAGGATCTGAAGCGGAAGCAAACGACAAAGATATCGTGTGCATCGACGTCGAAAGTTAGTCTAAGTGAACTTAAATTTATTGTCGGATCCTTTTACTGGCAACGTGATTCCGCTTTATGTTCAGTAGGCTACCGCTAAAATACTTAAGTCATTCAATATTGGAGGCGACTTTGACGAACCGACTGGGTCGTCTATGGATGCACTGCCGGTGGTACAGACAGGCAACCTGTGAAGTACTTTCGTAAACGTTTATCCGAAAACACTCTTGAGCATCTATCTAGGCAGCCCACAGGCAGCGGGAATTTTTAGACAATGTAACTTCAAACAGGCCTGCCCTAATCTATGGTGTCGACAGAGAGAGAGAAATTAGTGATTATGATGCCATCAAAGCGACGGTGCTTAATAAACCTATTAAGAAGGATAGCAGAGTATTTTTGCTAGAACGAACAGATATGAAGTTATTAGCATCCCACTTAAACAATGAATGGATATCATTTAGTTCCGGTATGATGAACGTACAGGAATTATGGACAAAGTTTATATTCTAAATCGCCCTTTGGAGAAGTATGTACGGAGTAAGTGGACTAAACACGGGGTAGCCCCACCGTGGTTTAATAACATATTTTGAAAAACGCTTAGGAAACAGAGACTGTTTCACTCTCGGTTCGAAGCACAATGCGAAATTAAGACGGGCGAAAACAGATATTCGTGCGTGTGTAAAATGAACGATAAGCGCAGTATGGAGTTAAATTGTCATACCTTAGCGAAAGATCTTGTCGAGAATCCGAGTAAATTGTGGTCTGACATAAAATTACTAAGTGGGTCCGGGTTTCTATGCAGGACTGGCTGACCATTGTAGTATGGCAATAGAAGGTAGCGAAGGGGAAGCTGAATTCATGTTTGCGAAATCGTTCTCGCAGGAGGATCAGAGAAACACACCGTCGCTTGACGCACGACATTGTAACAGGCTTACCTAGCGAAGAGAAGCAGCTGAAACAATTGAAAATAAGTCGCCACGTTCAAATGAAATCTGAATACGATTATAGAAAGAGTACGTGTCGCATTAGCCCTTTACTTAGCTTGTATTTTTTAGCGAATCAGTCGCCCAGCACAAAGTCGTAAGCGACTGCAGAAAAGCACAGATGACTCCTGTATGTAAGAATGTAAAAGAATGGACCCGCAGAATTACAGAATAATTTCCGTAACATTCTTGAACCTATTCTAAGTTAGAACATAATAAATTGCATTGAGGTGAAACTTATCTTGTCCTTTTCCCGTACGATATCCTGTGAGGAAGGGATGAAAGACAATAGACAGATTCCATATTCCTAGGTTTTCGAAACGCATTTGAAACGGTGAACCCCCGTGCCGACCGTTAACGAAGGTCTAACCATACGAAGTAGGTTCTTGTGCATATGAGCGCCCCGTAAACCTCTAAAGTAATACAAACTCGAAGACGAGTGCTCACCAGAGGTAAGGGTAACGTCAGGAAAGACCCCGGGAAATGTTTTAGGACAGCTGTAAAAATATCTGAGAGGCAGGGTGAGGAGCAATCTGAGACTGTTTGCTGATGACCCTGTGGTAATTGAGTGACTAAGCAGGATACAAGATGACTTGCACAAAGTTGCTAGTTGATGTGATGAATTGCTGCTACCTCTAAATATAGGAAGATGTAAGTTAATGCTGACGAGTAGTAATAAAAATCCAGTGATGTGTAAAACCCTAGTTCATCTAAGCAGCTTTACTTAGCCATGAACTGGTGTTACTTCTCGTACCCTGTCCAAGCTCACAGAACCTTTTATGAGAACGGGTAAGCTATCTAAGATTGCAAACCTCAACGAGAAGAGACATGGTCGCCACTAGTATTTTTCTTCCTAGATTTTCTAGAGCGAACTGGAATTCGTCAGCTAATCTGGTTATTGATTGAATACTTAATACAATTTATTGAAGTTAATTACTCTTCATTCTCCAAGCAAGATCAATTATTGGACTTAACAGGACTGGTGATAATCAATAAATAGGAGGAAGACTAAAGATTACAGTTGACATGATTTATTATTCACACGTAAATAGGGACTACATGTGTGGTTTACACGCTGTTGCATGAAGCTCAACTAACGTTTATTGAAGTCCAATTGGAATAAAGGAACGGAAATTAGGACACGTTCACGCAGATTAATACAATAGTACAATTTAATGCATAATAATGAGCGCAAATCATGATGGCTCTCTTTAGTCTCAATAAGCGTCCACACCACATGGCTACCACATGATCCAGTGTCCCCAGGAAAGTGGCACAAGGACATGAAAATTGAGTGCAGTCAGTTAATCAAGAGGATTAGACTCCGAAGCTACTCGGGCTCTTGAGAAGATCTTTTGCTGGGGTATGACCGTGGTCTCGGGGTAACGTCTTTGACTCACAAACAAAATGTCTACAGTCCAGGGTTCGAATCCCACCGCTGTTTAAATTTTGATCAATAAACAGCATTGGCGGCCAAAGACTTCCGGCATAAGAAGTCACCTCATTCTGTCAACGGCCTTGTCAAAGAAGGCGAAGGAGCGGACAGATGTTCAGGGCATTCTCTTGTCCAAGTGGTGGGAGAATTCCCCTAAAGACGGAAGAATCACCAAAGATCAACTGCATGAGGATGCAGAAGGTAATGGTAAACCAGTGCATTAAAGACACGTAACGTATATCCACAGACTCGGTAAACTTTTCTGCCGCGAGTAAAGAGTGTAATGGGCATAGACACTACGAATGTAGTGTGTGGTCACTAAGTTGGGAATGTGGGTCTCACGGGAAGCACGCAAGGGATAAATCCCCTCAGTCGTACTATCCTCTGTGCCCTCCGTGGCTCAGATGGCTAAAGCGTCTGCCACGTAAGCAGGAGATCCCGGGTTCGAGGTCCGGTCAAGGCACACATTTTCAGCTGTCCCCGTTGATGTATATCAATGCCTATCGACAGCTTAGGGTCTTGATTTAATTATAATTTCACCACTTAAAGAGGAGCTCAATATGAGGTACATTCGTAGTAGGAGATATTTCTGTCCGATCTCTTAGGGAATCGTGCACTCTCTGCAGATCTGCAGTTTCTTCATGGATGCGCTGGCGGTCACTCATGGCGTGTTGCTGTAATGTTTCTACATTATTAACGAGGCTGGGATACACCAAAGATTTCAAGCGTCCTCCCAACCTAAAATCGAATATATTAAGACCGGTGAAACGTGTTGGCCAACGTGCTGGGCCCTCGGACCAATCCGTTGCCCATTAAATGTGCTCTCGGAAACTTCGGAGAAACGGGCTGGTGCTTCGTCATGCATGAACCACATCTCCAGACGTTTTTGGAATTGTACCTCCACTAGCAGGAATGGCAAATTTTTTGACAGGAAATAGCGTAAGTCAATCTGTTTGGTAGTACGTAAGGCACTGTTAGTCTGTCACCAAAAATTCCTGTACATACATTAATTGTTTCTTCAGTTTTGTGTGAATTCTCATCATCCAACATGTAATTGCTAGGAAAATTGGCAATCCCATATTGCATGAAACTAGGCCCTTCTGTGAACAGTACCTTTGTTGTGACAAGTGGATCGTCACCACATATTTGCAACAGTCACTGGTGAAACTGCATTATGACAGGCAGATCCTGAACACACTGTGCATAATAGGGGTAGAGCAACTATTAACACAAACACATCACACAAATTAGGCCGGCCTCTGTGGCCAAGCGGTTCCAGGCGCTTCAGTCTGGAACAGCGAGACCGCAACGGTCGCAGGTTCGAATCCAACCTCGGGCATGGATGTGTGTGATGTCCTTAGGTTTGTTAGGTTTAAGTAGTTCTAAGTTCTAGGGATCTGATGACGTCAGATGTTAAGTCCCATAGTGCTCAGAGCCATTTGAATCATTTGAACACAATTTAGAGGACGATTTACCCCGATAGATACTGAATTCACAGTAGTTCCCGGATCTTCATCTACTCACTGTTGCAGTACTCTCTCCTGAACTGTGCCACCGCCCACCGTTGTTGGCGCTACGGAGCCAAAGACTGTTAGTCACGGAAAAAGACGACTGAGTAATTGTGGAATTGTGGGGAAGGTTCCCTGCTGTCTTAATATTCTGCAGCATATAGGACACGGGTTCCACGGTAGTTTCTATTTGCCAAACAATAATAGAAGGTCGCATTTGCCATTCCCAGTGTGGAATAATAAACTTCCACTGTGCTGGTAAGTGTAAAGATAAAACCTACCGTGCAAAAGTGTTCCACAAGCTTATAAAATCAAAAACTCTTTCCATTACATCTAATGTGTGTGCTGTACTTACCGTGAGCCGTGAATTTGGCTTACAGTAACAGCACTAACAGGTAATTACTGAATGCTGTATCCATGGACAATAACGGAGAAATATGTTCTCAATTGCATTCTTATTGCATTCAGTATGTCGTTTTTAATAGCAAAGAGCTTGCAGTAGAAGAGATTTATCTGAAAGTAGTGGAGGTAAACAGGAGTTCATAGCTCTTAACGTATGCATTTCACAACCTAAGTTTACTGGAAATTTATTACTTGCTTTTAGTCCATACTAAAAATTAATCTCCTCCCGCACAGGTCATAAAGACCCAAAGATGCCGACTGGCCACCGTGTCATCCTCAGCCCACAGGCGTCACTGGATGCGGATATGGAGGGGCATGTGGTCAGCACACTGCACTCCAGGCCGTAGGTCTGTTTCTGAGACCGGAGCCGCAAATTTTCCATCAAGGAGCTCCTCAGTTTGCCTCACAAGGGCTGAGTGCAGCCCGCGTGCCAACAGCCCTCGGCAGTCCGGATGGTCACCCATCCAAATGCTAGCCCAGCCCGACAGCGCTTAATTTCGGTGATCAGACGGGAGCCGGTGTTACCACTGCGGCAAGGCCGTTGGCTTGGTCCATACTACTTCATTTTAAAATGTGGAATACATTTTCAACACCGTATAAATTATCACTAATGTGATGTATGTCGATATCTCTCTCTGGGCGCGCGCGCGCGCATATGTGTGTTTGTGTGTGTGTGTGTGTGTGTGTGTGTGTGTGTGTGTGTGTGTTGGTGGGACGGAGGGGTTGGGGCAGAATGTTTATTTTATTGATTACGTGCAAGTTGGTTCGCGAAATTTTTTAAGTTAAATATGATATTTGTAAACTCAGTGTCAATGTTACAAGAGGGTTGTGTCATCAAGAGTAATTATTTACGTTGTTGGTGTTATCTTTGACATAATATTGGAGTGAAATGGATGTAGTACATTTTAACATTGTTTTCGGAAAAAGTGAAAGAACTGAAGAAACACGAAAGCTCGATCTTCTGTAGATTTTTATACAATACCTTGAAACAAACTAGATCGTAGTTACAGAGATTATGTGACTACATACATGTACCCGAGAGCAAGTACAATGTGACTGATGTTATTTCATAGCGTTGCGAAAAACTCGTTCTCGCGTTGTGCTCGTGAAAATTTTGCGCCTCCATGCGCGTTGTAAAATGGAGTTCTGATGCAGATAGCATATACACGGCATAATTTACGGAAAAGTATGTCACATGTACATTTGAACACGATCGTCAAGTGAATATTGGTAACGAAAATAGCAGTGACCGACCTCGATGTGCACTGAAATGACGCACGCGTTGGTGAAAGGGCAATGCGAGGCAAATTACTGACATATGATTCCCTGTGATGGAGGCCGTTTCGATTTTCATCGAAACGCGAAACGTCATCTGTGAGCGAGTGTCAGCGCAGATCGTCCGGTTTAAAGCGCAGCACTGAAATATGCAGCACCGTTGTCGATCCGCTGTATGTGATATTGGATTCGTCTGAGCTGTAAGGTACGCTCCTGATATTGATATTTCGTGAGTCCAGCATAAGAAGCCTCATATAAAACCCCGTTGATGTTTTCCGTCCGCTAATAAAAAGAGACATTTCAAGCAAAACTATGGTGCAAAGCGCGTCGTATTTCTAGGTGGTCGGCGAGAACGGTTTGGAAAAATCACATTTTTACAGCGTCGTTCGACTGTGGCGGAGTTATTTCTTACGAGACGGGCGTCTCTGAACCTGGTCACCAAAGTAACTGCGGTGACATCTGCGTTCCCACGCAACTAACCTCTAGTATTACTACCCCACCGGCTAGTGTGTGTTCTAAAAAAGTCGTTCGCTGAGGGTGTAATTCTCACCGTGGGCGATCTTAGCGTCAGGTCGCATTAATCTCTGTCCCATTCGGCCGGATCGCCCCAGATGGTGCTGTAAAAGACGGAAACCAGTTTTCCGATACTGCCGCCTCCAACCGGTGGGCGGCATCCGGAATTCGTGGCTGTAAACTAAAGCATCTCATTTGGAAGGGCGTAGACTTCTGGTTGTGGCAGTGGAGGAAGAGGCGGACGAGGTGAAAATCGAGGAATGTTACGAGAAAGAGAACGCGGCCACCAAAAGCGGCAATCGGTACCGCTGTTCTTGCATGCTTATTACCGACCCATAGTCTAAGAATCGTGACCTCTGCGTCAACAACTTTGCTACTTGATCTACCAAGCTTATGTTCCTAATAATATAGGATGTTTAAAAAACAGTGACATGATTCATTGATAAAACATTTTACAAACATGGTACTAGTTGTCAAATATTCACAAATTCTTGAAGTTTTAGCTACGCCGTTACAAATGTCCACCAGCAGCTTGAACAACATCTAGACGATAGCTAAATTCGTCATGAACTTTTCACTTTGTATCTGCTTTTAAGGAAATTATGGTGGCTTTTTTTCTACTCTTCCCTTGTTCTGTACGACGAGATAAAGGACGTGAACACACTTTTCTTCACATATACCAACAAGAAAATATCGAATGAGATCATGTCTGGCGATCTTGGAGGCGAAAAATGCAGGCAGTGTCTCGGGAAGCAGTGCACCCTAGCCAGCGTTGAGGGCAGTGTTATTGAGAAACTGACGTACGCTGTTGGGCCACCGCGGTAGCGGTCCATCCTGGTGCAAACTGAAATAATCGGAGTCTTAAGAAAAATGTAAATGTCGTGTGACTAGGGCCTCCGTCGGGTAGACCGTTCGACTTTGGATTTGACGCCACTTGGGCGAGTAGCGCGTCGATGGGGATGAAATGACGATGATTAGGGCAATTCAGCACCCAATCCCTGAGCGGAGAAAATCTCCGACCCAGCCGGGAATCGAACTGACATTCTGTTGCGCTGACCATTTTCTTTTTAGTTGATCTCATTTTGTTCTATATCATTCATTGATTTCGTTCAGGGCAGACGTCCGATGACACCCGTTCAGGTTCGTCGTTGATCCGTTCACTCAGTTTTTAATTACAGAGGGTAACTAACCCTCTGACCTAACACGATCACTCAGCTAATGGGGGCGGACGTCGGAGTCCTGAAGTTGTGGAGAAAAGATTTCAAGATAGTTCATGCAAGTCACTGTGTTTTCCTCAAAAGAGAAGGGACTGTACGCTTTTTCACGAGTAATGGCACAGAAAACGGCACTTAAGGTGAATCTGTTTCGTGGCCAATAAGGGTTGCGCTCGATATGGCGATTTCCTTTACTGCTAACATGAAATATTGCTGAAAATTAACCATGGTAAAAATCCTTTGTACTCAACGACATTCAGCGCAGCATTTCTTAAGTCAACAAGTTTTCTTTTATTACCAACCCGAAGAGCTTGCACTAATTGTAGTCTGTATGGTTTATAGGACAAACGACGCCCTCTCAGTCGCCAGACAGTTGTATGAGCCTTTGCCAGTTCTCCACTTGCGCAGCGAGTAGACTTTCATGGACTCCACTTAAGCGTTTGAGACTTCTTTCCAAAATGTTATCAGAAGCATCATATATCTCTTCAAATTGGCGATACCAACGACGAATGTTTGTTTGGTGCAGCCGAATCAATGCCGCAACTTCGACGAAAAGCACGCTGGACCAGAATCACTGCAAACTGCAGCCCACAAAACGCCTTCTCTTGAGCCGACACCATCTTAGTTCTCAGTGACTGCAGGCTGACAAGATGCATCGACATCTAATGGCGATTTTCTGAAACTCTCAGCCACACACATTCAAGCAACACACATTTTCTTCCCGGCACGTCCCATGTTTCGTAGCTGTTAAGGTCCAAAATATGGTCAATCTTCCTTAAAAACCCTGTACACAATTCATCTTTCAGATGTAGAAAGACACCTAAATACTTTCGCTTACGTCGCACAGCTTCTTCTCTGTGTTGCAACTTTTTTCCGTCAGTGCATTTTAGGACGCCGAAGAATAAACTACTTTGAATATAACATGTGACCAGTCTGTACTTTCAGCAATGGTCCTCTGTATGTGAGTAGTGTGGTACGATAAACGATCGATTGATTGATCTTGTGATACCGCATCATCTCACTGGGTCCCTTTATCTTAACGTTATTGAAAACGAGCGTCCTTTATTTTAGGAAGACCTTTATTTGGCTACAAGGACACGTCTGCTGTTCCAACTTGAGGGCTACCTTCACATTTCAGTCATCACCGTCTAAACCCAACAGTTGCCTGAAGATGAATCGCCGGAAATGGTCACGTTTCTTGGTCATCACAGCACCCGCACTTCATTCGCCTAGATTTTTGTCTGCGGAGTTTGATGGAAGTGAAACCTGCAAGAGAAAGATTAACACTAAAGACGAATTGGTCGCTCGGATTATGACTAGTGCTGCTTCATGAAATATCTCAAGATAACTTCGGTGTAACCAGACGTGATGCTGCCAAGAGAATTCGAGGTTGCATTGCAGTCATAGGTGGAATCGCTTCGTGGCTCAACTCTGTCACCTTTAATTTTCTTACATTTACGAACTCATTAATCTGATTGACCACGATAAAATCTAGTCGTTCCAGTAATTTAGAATTTTTAAGTATTTTATCACCTGGCACTCAGTACACCAACACGGATTTTGATGAGATTCCTTACCTACTTATAATGATGACACCAAAGCAGAATGTCCGTGTAATTCAGAGAAAGTCCTTGGAAACATCTCTGGAGTCAAAATGATTCAGAAAGAGGGGAGCAATTAAACAGGGGGTTTTATGTCTTTCTAGTATAAATGGTTTTAATCATAATTTATACACGGCCTGTACTTTTAAGTAAGTACCATTTTGAAATAAATGAAAGTCTGCCCTGCAGTATACTTTTCTACATAATTCCCACCAATATTGACGCACTTATCGTATCGTACAACGAGCTCTGAACACCATCGCCGCTGAAATCGGTCGCCTTTGCATAGCTTCCGATAATTTACACGTTCTGTAACAATTGCATAAAACACACTTCTTAACTCTTACAGCCAATGGAGTGGTATGAAAACGAGTGAAAAGTGGTTGAACAAATGTGCATAATGAGAGACGAAGTGGACGAACTTCAGACATAACAGATGATTTGATGCAGGAAGTTGAAGAAAAAGTGAGGGAGATCAAACGGTTTATGATTTCAACGTTATGTAATTAATGTCCTGAAGTGTCAAGAAGCGTGTTTTATACAAGTGTTACAGGAAATTTAAATTGTGAAAGTTTCTACGACTATGGTAATCAAAACTGGTTATACGATACTATAAGTGCCTTAATATTGATTGGAATTATGTAGAAAAATGGATTAAAGAACAGGCTTTCATGTAAAAATAAAGTTGCTTATAAAAGTCTATTTGTTTTATTTTTATTACAGAGCGGTACTTACTTTAAAACACGTCTCATACTATATTTTCAAATAAACTGTATTTCAAGGGAATTTCTGAAAATCTGTGCCAATAAAATGGCATTAGGTGTTAGAACACCTCGCACCGCGAGAAAGCAGAGAGAATTTAACTATCACGGGCACACAAAGGCAGCTGTAGCGTGGTTACAAACTGAATTAATTGCTGGAGTAGAAACTCTACGAAAGTTTGCAAGTTATAATCCGCGAAACAATACCCGGTGCCACGAGGTTCACCTCTTCTCAACTTCTGACTTGGAGAGGAACTTGTAGAAGAGTTTCCGGCGTTCGGCAATGTTTCGTGGTTTACAGCTCCCAAGTGTGTCGCTGGCGACAGACCTGAGGTCACCGAAAGGGACCGTACAGACAGCACGTGCCAACTCACTGTAAACAATTTCTTTCTCCGCACTCCATGGCAGAGATTCTCCTCTTTTTTGTAAATAAGGTTTTAAAGCATAACAGAATAATGATAAAGGGGGAGTGAAAAGACCAATATGGTCCAGGAACTATTTCATACGTCTTAAATTAGGCGACCCAACTCACACGAAATTCTGCTGCCTATATTAAGGTGCATAATACCAATTTTGGGCCTGTTTTGTATTGAGTAAAGATGAAGATGAAAGTGACGTGGGTCCGCCCCCAAATGTGTAACTTCTTGGTAACATTGGTTTTTGGAAGCTAAACTTCCGTATCACATTAATCTCATGAGCTTTGGGAGCTAATGCTAACTGAGACAGTGGAAACATAAACATAGACAGCTGCCGATCAGCGTGAGGACTTTATCTCTTACATTACTGAGTGATAAACTCAATTACCAAGATGATCACCCTGGTACGAGAGCAATATTTCCTTCCATTGTCCAATCGATCGAGAAATTAGAACATAGGAGAAAAGTCGATGAAGCTCTAGGCAGACGTGTTGTGCCGCGTCTTCGGTATGCCATTCTATTGTGTCGAGTCGCACTTGTCAGTTCTGAGCGCACAGTGAGCACTTAAAGTCGCCTAGAAACATAAAGTCTCCTGGAAAATATGAAGTGCGAGCTGTCATTCGGTATCTTCACGCTAAGGGGTTCCGCCTGATTCAGTGCAACCCCCATACCCTACCTGTGACCGCTAGGTGCAGCTATGGCGCAGGATCTTAGAAGCAGGGCGTTCGATCATGATGCCGGTGGTCATCAGAGGAAGATGATGTCAATCGATGACGTTGTTCAGAGACTGGAGCAGGCGATCCGAGAAAACCGTCTGCGAAGTGCAATTCACAATAAGTGAAGAAGAATGGCCGGCCGCGGTGGTCTCGCGGTTCTAGGCGCGCAGTCCGGAACCGTGCGGCTGCTACGGTCGCAGGTTCGAATCCTGCCTCGGGCATGGATGTATGTGATGTCCTTAGGTTAGTTAGGTTTAAGTATTTCTAAGTTCTAGGGGACTAATGACCACAGCAGTTGAGTCCCATAGTGCTCAGAGCCATTTGAACCATTTTGAAGAAGAATGTTGTTACCAGGCTCTGGCCTTCCTCACAATTCTTGACCGTACATTGCGGCTGGAGCAAAGGCACTCCTGCTGCGTTCACGGTGGGAAGTGCTTGCTCACCTACCATAGTAAGATTTCCGGAAGGCTTTTGACACTGTACCTCACAAGCGGCTCGTAATGAAATTGCGTGCTTATGGAATATCGTCTCAGTTATGTGACTGGATTTGCGATTTCCTGTCAGAAAGGTCACAGTACGTAATAATTGACGGAAAGTCATCGAGTAAAACAGAAGTTATTTCAAGCGTTCCCTAAGGTAGTGTTATAGGCCCTTTGCTCTTCCTTATCTATGTAAACGATTAGGGAGACGATCTGAGCAGCCGTCTTCGGTTGCCGATAACGCTGTCGTTTATCGACTAATTAAGTCGTCATAAGATCAAAACAAACTGCAAAACGATTTAGAAAAAATATCTGAATGGTGCGAAAAGTAGCAGTTGAACCTAAATAACAAAAAGTATGAAGTCATCCACATGAGTGCTAAAAGGAACTCGTTAAACTTCGATTACACGATAAAACAGTCTAATCTAAAAGCCGTAAATTCAACTAAATACCTATGTATTACAATTGCGAACAACTTAAATTGGAAAGAACACATAGAAAATGTTGTGGGGAAGGCTAACCAAAGGCTGCGTTTTATTGGCAGGACAGAAAATGTAACAGACCTACTAAGGAGACTGCCTACACTACGCTAGTCCGTCCTCTTTTAGAATACTGCTGCGCGTTGTGGGATCCTTACCAGATAGGACTGACGGAGTACATCGAAAAAGTTCAAAGAAAGGCAGCACGTTTTGTATTATCGCGAAATATGGGAGAGTGTGTCATAGAAATGATACACGATTTGTGCTGGAAATCATTAAAGGAAAGGCGTTTTTCGTTGTGACGGAATCTTCTCGCGAAATTCCAAGCACCAACTTTCTCCTCCGAATGCGAAAATATTTTGTTGACACCGACCTACATAGGGCGGAATGATCACCACGATAAACTAAGGAAATCAGAGCTCGTACAGAAAGATATAGGTGTTCATATTTTCGGCGCGCTATTCGAGACTGGAATAATAGAGAATTGTGAAGGTGGTTCGATGAACCCTCTGATAGGCACTTAAATGTGATTTGCAGAGTATCGATGTAGATATAGATTGTCCTACAGTCCGAACTTGCCTCCCACTGATTTTCATCTCTTTGCTCACGTGAACCTGAAATGAACCTCTGGCTACGACAGAATTTTGGCACAGACAATGAACTCAATACGCGCGTAGAAAACTGGCTGAACGTGCAGGCGATTTCCTTCTTTGATGAGTGTGTTGGAAAGTTGGTGTCATGCTACGAAAGACCGAGCGGCGTCTATGTACAGAAGCAGCTGGAAGGCGTATCTAATTATTGCAAACAAATCATTTTTGATTTTCACTGTTGTTCCCATTTCGCGACCGATCGGACTTTGAAAAAGTTATTCTCCGTAACTCCAGTATCATAATCTCTTTTGGCTGTTAAGAGGGAGGTGATGACAGGGAAAGCAGGTAAATGAATACGTGTGAATGTCTGTATCGATAGTGTGCAAAAGATTCACAGCAGCTCTATATGTACAAGAGTAAGGAGCGTAGATTTACAGTTCAAATTCCCACTGACGACCCGGAAGTTTGAGTTGAATCTCGGGAAGGGGAAGGGCAGAAAAAAGCCAGTCCGTCTACAGGCCACAAGTGGCCCATTGGGACCATCCGCCCGCCGTGTCATCCTCAAAGGAGGATGCGGATAGGAGGGGCATAGGGTCAGCACACCGGTCTCCCGGTCGTTATGGTGGTAGTCTTGACCGAGGCCGCTACTGTTCAGTCGAGTAGCTCCTTAATTGGCATCACGAGGCTGAGTGCACCCTGAAAAATGGCAACAGCGCATGGCAGCCTGGATGGTCACCCATCCTAGTGCCCACCACGCCCGACAGCACTTAACTTCGGTGATCTCACGGAACCGGTGCATCCACTGCGGCAAGGCCGTTGCCTTTGGAAAGAGGAAGGGTAGGGAAGGAAATAGGTCATGTCGTCATAGAAGGAAATGTCTTAACATTCGCCTTAAGTGATGTAGGAAAACCACCATACCTTCATCTTCATGATCGAACGTGGTTTCGAGCCGCTATTCACGCAAGTGCGAGTCCAGTGCCTTGTCCACTTCGTATGTCATTCGGTACCTTTACCTATTCGTTCGAAGTGGAGAGACACACAGTCATAGTCAAAGCAGCGTGTGTGTCGAGACCTGTCTCCTCTTGTCGGATCGCTCCATTGCAATTCTCAAGGTCAGCTGGAACCTAAATCCACCGCAATAAACTATAAAAACCCTTACATCCAGACTTTGGCTGGCTCTGAGCACTATGGAACTCAACTTCTGAGGTCATTAGTCCCCTAGAACTTAGAACTAGTTAAACCTAACTAACCTAAGGACATCACACACAACCATGCCCGCGGCAGGATTAGAACCTGTGACCGTAGCGGTCTCGCGGTTCCAGACTGCAGCGCCTAGAACCGCACGGCCACTCCGGCCGGCATCGAGTCTTTCCTAAATCTCTGTAGTGTTGTCTCATTATATTACACAGTCGCTTGCAAGCTAACATCTCAAAGATTTTTCGGACCACATGCGGTTCCTCTTCATCGAAATGTCTTGGCTCAAACTCGCCTATGGGTTGAACCACACGTGTCGCATTACACGCCCTAAATTAGACACTTGTGACCCTTCGGCTAGATTGTCTAGCTGACGGCAAGTTTGCTAAATTGTATGAAACATACAACGTTAATATAACATATAACAACAGTAATAATAATATCGGGAGCTAAATTAACACCCATAAATGATGTAGGCCTCACACTTACGATTTGGTTACAATAATGTTTATTCAGAAAGCAAACAAACAATGAAAGTGGACGTATTTAGAATTACTATTACACTCTAGCGCAGGGGCGGGCAGGAATCCTGCACATGTGTGGTGCACTTGCACGCGTGCAGTTAACAGGCGTTCCGCGTGCACACAGGGGCAAGCTGGCCACCCGCTTATCCCCCATCCCCACCATACCTTCTGTCCGCTCCTTCCTCTGTAATGCGTTTTGTTTCCTAGCTTGCTTTATTGAGTGAATCAATAAGGTTAGTAGGAGTGCTTGAAAGAAATCATGGTTTGAAAGAGTACCTATTACCAACGATACGTTTTATTTAATTATCACGGGTGGAGTTTACAATACGTTTAATATCTGGAACAAAATTTCTACATACAGACAAACACAAACAGTTACGTAAATTTTCATCACGGATGTTTGCTCTTAACCGAGACTTCTTAATTCAGCAAATGGTTTTCCAGCTCTCGTTATATTAAGCGCAGTCTTATAACTTGCACGTACCGCTGGGCTATTATTGTTGTTGTCCTGAAAACTTGAAAACAGTGCTCCATAAAATTTTCAATCAGTTAGATGAGAGACATAACGAGAGAAAGTCGCAGATCTCTCGTGACAACAGCAACTACGACACATTCAAATGGCTCTGAGCACTATGGGACTTAACTGCTGTGGTCATCAGTCCCCTAGAACTAAGAACTACTTAAACCTAACCAACCTAAGGACATCACACACATCCATGCCCGAGGCAGGTTTCGAACCTGCGACCATAGCGGTCGCGCGGTTCCAGACTGTAGTGCCTAGAACCGCTCGGCCACTCCGGCCGGCCAACTACGAGAGATTCATCTGGTATCGTCAGATCGCTCTTCTTAAGCTCAGTCAATTCCCCATCCGCTCAGAATCCGACAATAAATTGTACTCGTCCTTGTGAAATTTATTATAATGGCCTTCAATACTAAACTTCCGTTGACCAGCGAGAATGCTGCCACATATTAAACATTTCGAATTTTCACGTTTTTGCACAAAGAAAAAATGATTCTCCCATTACTTTTTAAAAAATAGCAAATCTCCACTTCTCCGTTTCTTGAAATACAACGTTCACTACATAGTGCTCGCTTCGCATCAACGTCCGCAGCTTAGACTGGCACTACACTACCGCAACCTGCCGGCTGTCGCCACAGCCCCGGTCGACGCCTGCACGCGAGCAGCACACGTGCAGCGCTGTGCGCTTATGAGCCGCGTGCAACGTTTGCCCGCCCCTGCTCTAGCGTATATCCATTTTACACAGTTCGATCATGCACAGTCTCATGGCGAATTTGAAGTCCAATACTCCACCTCGTTAACTACGCGAAAAGTTCACACCAGGTGAGTAGCTGCTCACCGCTCACAGCCAAAGTTCCGCGGTACCACACAACGCAATATTTTCTAAGTCTTTTCATTTCCTAGCTAAATAAAGACCGACCGTCCGCTTTCGCGTCTCCAGCATCACTGTCCCTCTGCCCGTCCCCGGCAGCGTCTCCCGCGTGACTAACATCTTTACTCAACTGACAAATGCAATTTCCTTTCCAGAAGCCGTCCATCTGATTAGCTACAGGTTATCCTATATTATTTTACACTTTATCGTATTTAAATAATCAAAGCTTGACCACCTTCACGTTCTAACTAAAGTAAAAATAATATAAATTACATAATAGACGTTAAATTCTTTTACATAAAACCAATATAATTTCTTTCTTACAAGGGAACCTCCCCATCGCACCCCCCTCAGATTTAGTTATAAGTTGGCACAGTGGATAGGTCTTGAAAAACTGAACACAGATCAATCTAGAAAACAGGAAGAAGTTGTGTGGAACTATGAAAAAAATAAGCAAAATATACAAACTGAGTAGTCCATGCGTAACATAAGCAACATCAAGGACAACTTCTGTGCAGGAGCGCCGTGGTCTCGTAGTTAGTGTGAGCAGCTGCAGAACGAAAGGTCCTTGGTTCAAATCCTCCCTCGAATGAATATTTTAATTTTTTATTTTCAGACAATTATGTGACGCACATGCCGTAACCAGTGTCGTATAGAATATATCAGACGTGTTTTCCTGTGGAGGAATCGGTTGACTTATGACCTTGCTATCAAATGTTACCGGTTCCCATTGGAGAGGCACGTCCTTTCGTCTACTAATCGCACGGTTTTGCGGTGCGGTCGCAAAACACAGACACTAAACTTATTACAGTGAACAGAGACATCAATGAACGAACGGACAGATCATAACCTTGAGAAAAAAAAGAAGTACATTTTTCACTTGAGGGAAGACTTGAACCAAGGACCTCTCGTTCCGCAGCTGCTCACGCTAACCACGAGACCACGGCGCTCCTGCGTCTACGCTCTAATTGAAGTCTCTTATCTTGCGCATGGACTACTCAGATGGTATATTTTGCTTATTTTTTTCTTAGTTCCACACAACTTCTTCCTGTTTTCTCGATTGATCTGTGTTCAGTTTTTGAAGGCCTATCCACTGTGCCAACTTATAACTAAATCTGAGGAGGGTGCGATGGGGAGGTTCCCTTGTTAGCTTTGAATGTCACGGCCAGTAGACTGACTCCAATGTGCTTCCTGATAAATAAATAAAGAGCAAAAATAACTATTATGCACTAAACTGAACAACAAATATTCTATTACCTAAAGATTCAATAAGGTGTCATGCTGACATCGTTCAATGGTTTTTGTATGGAGGAAATAATGATATGATGCTTAGCTGAAAATACTGATATGTTAAATTTACTATATATTTTAAACAAATAAAGTTACGGACTTCATATTTACAACGTTTGCCATTTTAATGATGCGTTTGTACATGAAATATCGGTCGTTAGGATCGATCAAAGAGTTCAGATTTTAGCATTCAGAACTTTGTTAAAAAACTTGTTAATTTCAGTTTAAAAGTAAATCCTAATCTATTATAGTTATGACCAATGTTCAGATTTTATTGGGATCACCATGAAAATTTATTAACGATAGTTGATTAAAATTACTGTGACTCCATCCCCTGAATTCCTACAGAATTAAACAATTTCCATAAATGTCAGTCCTGTCACGGAAAAGCCACGTATAACACTCCTGTCTGCTACTGCTGTACCATAACCTTAAAACTGGAAACAGGTTGTGAAATAAAACTATTTTGTTAAAGCAATTATGGTATATAGCAACAGAGCAGTGTTACGGAAATGAAAGTCAGAATTACGTAAATATTTGAACAGTAACAAACAAATTTTAGCCTATCTGCACTGTTTAACTGATAAAGAAAACGGTCGCCAGCCTAACTAGGCAAGAGAATGATTAACATTCTCGTTCAAGAAAATAGTTATTAGTAACTTTAATGGATAAACACAACCTATACTTGGGCACACGCGAGTGCAATGAACTCTGACACATACATATGTTTACGGTAAGATTGAAACTAACAGTTAGAGCAGCACAAACTATTTGCAAAATTATAACAGATACCGAAACACACTATTACTTTCAGGGCTTACACAAACTGAATGGTCTTTATAACGTTGTTATTAATATTCACTGCAGAATCATTAATTGGATGTAGGTTAAGCCTCTTTCAGTTAAATACATTACTATTAAAAATGAAAGCTAATTGGAATCCGCTAACAGGTTGCTTCTCACTATCATTTCAATAAAGAAATTATGGTTTTCATAATTAGTGGCCTTTCCGTTACTTGTTACCGAACATTAACACACTAGACAAACTGTGGATCCTGTTATACTATTAATATGCACTTACAATACACAAGAGAGACAAACACTTAGTAAAAATGAGAATATAACGTTTCACAACTGCTGTTTTCCACTTTTACTACAGTGAGACACAGAATTAACATATATGTAAGATACTGACTCACCTTCTGCGATTTACAACACGCAGTAATGTGATCATTCACCAAGCAAAACTTTATAAGCCTCAATCTTAAGAACTTTTAATTTTGAAGTTGGCATCAGCACATTAATAAGCAGTTTTACTAGGAAAATTACTTTCAGCAAGCTACATTAACTTTAAGTTTCTTTTTACTATGTTCAAGAGGCATCGATTAGCAAAACACTGGGATTTATTGTTATTTCAGTAGGGACACTCCGTAATCACTTTAGTTCAAACGGAGAGGAACCTGAGAGGTGTTACGATGAGGAGAAAAATCAAGGTAGGTACATAAATTCAGATATAAATTACCTTATATTTGAGCACATTAGCACATCCATTAAGCTGATCCTTCACTGTACATCATTATAGTATTACGTTACAGTGATTGCACAACGTGGTGGCAACTGCATGTTGGTAGGTGGATTCGCAGACAGAATTGCAGGACTCTGGCCTTTCTTGGTGGCGATGATGAATACCAAATCCAGAATCGTTCCAGCTCTTTATCCATCCATCCAAGGCATTGGAAAGTTGCAGAAAAGCCTCTCTCGGAACCAGCACAATATGCAACATTTACATGACAGTGCACAGTTTGGTAGGTCGTCCCCGACTCGTAGCTCGTTCCCGACTGACTCTTGTTCCACCTTTTCTACATAGGCCAACCACAATTTGCGCGCGCTGCACACTAAACCTTTTACATACAAACTAACTAAGAACCCTAAGTGAGGATCAGCAGTTTACATAACAGCAACCAAATGCATTAAATAAAAGAAAACATTTACACATATTGACATCTCTACAAAAAATTATTCACACAAAATTACAATTATATACAGTACGTTTTGTTCCCTCCAAATGGGACAAATAATTTAAATGACAGATACACTACATCGCTTAGAACCAAACCATGACATCAAAGTTTGTATGAAGAAAGCAGTATACAATTTTGTGTTATCTATTCAATCAAACACATTTACAGAAGCTCAAAGATGTAATTTTAAATAAAACAAAGGCAAAATAAATCAGTAGAGTATTGGAGCTATGGTGTTACACTCTCCATTGAGAAAAACATGCTGTGTTCTGTTTGCTGAAAACTCTTCAATCCAGCCACACAGCTGGTCTGGTATTCCGTAGGCTCTTACTTCGTTTATCAGGCGACAGTGTGGAACTGTGTCGAATGTCTTCCGAAAGTTAAGGAAAATGGCATCTACCTGGGAGTCTGTATCTAATATTTTCTGGGTCTCATGAACAAATAAAGCGAGTTGGGTCTCACACCTTCGCTGTTTCCGGAATCCATGTTGATTCCTACAGAGTAGATTCAGGGTATCCAGAAATGACATGATACGCGAGCAAAAAATAAGTTCTAAAATTCTACAACAGATCGATGTTAGAGATATAGGCCTATAGTTTTGCGCATCTGCTCGATGACCCTTCTTGAAGACTGGGACTACCTGTGCTCTTTTCCAATCATTTGGAACCTTCCGGTCTTCTAGAGACTTGCGGTTCACGGCTGATAGAAGGGGAGCAAGTAATTCGCGTACTCTGTGTGGAATCGAGTTGGTACCACGTCAGGTCCAGTGGACTTTCCTCTGTTGAGTGATTTCAGTTGCTTTTCTATTCGTTGGACACTTATTTTTATGTCAGCCATTTATTCGTTCGCGCAAGGATTTAGAGAAGGAATGGTGATAATGATTTTGATGAAATGATGGGGACAACACAGGCATCCAGGGAATCGAACCCAGGACCCCGTGACGCGGAGGCAGCAACTCTAGCCACTAGACCACGAGCTGACGACGAATTGAGTTGTGCATTTAAGAAAACAGGCATTCGTCTGAACAATTCGCTTAAACCTTTCGCCATCAGAACATCCATCTCAACACAGGCAGCTACGAAGAGCATTTTGCATCTACCCGTAAGACTTCTGAAGTGTCTAGCTCCCTAACTAAAATTGGTATAATTTAGGATGGAATCGATTTGCACACAGTTGCTTTAAACACATCAACTACGTGATATAAATAAGTGAACACAATTCTAAAAATTATAAATCGTCGACGTAGCTCTCTGGATATAACTAAAGGGAAAGTGAAATTCTTATTGTAATTCCTTCAGAGCTGCGTTTCCTTAAGATGGTGACTAATTTCGAGCTACCATATCCATTTTCAACTCAGGTCTATTAATGCTGCACTAATAGTGCTTGAGTACGCTATAGGCAAAATACACATCGCACATAGTCACATCGAGTGCAGACCAATGCCAAAATGCAGACGTATCCATAACGTGCAGTTGAACTAGACTTATTTGCTTGCAGTGAGTTCCTGCAATTTTCTGCTACGTGGTCATTGTATTGGAGGCATCGCTGACGCTTGTGTAGACCATCGAGATGATGCTACAGGATGCTTCCTGAAGTAAACCAAGGCCGCATGTTTGATAAGTGTGTCAGTGTTGTCGGGTGATCGGGTGGAAACACTCGTACTAAGAAGCGAGTGCCTTGCCTACATTGATTCACGGTGGCGAGTTGAGTTCTCTTTCGATCTCTTGGTTGGTATACTGCAAACTGACCTTTTTTCATCATTGCTGTGATTGTGGGCGGTCGGCTTGGAAGCTGGGGTTGTTTAAGCATTTCCTCCAAAAGAGATAATTGCAAGGAGGGATGAATGTGAATAACGATCGTTAGTTTAAATGATGATTGAATCTCTCCTAGGGATGAGTTGCTGGATTTGCGTTACTAGAATGTTATGCTGAATGTGAATTAGGAGTGTCTTCGGGTTGAGAATTGTGGTGTCGCATCTGCTGGATAAAATGGAAGAATAATAAACTGAATGCTGTCGTTCTTCGATGATTTCGACCTGCATGTCATCAGTACCTAGGAGAATTAGCTGGGTCCTTTTAGTTCCACTCTGACGATCACTCGCTCTCGCCCTTTTGTTGGTTTTAGTGTTAGTTTCAGTCTGGGTGTGGAAGGGAGGTTGTGGGATGAATGGGGGTAGGGAATGTTTACCCGCTGGTATCGGTATATGTGTCCTGGTGGTGATGTGGCTGATGCTGTTGGGATTGCTCCTGATGATGGTGTGGCTGCGGCTGTTGGGACTGCTCATGGTGATGGTGTGGCTGCGGCTGTTGGGACTGCTCATGGTGATGGTGTGGTTGGGGCTGGTGCTGACGCTGCTAGCGATGGTATGGCTTGTGCTGGGAAAGTTGGTGGGGAAGGAGCTGCAGCTGTTGCGCTTCTGTCGCGTTGAACGGTTCTCATTAGTCGCTGTTGGAGATTTGATGTTTTACCGGATTCCTGATATTCGCGGTACACTCGTGAAATGGTTGTACTGGAAAACCCCACTTCATCGCTACCTCGTAGATGCTGTGTCCCATTGCTCTTGCGTCGACTATACTACTACGTTCAAACACTTAAATCTTGATAACCTGACATTATAATAACCGATCTAAGAACTGTGCCAGACAATTCTGTCTTTTGTAGGCATTGCCGACTGCAGCGCCGTATTCTGCCTGTTTACATATCTCTGTATTTGAATACGCATGCCTATACCAGTTTCCTTGGCGCTTCAGCGTAGGTGTGACGGCAGCGTCTGGAACCTTCCAGAGAGGGCTGGAATGACGCATGTACGGAATGTAATTTGGGCAGCTCCTAGCGCTTCGTCCCACCGCAGAACCGTGTGATGTCAGATGGCGCGAGCGACCGGAGACACGTTCAGAACTGCCACTCACGCATCCCTGTAAGAGTTAAGCCTTCATCTATGATTTCGCTCACTGTCCACACCCAGCCTCCATGTCCATGGTCTGTGTTAAATTGATGCTGTTTAATCTAATTTCACCCGCTTCTTTGGTAACACGATCCCAGTATGATGTAGTTTGAGCAAATTCATGTGTTTTTTCTTCTTTCAGATAGTTATTCATGCCCATTCTCTAGGCAATGTTCGACCACGGCCGAGTTCTCGTTTCCTTTGTTTGATATGTCGTGAATACTTTGCAACAGCTCTCCGGAACTGTGCGTATCGTTTGACCTATGTAAATATTACTATTTTCACAGGGCCACTATACGTGCTAGGAGCATTGAATCTCTCTCTTATGGTCCAGGTGCGACGGAACATAAACGTCCGGTAGCTTTTCTGAACACCGAGTTCGGTTCTGGAGCACTCATTCCACAGTTCTTTACACTCAAACGTAGTCCACATTGGTGGTCCTGTGTACCTGTCTATGTGGATGCCGTGTGTGGCGTAAAACCACCTGTCAGTTGGAGCCGCTTCTATGTTCGGACCACCTCACTTTGAGTCCCATACGCGCGTCGAGCAAGTTCTCTGGTTGACAAGCTTTCTGAGCGTGCCGTGACGGGGATCCGATGACTGGTCGTGATTGTCCCTCATAGCATGAAGGATGTTCACCTTGCTGTTCGATAGGTGACTCTAATGCAGGCCTATCGGTGCTTTAAACGAAATGCTGAAATCTGTTCTACCCGTGAATAGCGCCCACGGTCATAGGTGACCTTCCCGTCGGTACAGGAGCACTCAAGTCCATGTACTGCTACGACAAATATATTAATTTAACCGGTGACCACATAGAAAATAGTTTTGATGTCTAAATAATATTACGACGTGATTCCACTTTACCACGTGCATCGTCATTTAAATTTTTTCTCAAGATCTGACCGTAGGCCACGAAACTGATCGTGTCCTGTTGAAGATTGCCATGTAAGCGACGTTCTTCCCTCAAGATAAAAAAAAAATGGCTCTGAGCACTATGGGACTCAACTGCTGAGGTCATTAGTCCCCTAGAACTTAGAACTAGTAAAACCTAACTAACCTAAGGACATCACACACATCCATGCCCGAGGCAGGATTCGAACCTGCGACCGTAGCGGTCTCGCGGTTCCAGACTGCAGCGCCAGAACCGCGCTTCCACTTCGGCCGGCCCCTCAAGATCAAAATAAGATTTTAAATAACTTTAATTTGACTTTCTCGAATAAAATGACTGGCGAAACAAACCTTTTTTACTTCTAGAATAATTGTCATAAATCCACGGTGGCTATAATTAAACTTCCGCTACCTAAGAAGTAGGACAATGAAAGTTTGTGTAAACATTTGTAAGAACGCGCGGAAGAAAAATAACTAATAAATCATTGAAAAAAATTTTATTTCCACATGAGAAGGTAACATTTGTTAATTTCGTACCATGTTCAAGTTCAAGGTTACAGATGAACCTCAACGTGACGACAATCTTCAGCCATGAGAGTCCGGAATTGCGCTAAAGATTGCTGTGCTGTGGCCCGAAACATCACAAGTCGGTTGTTGGACCACGGAGTGTCCAGTTGTCGTGACATAGCTCGTGCACTACTTGAAGATAGCACACGCGTCCAGCACTTTCAGCCGCGGCAACAGTTACTTTTTCAACAATTTGTGACGCCATCAGCCGTCAGCCTCTCCCACGAGCCATTCACAAATCGCCAGTTAATTCAAATTTCCTAATCATGTTCTTCACCCCCAGTGCGGAAAGAGGTCCTCTTGGTATTCCTTTAATAGAAGGACCAGCAGCAATATTTTTTTTAATAAAGCAGCCTTGGTAGTGGAGACCTGCTCGCCTTGTCCAGGGCCATGTTAATTGTAACTGTAATGCACAGTGACGCTTGTTTTCCAATCCTACATAGCCGTACAGCCACCGGCGCCTAAATGTAAGTTATGATACTAACAATACTAACAACGCGAATCCCACAGTGCCCAGCCCCAACATCATTCCTTTAAGGCTATTCACCCATACGATTAATATTTTTCCGTGTACAATTGCTTAAGTGGCGAAACATTAATTATAACGACCCAGTATATATCTCTTAAGTTGACGTAGCCTCTCATGGTAGAATGCTGCAAGTGGACCTGCCTTCCGGGTCAGTCTCTGGGGATAAGCCGGAGTCACGGCTCAGGTGATGCGGGGGCAGCCGCGTGGCCCAAGGCCCCCACCAGGGTCGCCGCCCCACCCCTCCGCTGCCTGCCCCCTCCCCTCCCCCCCTGCCCCCGGCCACGGCGACGCCGACGCCGACGCCGCCTCCGTGCCGGCGGGACGCCCAGCCCCCCAGTCCGCCAGCCGCCGCCGCCACAGCACGTGGCCTACCGCGACGCGCCGCCGGTACCGCGTGTCCGCTACGTGAGCGCACGTCACGCCCCGACCGCTTGCGGCCGAAGACACGTGAGCGCGATCCGCGACGCGTCGCACGTCGCAGCCGCGCAGACTTCGCCGACGTTGGCCGCCGTCCAAACGTCGCAGATGCGTCGGTCACCGCGTGTCGCCGTCGAGAAAAATACGGGCGAATGAAACTCACGTCAAGAGTGACAGTGAATTCTCTCGTGTTCCTACAAGATGTGTTCTCCCCACCACTGCGTCTAGCTGTCTGCAACTAAATACAGTTCGAAATAAACCTGTAATCCACCGTGCCTTTCGTTCATTATGATGTAAGTTTCTCATACTTCTTTTCACTCCCACTTCAATGAATTTCCCCCTATTATGAAGCGTCAAAGAATCACCAACATTTTTAGAAGGCTGTTACCAATAGCCAACACATATAGAGTTCACGGTGCACAGGGTGACCGAAAATGTGCCATTGTTTTACGGTCGATACTGACCACAGATCGTCATCGAGGTGTTAATATTTTCTGTTTTTATCTACAATTGTACTTTGTGAAGCTGTAATACATCGAGAAATTGCAAGCATGAGCATTTTGATGATGACCTGAGATCGAAACTGATTGTGCAGTAAGTATATATTTTCAGACAGCCTGTGCACTATCAACTTCACAAAATTGAAGTATTATTTACTTTTCGGATAAGCTGTTAAATTTCATTAGTATTGTTTGGTAGCATTCTATCAGTTTAATTGTACTTAACACAGTTTATTCATGCTTTTTGACAGACAATGCTCTCGCCATCAGGTCCTCTTTGTCCTCAAGGTGTCAACACTTGGCACATATGGTTAAAACATTACAATCCCAAACAACCCAAATTTCTTGAGTATTGAAAGTAAGTGTTGATCAACTGAGATAAGAACATTATGTTTCGAAATTCGTTGATCAACTGTGTTAAGTACGATTAGAGTGCTTCAATGCTACTGATTAATACTGGTGAATTAATTAGTCTACATCCACATCCCCTATACGTTTTACGTTTCCAGTAGGCAGTATTGTAACCTTTCCTACATCCACGATATAAACAGGTCACGGCTGAACCAGTTCAGACGTCCCAAGCAGCTGACATAGGATGGGTCTCCGTTACCTGTATCGATCGGAAAAGTTCCATCTACAGCTTCAGTTGTAGGTATCCGCGATCGCACGCTATCACTGCATCTACTACTGTAACACGGCGTCTAACCATCGGTAAAACCTCTAGCCCACGGCACTTTTCGTTAGTTATAGATGTTCCTGTGCTTCAATTACAGTCCTATTGGAAAGAATCTTTTCCCACAACAAAGCATTAATGTACTATCACTTTCGTCCATTACTCTGCTAATTAAGGAATATACCTGTTCCAAATGCACCAACCCCATAATTACTCTTGTAGTACAGACAAGAGACTGCATAGATAATCGAAAATCATGTATAATCATACACATTTTTACCGGAAACTGCGCTTTACTGATTCTGCAAACACACTACACGTCCGATTTATGAGTTTTTCTGCTTCAACTACTCTTAACGTAACAACGTATTTATAAAATCACACTTCAAACTAATTTCACTTCATATCACTTGCTTTCATCTCACTTTTCGGAAAAAGTCGCCAATTTTCTTTTCTTTTCTCTTCTTCACTCAATTTTTCATGACAACATTTCTCATTTTAATGAAACACACTCTAATAACACAGTAACGTTTGTCAGTATCTTTGCGTGCGAGATATTGTTTTTCCTCCACAGTCTCGGGTTCGTTCCCTTCCTCTACCAAATACATTTTACCTGCTATATCAGAATCTTTTACTTGCTCAAATCCTGCTTCATAAGCATTACTATTTACTTATCCACAGATGCTTTCGTAGTCTAAGTTTAAACTATCTGAACTTCGCACTAGAAAATATTTATTCTAATAGAATACTTCAGGCTTTGTTTTGTTTCTTTTTTTCCGGAAATCGCAGAACTGTTTGCCGATAATTTTAAGTCCCGTACGGATAATGCGGAGTTTTCTCTATGTTTTACGTTTCAAAGAGGCCATAAGGCTACCTTCTTTACCTTCACAATACAAACATTGCACTACTGAACCAGCTGCAGCAGCTCAAACAAGTAACATCGCACAGGTTTGCTCTCTGGTAGCCTGTACCAATCGGAAATGTACCTCCTATAGTTAGAACCGAATATTTTTCTCACCGCACACAGGGATTCTTCTACTGTAAAGGTAGCTTGCATGACATTTATACTACTAAAAGAAAATATCAAATGAGATACAGTGAGTATGCTTTCTCTTTGGTACGATTTCGGCTCTTACGAAGCCATCGAAAGCGAGCTTATTTCCTGTAATCTGCAGCAGACGTTTTGCCGCTCTCGGGATAGGATTCATTTAATTCAAAAGAGGTCTTCTTCCTCCTCTTCTTTCATTCGTGGTAAGCCGCTTATTCCCTTTCTTCTGCATTTTACATAAGCTGCTTATTCCTTTTAGAGGGCAGGAGCTACAACCTTGCGGAAATCCACTTTTGAAAGCATGTGATATATGGCGTAATCCTATTAGAACTCCTCACGGGATTTTTGTTTTCTTAGGTCGTAAACTGCTTAGATGTTTTCATATCAGCCAAAAGTTTAAAACAAATTATTAAAGAAGTCGTAAACGACATTTAACCCCGAGTGAAACTGAGCAACTAGCAATTTCACTATCAAGTTCCCGAACCTGTTTTTAACCAATATTATAATAGGTTAGAACCACAACGTGAAAAAAAAATTTTCTTTCTTTGGCTATTTCTCATTTGAGTTTCATTTATTAATTTGGCCAAAAATGCAGACTTCATAAGAGGAGATTGTTTTAAAAAGGATTGTGGGGACGTCGTTTAGTTGAAATTCTTTTCTCGCTTTCCTCCGCACCGCACAGTTACTAATGTTGGGTGAAAGTTAGAATTTAGAAACGCAGACAACAATTTCATCTCGTTTTTGTTCAAGTACTAATGTTTCTTTTCCGAAGATATATTTATCGCGAGCGTGTAACTTTTGAAGCAGTCCTCTTCTACTCTCTTACTGCGTACCATGATGCAAGGCGTTTTTACTGCAGAAGCGTTAAATACTGAAAGTACCAAAATAATCCACATATAAAATTTAATACTTTTAGGAGAACTCATTCACAATTCCAGTATACTCATGTGATCGTGGGAGCACAGTTCTTTTTCTTCAGCTGTGGTTTTTCCCATATCCATCGAAGATGAAAAAGTGCTCATAGGTCATAAGGTAAGCATTTTGAGCCAAGGTTTACTAGACTTTCTTTCTTGTTTTGTTGTAAGGAAACTGTCCTCGAGGTCTGTAAATGGCATTTAGTTACACCCTGTATATATATAAAGTTTTACGAAAAAATATTTCATATTCGTCAGAGATTAACGAATATCGTATGAACTCGTCGATGTGTAGAATATACTTCATATATGTTGTAGCTGTCTCCACTCGAACGTAACAAGTACGTTGATAATAAACTGATGCTAAAGAGCTTCTGTGTACTAAGTAAGTTGGCGATTGTAAGATGTTTAATTCCATACAATTGCATTTCTTCCTGACATTGCTCATAAATTTTGTGTCTTCTGTGAGACTGAGGATGAACCCCGTCGTTTTGCATTAAGCTGGGGTGCAAAAGAATATCCCTAGGAAACTGAGTTGATAGTTGTCGCTAAAAACTGTCGCAGCGTGAGGAGAGTTCGAATTTGCAAAATAGTTGTGGGCTCATAATTCTCGATCGATAAGTTCTTAACACTGTGATGTCTCTTTTGCGTCGAATATGCCTAGTTGTTCACAGTCACAGTCAAATTAACGTCAACTTGTATCGTTTCCCTTTTGTACAGCTTTCCTTACATACAAACAGATCAGAATTCTTCCGTCACTTTTGCATAACCATTCGATACTTGTTTACGTTGCGCGATCTACTAGCTCACAATAAGATAGAGTTTCATTTGAGAACTGAATCGAAGTACAAACTTTGAAGCAGATGACAACACTTTGTACACATGTGCGCCTTTAACAGAAGCAGTAAATATGGCTTTTTACCATGCAGTGAGGAGACATCAGCAATTTCGTTTAGTTTCTCAAAGCGTATGCGGTAGCAGAAAATAGTTCACTTTACGAACCAAAGCGACCACTTACGTCCGATCAGAAATATCCCAATGGCCACATCCTGGACATTTCTTTGTTGCTGTGCTCGCATTACGGGACGGAGATGAATCGATGCGCGAGTGTTCTTTATTGCTAGGCGTCTATCCCAACAGACGTCCGGCTCACTTTGCCAGAAGCAAAACCGGCAACAGTTGGTCCAACTCTGGCTCCGCGCCACGGGCGGACGCAGCAGTTAATCCGAGGGGGTGACGTCCGCTTGTTCTGCAAGAGCTGTGAGCGGCCATCCCCGAGGGAACGGTGGGGAGGGAGGCGGAGTGGCAGTGCTGCCGGTCTGTCCACAATGAGTGCGTCAGAGTCTGCTTCTTCCGCAGCGCAGTCACCAAATAATACAGCCTAGGCGACAGATTACTGTCTTCTTTTCTCCAATCTTACTTACCGCGCTAAATTGTTACTTACGAGAATTCCGGTACTGCTTCAAGCGTTCTCTGTGACTGGAGGTTCCAGACACAGCAAACGCAGATGACATATAAAGGGACGAGCACCGAAACCTCTCATTCCATGTTCACCTGTCCTCACAAACGACTTTATGTACAATTTAGATCCGCTAACATTTCTTTTCCTTGTACCTTTGTCCCGCATCGGCGCGGGGTCGCCATGGTCATGAGCGAGTGTGGCATGATTAATTTGAGGGATGGCTACACCCGTTTTCTGCTGCCACTCCATTACCCTCCCAGGATACCCGAACTGCCTACATGTGATGTTGTTCATACGAAAGTCAGTGAACGTTTTTTAAAACTTTACGAGTTGTGTAACTGCGGCGGGACTTGGGTATCAAACCGGATTTCATCTGGTGGGATGTGGCTGGCTGGCACACCGACCCACGCCGTTAATCCGACGCCTGGATTCCATCCGTAGCATCTCCACGTCCCGGAAGCGCCGCTTTAACAGGCACGTTTAACATTTCTTGAGTGCTGGCAAAATTCAGGATGAAAGAGTATGGTTGATAAAACTATGTGATGACATTGTTATACTCAGTGGAAGCGAGGTAGAATTACGCTTCTGACACATGAAGTAAAATGAACATTTAGTAAAATGATGATTAAGGGTAAATAGAAGAAAGACGAGAGTAGTGAGAAATGGTAGAAATGAGAATAGTCATACCAGAATTGTTGACCACGAATTAGACGATAGAATTCTTGTACCCTGGAAACAATATAACACATGACACAGGGTGACAGAGCATGTTTTAAAACATCAAGGAATAATTTCCATGCTACTGAAGAGGAAGACGGAGCATGGAAGCTACGTAATAAATAACTGAGTACGCTGGTTCCAAGTGTTGCTCTGACTTGGTGAGGTGGGCACCTAATAACAACTAGTGGCGGGCAGCTTCAAACCAATAAGAACACAAAAAAAGCTTAGGTTTCTCGTTTTAGGAGAAAAAGTGTACTCTGTAACTTAAATGTGTGACACTTAGATATCGTTCCCACAATGGATAATGTAAAGACAGTGTTCAAAACAAAGGAAACTAATAGTGCCAAAGGCCCCAAAATTGTAAAATTGTTTAACCGCCAGAAAATGATTCTACTACCGCTCTGGGTTTTCATGGTGTGCCTATTCTTAACGACTCTCATTTGTGCTGTGTATCCTAAAAGGGAAATCACCTATCATCATGTCACCGTTGTACTACTACATCACTTTAGTTAGGACTGGGCTATTCGGTGGGGTTAGGGAAATAATCAACGTTATTCGTACTATGCCAAGTAAAGAATGGAATAGCATGATGGCAAAGTTAATGTCAAAGATGTTAGTGGTGTCTACCCTGTAGAACCCATATCTACATCCGGTCGCTGTGGCCGAGCGTTTCTAGTAACTTCAGTCCAGAACCGTGCGACCGCAGCGGTCGCAGGTTCTAATCCTGCCTCGAGCATGGACGCGTGTGATGTTCTTAGGTTAGTTCGGTTTAAGTAGTTCTAGGTTCTAGGGGACTTGATGACCTCACATGTTAAGTCCCATAGTGCTCAGAGCCATTTGAACCATTTCTACAATTCTGTAGCGGCAACTGCCGTTTAGTGTAGAATATTCAGTGCGAATGCACAACCAACGTAATAACTTCTACGAGAATCAGAAATCTGCAAATAGGGATTTAACCCGCGGAGGCCGTTGCGGTCTGACAAAATCGGGTTCTGACGGCAAGCGTCTCCGGGTGACCCAACCGGTTAATGCAACCGTTGTGGAAACGCGGAGCTTCCCGGGTTCGAGCCCCGGTCCGGCACAGATTTTAAACTCTCTCTGATGCATTGCCACAATGCCTGTGCGGCTGGAAGTCATTATTTCCTTCCCATCTCTTTCTCTTCTCGTTACCTTTCCATTTGTTTCAACACACTTATTCATGTATTGCCATTGTTGCTGAATATTGGCTGCAGGAATATGTTCTTATGTTTGAGTTCTTTGAGTGAAATCCAGGTTCAGTTAGACGAAACATTAAAATGGCTCTGAGCACTATGGGACTTAACATCTATGGTCATCAGTCCCCCAGAACTTAGAACTACTTAAACCTAACTAACCTAAGGACAGCACACAACACCCAGCCATCACGAGGCAGAGAAAATCCCTGACCCCGCCGGGAATCGAACCCGGGAACCCGGGCGTGGGAAGCGAGAACGCTACCGCACGACCACGAGATTCGGGCAAACATTAAAACTATCGCGGCATCTGTATTGCACTTGTTGAACCTCTCTGAACGAATAACGTAACACAATCACCATTTATTAGATTGCCGTTCGTTAACGTAAAGGACCTAACGCAGTTTGTTCAACGCAGTGCACGGTTAATGGCCTCGAAAAGACGTAATGTAGGAAAAATAGCTACATATAGAAATTAGTTGTATTACTATTGCCAATCGACAAACTCCGAGAGAGAAGTGATCTCCTCACATAACAGGGTTGGACTTGTTGATCATTTTCACATTCAAATGCCGATTTGAAGCAATTATGCCTGCATCTTCAGCTACTTACATGCACATATTATCTACATCTACATCTACATTTATACTCCGCAAGCCACCCAACGGTGTGTGGCGGAGGCCACTTTACGTGCCACTGTCATTACCTCCCTTTTCTGTTCCAGTCGCGTATGGTTTGCGGGAAGAACGACTGTCTGAAAGCCTCCGTGCGCGCACGAGGCTCTCTAATTTTACATTCGTGATCTCCTCGGGAGTTATAGGTAGGGGGAAGCAATATATTCCATACCTCATCCAGAAACGCACCCCCTCGAAACCTGGCGAGCAAGCTACACCGCGATGCAGAGCGCCTCTCTTGCAGAGTCTGTCACTTGAGTTTGCTAAATATCTCCGTAACGCTATCACGGTTACCAAATAACCCTGTGACGACACGCGCCGCTCTTCTTTGGATCCTCTCTATCTCCTCCGTCAACCCGATCTGGTACGGATCCCACACTGATCAGCAATACTCAAGTATAGGTCGAACGAGTGTTTTGTAAGCCACCTCCTTTGTTGATGGACTACATTTTCTAAGGACTGTCCCAATGAATCTCAACCTGGTACCCGCCTTACCAACAATTAATTTTATATGATCATTCCACTTCAAATCGTTCCGCACACATACTCCCAGATATTTTACAGAAGTAACTGCTACCAGTGTTTGTTCCGCTATCATATAATCATACAGTAAAGGATCCTTCTTTCTATGTATTCGCAATACATTACATTTGTCTATGTTAAGGGTCAGTTGCCACTCCCTGCACAAAGTGCCTATCCGCTGCAGATCTTCCTGCATTTCACTACAATTTTCTAATGCTGCAACTTCTCTGTATACTACAGCATCATCCACGAAAAGCCGCACGGAACTTCCGACACTATCTACTAGGTCATTTATATATATTGTGAAAAACAATGGCCCCTAACACTCCCCTGTGGCACGCCAGAGGTTACTTTAACGTCTGTAGACGTCTCTCCATTGATAACAACATGCTGTGTTCTGTTTGCTAAAAACTCTTCAATCCAGCCACACTGCTGGTCTGATATTCCGTAGGCTCTTACTTTGTTTATCAGGCGACAGTGCGGAACTGTGTCGAACGCCTTCTGGAAGTCAAGCAAAATAGCATCTACCTGGGAGCCTTTATATAATATTTTCTGGGTCTCATGAACAAATAAAGCGAGTTGGGTCTCACACCTTCGCTGTTTCCGGAATCCATGTTGATTCCTACAGAGTAGATTCTGGGTTTCCAAAAACGACATGATACGCGAGGAAAAAACATGTTCTAAAATTCTACAACAGATCGACGTCAGAGATATAGGTCTATAGTTTTGCGCATCTGCTCGACGACCATTCTTGAAGACTGGGACTACCTGTGCTCCTATCCAATCATTTGAAACCTTCCGTTCCTCTAGAGACTTGTGGTACACGGCTGTTAGAAGGGGGGCAAGTTCATTCACGTACTCTGTGTAGAATCGAATTGGTATCACGTCAGGTCCCATGGACTTTGTTGAGTGATTTCAGTTGCTTTTCTATTCCTTGGACACTTATTTCGATGTCAGCCATTTTTTCGTTTGTGCGAGGATTTAGAGAAGGAACTGCAGTCTGGTCTTCCTCTGTGAAACAGCTTTGGAAAAAGGTGTTTAGTATTTCAGCTTTGCGCTTGTCATCCTCTGTTTCAATGCCATCATCATCCCGGAGTGTCTGGATATGCTGTTTCGAGCCACTTACTGATTTAACGTAAGACCAGAACTTCCTAGGATTTTCTGTCAAGTCGGTACATAGAATTTTACTTCCGCATTCACTGAACGCTTCCAGCATTGCCCTCCTTACGCTAACTTTGACATCGTTTAGCTTCTGTTTGCTCTGTACCAAAGGTCCGCAGTCAGTCCTGTCGACGATGCTGCAGATGGTGAGCTCTGCTTTCATACCGCTAGCGAGATTGGCAGTCTTCACCAAATCAGATAGCCGCCGGAAGCCCGAGAGGATTTCCTCTGATCCATAGCGACACGCATCATTGGTGCCGACATGAGTGACCACCTGCAGATGTACCCTTCATGGCATCCGGAAGGACCCTTTCCACATCTGGAATGACTCCCCCAGGTATGCACACGGAGTGCACATTGGTTTGCTTCCCCTCTCTTGCTGCCATATCCCTAAGGGGCCCCATTACGCGCACAAATTGTTCGTATGATTGCTTCGATGTTCTAGCAAAAGTCAATCTGTCATTTATATCCTCATAGACCCATTTAACTCTAGTGTAGTAAAACATATATGGGAATAGTTTCACCAGCTTTATTCAGACGAGAAAGTCAATACGCAAGATCAAGTGACGAACTAAACGCTTTCAGTTCTCGTACTTTTTGTTACTGCGGCACGTGATTATTCGTCCCCACTCCCTACAATGAAAACAAGATTTTCAAATATGTTATTCTGGAAATTATAATTAACAATCGAGACACATATCCCTCCGATTATTGTCCAAAATGCAATACACAGCAGATATTAAAAATTACAGACTACTAATTTCATACTCCTCTATTAGAATTTCTTTTTTGGTTAAAGTACCTCACAACTTGATAACCAGCGGAGCTGCAAATATTAATGTAGTTCTCTCTACAAACTTAAACCTCTACTACATAACTGACCAAATTATACCAGAACAAGAAAGTAGCGGAATATAAAAGTAACAATGTAAAATAAGGAGGAAATTTTCTTGTTACATCTGTTATTATTTGTGATACGTACAGAAAATCAATTGTAGGGGATGCCCCGTAATTTCAGAATGTTAGGCTAAACTACACTCATCATCGGGACAATCCTTTCGGATCTCAGTACACACACTCGCTTTAGTGTGAGTGTGTTTCTACTGGTGATTTAGTATATGGTAAAATGTTTTTCCTTACTCAGGCAATGCTTTTACCCGAGTAGAGCGACTCGCTTCAATGTACGTTAGAGAGAGACAACAGCTATTTTACTGTGTGAGTTTTGCTTGAGGTTCTGTGGTATCTCGGAATAGATTATACTTTTGTTCTTTATTCGTTGCGTGCTCTTAGAGATTTTGTTGTTTTCTATGTCTTAGCAAATTTTGTAGCGCTTGTTCTTATACCTATACACGATCTCTCTTTCAGATCTTCCTTGTGTTAATAACATTGACTAAATAAGTTACTTAATTTTGATGGTGTTAGGACAGCAACCAGCCACAAACTTACTTTCAGATCCTTTATTCAAAGGGCAGCGTTACCGGTTTCGTATCGTTGTGATTCATCTTCAGACAGTTTACACGCTTTCTTTGTGACAGATGGTTGCGTTACAGATTTTCGTTGCATGTGACTTACGTGAAACGTCGGTTTGGAGTGTTTGTTTCCATAAAATTCGTCAAACACATGTAAATGCATTCCCACTGCATTCTTATTGTCACACACGTAAATTGTTGTCACTAAACACTTTAGATTTGTCACTGAGAGGATTTCTGCCACGTACCACTTGTTTTGATACATATAAAGAGCTTACAAACATATGAGTGTCACAGATGCTATGATATATCGTAACATTTGACGATGATGTCCTATGTTTGGAAGGGATCATATATTCATTTACGCAACTGTAATGCCTTTTACACTAGTATAGAGACATTGAATTTTTGAGTTGACATTTTTTGTCTTCAAACAGCAGCCACGGTCTCCATCATGTCATCATATGACAAAATTGCATTAAGTTACTTAATACCAGTATCGACTCACAGCAATAGGTTTCTTCTATACTTCAGACAGAATCAACTTGGAGTATAGAAGCTGTTGCCGATGACAGTGCAACTAATGCGGAGTTACTTAACAAAACCTTCCGAAATTCATCATCGTAGAATAAATGTTCCAGAATTCGGAACGAGAATAGCTACCAAAATTAGAAACTTGGAAGTATATATCCCCGGTGAAGTGAAGCATCTTACATCCATACATACTATATTAATGGGTGTTTGTATATATGTATGTATGTTTGTTTATAGGCCGTACATCTCCTCCTAAATCGCTGGACCTATTTCAACCGGGTTTGATACACACATCATTTGCTGTCTGGAAATCATTGCTATTGGGACAAAATCCAACTGCCTACCAATCGGGTGGGGGTAAATAGGCAGAGTAGCCGACGACGCGCGAATACCCATGTTTTAGTTGTACTAGTATTTGAGAAAGAGCCCACCTGGCGAACTGCAACAAAATGTACGCCTTTACGAAACTTTTCTCGCTGACGAACCCCACAAAATGACGAAATGAAGAATTTTATCGTTTACCGCATATTCGCTGTTCAAGCAGTAAAACTGCCGCATGTAGCAGGCTGGAATTCGCTGGAGATGTAACTGAAGTACGAGTAAAAATACGTGTGAAAAGTTGACGCATCATGCAAGACTTCTAAATTTATTGCTTCGTTGCTACTAACTGTATATGCAACACTTTTAGCAGGCAGTATCCACATCTGCAGCTAAACCTACCTAGAAAACTATGTCATCATACTGCACATAGCTCAGGAGAAATTACGCTAAATACTGAGATACGTGAAGAACTGCCGCATCCTACTCGATGTTTTAATCTGTTACTTCTTCACTTTTAACTATATTTACAAAATATTTAGCAGATAGTAGCTACATACACCACTGGATATACCTGCTAAAGTGTATCATTGTACAGCGCATAGTCCAGCAGATAAGACGTCAATGAGCTGCGTGAATATGAAACTGCAGGGCGAAATTCGCTAGAGACGTAATTGAAAAATGTGTAAAAATACGGTGAAATACGTTATATACAGGATGATTGTGGAGGAAAGGTACGTGTTTTGACGGGTGATAGCATTACTGATTCTGAATAAACAACCTGTGGACGTATGCCTATTCCGAATGGTTTCCGAGATAGAACACTTTTAATGTACATTTCTATTTATTTTCTGTATTATTCATTGTCATTGTTTACAACGTACCACATTAATACAGAGGAAGTTTTGATACAGGACGCTTGTGGCCTATAATGTCGGGAAACTACCTGAAACTGGCCTACAAAACGTACCTAAGTTACAACGCACGCGCGTCGCCCGATATCTTCAATATCCCGCGATCTCTCCGCGCAAACTGTTAGTCCTAGACAAAAACCTTTTTTGTAGCAAATTTAATATAGTTTAATTGTACTGAGACACGTTTACTTTGGATTGTACAGTTTCGAGCTATTAAAGAAAAACGCACAAAAGTGGTATTAAATGTGTTCTATCTCGAAAACCATTCGCAATAGGGCATATGTCCATATGAAGCATTTTGTTAAGAATCACTAATACTATCGCATCTCAAGGTAAGTTCTTTTCCTCTTGATCACCATGTATATGCGTGAAATAAATTTGACGTGTAAGTATACAGACAAAGCGAAGGGTAAAAAGCTGCTTCTAAACCCCTGGAACGAATCCAGTCAAATAGGGTACACAGTTACAATCCGGAAACAAATACTGTAAGGGTAAGAACCACTACCCTCCCATTCGGATGAGCGTAATAACTTGGAGATAGAGACAGAGAGGAGAGGAGAAGGGCAAAGAGAGGGGAAGGAATAGACGGACAAATAGAAAATTGGAATAACAACATGCCTGGCGACGCCAGGTACTCAGCTAGAAAATTAATGAAGGAAAGTCCTCCGGTCCAGAATGTATACCAGTTAGTTTTCATAGTATACTAACACATTAGCGTCATTCTTAGCAATCATATAGAACCACTGGTTCGACAAAAGATGCATAGCTAAAGACTGGAAACTTGGACAGGTCGCACCAATATTCAGGAAAGGAAATGCGAGTAATACGCTGTACTACATACCCATATTTGTAAAGTCGAGTTGCAATAAGGCTTTGGAACATATACTGTGTTCGAAAGTAATGAATTACCTCGATAAAACAAATTATTGACAAATAGTTACCACGAATTAACAAAATATCGTTCTTGAGAAATAGGCTCTTTGCTAACGGGGAGAGCTGAGTGTTAATCACAGGGGATCTCAAATTGACTCCATATTTCTAAATTTCCAGAAGCTTTTGCCTACGTTCCTCACAAGATACTTCTTCTCATATTGCGTGCTTACAGAGTATGGTCCTAATTGTGCGATGGGTTTCGTGATTTCCTGGTAGAGAGGTCACAGTTTGTAGTAATGGACAGAAAGCCATCGAGTCTAACAGAAGTGATATCTGGCGTTCCATAGGAAGTATTATAGGCCCCTGCTGCTCCTAATGCATATAAAAGATTTAGAAAACAATCTGAGCAGCCTTCTTATAGTGTCTCCAAATGGACCTGTCATATACCGAGTCGTAAAATTATCAGATGATCATAACAAATTGCAAAATGATTTAGATAAGATTGTATAGTGCTAAAAGCGGTATTTGACTCTCAGTAATGATAAGTGCGAAGTCATTCACATGAGTAATAAATGGAATCCACAAAATTTTCGATTATGTAATAATCACACAAATCTAAATTCTGTGAACTCAGATAAATACTTAGGGATTATATTTATGAATAACTTAAACTGGAACCATCACATAGGTAATGTTACGGGGAAAAATTGATCCAACACTGCGATTTATTAGCAGAACACTTGGAAGACGCAACAGGTCTACTGAAGAGACTGCTTGTATTGTATTGTATTGTATGTTAACCGGGGACCTAGAAACGACGGAGAGACTCAGTCCCTGCCGCAGCCGCAGTGGTCCACAACCCCACGACGACTGCCGCAGTCCACCCCTCCGCCTCCCCACACCGAACCCAGGGTTATTGTGCGGTTCGGCCCCCGGTGGACACACCCCCCCCCCCCACAGGGAACGTCACACACGAGACGAGTGTAACTCCTGTGTTTGCGTGGTAGAGTAATTATGGTGTACGCGTACGTGAAGAACTTGCTAGCGCAGCAATCGCCGACATAGTGTAGCTGAAGCGGAATAAGGGGAACCAGCCCGCATTCGCCGAGGCAGATGGAAAACCGCCTAAAAACCACCCACAGACTGGCCGGCTCACCGGACCTCGACACTAATCCGGCGGGCGGATTTGTGTCGGGGGGCATGCGCTCCTTCCCACTCCAGAAAGCCGTACGTTAGACCGTTCGGCTGACCGGGCGGGCAGAGACTGCTTACATCACGTTTGGTCACCCACTTCTGGAGTATTGCTTGCTGTGCAGTGTGGGATCCGCAAGACACAGAATTGACTGAGGACATCGAAAAAGTTCAAAGAAGGGCTGCTCGTTTTGTATCAGGATCTTTTAACGAACTTACCGACTTTCTCTTCCCAATGCGAAAATATTTTGTTGGCGACCACCTATATAGGTCAGTATAATAAAATAAGGGAAATCAAAGCTCGAACTGAAAGAAAGGGAGTTCGATGAACACCCTGTCAGGCGCTTAACTGTGAACTGTAGAGTAGTCATAAAGATGTAGATGGTTGTATGCTCACTGTCGCGCGGCTCAGGAATGTCTGTAGAGGAAAACGTTTTTCTGAGGGTCAACATAATTTCGTCCAACTCATATGGTTTAATCTTTTGGAACACATTCAGTTTTTACATCACAATTTATTTCATTTTACTACTCAGTCGCCCAAGGCTATTTTCAAATTCCGATGTGCATGGATGTCCTTTGTGGCACCTCATTTAAAACAAATTCATGTTCCCACCTAACATTCATCTTGGAGAATATAACAAGACAAAACGAAAGTAAATAAAATAAATTCAGAAAATATATTCACACTGTGGACCATAGTAACAGAAAAGCGACGAAAATACAAATTGAAACCAGTTCTTGGAGAAAGCGTTCATTCTTTTGTTATTAATTAGCGAGCCAACTTGAGTTCCTTTTAATCATTTCGAGCGTTTTTTCTCGGTTTGATATGTTTTATTGGGCCGCAGGCAAACAGGTATAAATCGTGTTGGACGCAAATATAATGTATTGATTTCTCCCTTCCAAATATAATATTCTTATGCATATTTCAGCTCTGAATTTCAGGACTTCCGACGCGGCAAATGAAATCGGGAAACTAGATGACTTGTAGTACATAACATTACGACTAATAGTGTAGGAATCATGGAATAAATATGACAGTGGTTCAATAGGTACGGTAACAAGTGCTCTCACAGTTGTACAAATACCCCGTGCTAATTACTTTCTTGTGTACAGGTGCAAGCGACGATCATTGCTTTCAAACGTCGCAAGTATATGGAAGTATCTGAGCAAATTCTCTAACGCCGTGCACACCGTCTCGCTTTCCACATTCGTATACCTTCCCCCACAGGGATTCTTTACCGTCTCACCAAATTCCGGCCCCACCTCACGTACATCGCACACCTCCGCCTCTCCTGTACTATCCGCAAACTAGATTCAAATAACCCCATTGTCTCCCCTATGACCTCCACCTACAGCATCTTCTCCGCCGTTACAAACAAGTCAGATAGTCCCTACATCTACAAATACTTCATATCCTCTCCCAATACAACTATAACTAACTCCCTCTCCCAGACTATGGGATCCGCCCCGATATTTACCCTGAGTGAATTTGAAAGTGGTCAAATTGTGGCCTTTTGCATGGAGGGACGGTCATTTCAGAGGACTGCTACACAAGCTGGATGTGCTCCATCAGCTGTGTAGCGTTGCTAGTATCAGTGACCTCGTGGAGATTCTGACACCTTTAGACACCCACCAGGATTGTCTTATTGTAAGAGCCGCAGAGGCAGATCGTACAGCTACCGCAGCACAGATAAGAGGACTTGTGAGCGCAGACGTGTCAACAAGAAATGTTGCGAACCGGTTATTAGAGGTGGAACTAAGATCATACAAACCTCTTGCCCCTGTTCCACTCACGCTACCGCATCGACATGCACTGCTCGAAGGGTGCCGTCAGAGGACTACTTAGAAGATGGAATGGCTAGCCGTGGTATTTAGCGATGAAAGAAGATTCAGCTTGCACGCAAGTGACAGTCGTTTGCGCTTACAACGTAGTCCTAGTGAGGGCTTTCTTGTAGAGTGCATTCTCCCACGACACACAGGTCCCACACCATGCCTTATGGTCTGTGACGCGATGAGCTACAACTCTCGTTCACCTTGTTTCTAAAGGGACGCTAGCCAGCGCTCAGCAAGTGCAGATCATTGTTAGACCCATTCTCTTGCTGTACTGTGTTCTTCCGACACGATAACGCTCGCCCACACACACTGCCCGTGAAACTCAATGTGCTCTGCAAGACGTGCAACAACTTCTCTGCCTTCCTGCATGATCTTCGGACTTGTCTCCAAAAGAGCACGTTTTGGACGTAATATGATGAAAACTGACACGTGCGACTTGTCAACCAATAACTCTTTCAGAACCGCGTGAACAGGTCGAGCATATATAGCACACCGTACACCAGGATAGTATTCGTCTTCTGTACGATCCATGCCGGACCCAGAGCCTGCATTTGCCGCCTGTGGTGGTTACACCATGTACTAACAAGGGTGTTTCAGCATAGGTCGATACATGTTACCTCAGAACCGCTTGTGATACTTATCCGTAAATGTACTCGTTATTTTCTCCTTATACAGCGTTGAAACAATAAATCTTGAGTGCATTGGAAACCTCTAAAAGGATTTACTAACTGTAGTTTTTTCTGGCACTTTATTTGGTCTACCTTGTACATACTTGGCTGTTCACCACTGTAGATCCTAGGCTCTTGTTGGGTGGCTCTTTGATCTACACCTTTATTTTTGTTACGTCGACTGGTAAATCTGTGGAGCAAGTGGGAGTCAAGTAGTGCTCGACCCACTGCACACAACTTTAAATACACTTAAAGGAACACTTCAGTTTGTTCACTAAGTACCAAGAACATATTCTGTATTTCATACTAAACTACTAATTAAATGCCGGTCGGGGTGGCCGAGCGTTTCTAGGCGCTACAGTCTGGAACCCCGCGACCGCTACGGTTGCAGGTTCGAATCCTACCTCGGGCATGGATGTTTGTGATGTCCTTGGGTTTGTTAGGTTTAAGTAGTTCTAAGATCGAGGGGACTGATGACCTCAGAAGTTCATTCCCATAGTGCTCAGAGCCATTTGAACCATTTTACTAATTAAATAGTAATATGCAGATGATTTGTATGAGTAACTTAATATGTTACTACGAGTGTTAAGTCGTTAGTGGCTTATCAGCTGTTAAAAACTGTCTGTGTCCCAGTGTTATACACTGTCTACCATTTTCCACCGTAATGGTAGTATGTGATAGACATGTGCTGTAAATTTCCTTTCGCAACAGTTAAAGATTAAATGTAAAACACATAGTACGTAGCTCTCCTGCTTTTTTGATAGCGTTCATTATCGGTATTTATCTATTTTCATTCTTAACTTTTTAAGTCTTTTATTTATTTATAAACGTTCAATAATTACGAGTGTCAAAACATCGAATGAATCTGCACGCATACAACGTGCTGCCAGCTTCAATCTGATTTTAATTAAATATCGCTGACATGAAGTGAGTGTGATCGATGAGGATGAATCAAATTAAATATAATAAAACTTTATATTATAAAACGAATTTTGCAACCGAGACTGTCTCTTTATATAATTACGGAAGCCGGTTGCTGTATCAATTATCCCATCATGGACTAGAACAAGCTTTGGTTAATTTAGTACCGTTTATAGTTTACTCAGCTCTTTCACCTCCTACTGCAGACAAGCAGTGCTATGCTCAGATATGTTCCTATATTGTCGAAACATTTCTCCCGGACATCTACAGTTAAAATATAAATTATGTGCAATTACTAACTCATTAGCCCCTGGCTTAAAGGGCGGTTTTTAATTTCTTTACTGCGTAATCGACTGCACGCCGTATCGACAGTGCACCTTATAGGGTACATATAATCGATGTTAAGAGTATCTTTTTCCGAGATCACGGCTGGCTGTCAGTACTGATCAGTAAAGGTGCAACACCAGCCTACACAACTCCAAACAAAATCCCACCTTAGCGTTCGGCCACAGACTACGGCGGAAAGTCAAAATACATAAATTATTCATTCAGATTTCGTCTTCTAGGCAAAAACGTAGGGGAATACCGAGATCGGAGTATATATCCAACAAATAATTCAGGAAAAGGAGTGTAAAGACGCACAGGATATGACGTCGTGGCCGCAACAAACCAAGCAGAAGGCCGATGTCCTCCGCGCCCCCTCCTCCATCCCCGCCTGTAAAATAAAAGGCGCGTCTAGTCCCATATCGAAATGCGATGCACATTCTATAAACCAAGGAGGACATGTTTCTAAAGTAAAAATCTGTTAATACTTTTTATTTACGTCCTTAGATGACAAAGTTATTTGCGGTTCAGGGAGCACCTAGTTCATGATTATGTGAAGTTGAATTACATCGTCATCCGTTAAAAGAACGGTTATTAGATCCGTTTCTAGAATATATTTTCTTTCTGAACCCGAATGCGAGTTTTCCAACTTGCAGCTGCACTTAAGGAGAAGAATCTCTTTGTACCGCTGGGACGGAAAAGTGACATGTTTACAGCATAATACTAGAGCGTTCCCTGAAAACTCTGATTAGGTGAATTTCGCACTGAAATATTCGCGTTGGCTCAGAAAGTAGCGGCAACTTCGCTTGCGGAAAGAGCGACTGCAATAAATTGTCGACGTAGCCTGCAATCCGACGATGTTTGTGCCCCTTGTAAACGGCGGAGCGGTCGGGACGCAGTAAATTCCAAACTGTGACGCTTACAGTGGCTGCCACGAAGTTGTCTACACATGCTGCCGCCCCAAAAGGAAACTTTCCAATCTCTGCTACCTGTACGCGTAGCACACAACAAAGCCGACGTTGAGGTTGGGTAGGGTATTACATCGCGCCCAGTTGAAGGAGCTACGATGCCTTCATACAAACCTCATTCAATCTAAAAAAAAAAAGGGTAGATGCGTTCTTCATAAAATTTACTGTCCGTTTATCCATAATATGATATGGTCGTCTTTATGGTTACTTTTATATTTAGAAGAAATCAAATAACTCTTAAATGACGATAGATGTATCTCTACAACTTTCGTTACTAATATTTGGTGCTCCACTAAGCTAGACATTTATACAAGGAAGGGAAGCAAAAGAACAGAATATCCCTTAAATAATCATACATAAAGTAACTATTGACTGATTTATGAATTCTGCCTAGAGCACATACGAAAGGTACTTGAGACGAATGAGTGAAGAGCAGAACGTACATTGTTTTGAAATTTTCTGCCAAATTAAATAGCTATGATAATAGTGTGCTTCAGGGTTCTCAGCCCAGTTGTTATTTCCATTTTCTCCACAATGTTTCAGCGACCTACCCAACAGTCTTCTTCACGTGTTGCGAGTTTTGTTGTTACGTATTCTCGCTGCCTAGACTCCAACCAGACTGTGAACTGTTGTTGGTCTCACGCCGCTATTTATAACCGAGTTAGAGTCCGCCACTCACTACGCCCTTTGGTACTTCTCGTTTTTCAGAGCGCGCGTTGCTGTTCCGTATAAAGCAAGTATTTTCGTACTCTAGTGGATGCGATGGAGGGCGATATTTGATAAGGTGAGTCCAGGAACATATGCGTAATTTAAATTGAAACCTCCGTCACGGTTTATTACGTTTTCTGACATCATAATTTCAGTAAATTCTGTAATTATGGTGTCCCAAAAGCTTGGATTTTGTACTATGATAATGGTGTCATCAAGTTTCACTTCGCGATTATATTTGAGCAGTGCTCGGTGACAAGTGATTTGCTTGGTCTTTTAGACGGATATGTCACTGATCTTTCTTGCGTGTATCCTCGACTGTTTTCATTGTTTAATTAGGAACTATATCGGAATAAAGATGCCAAAAAACAGGGACGAAGTGTCAATTTAAATAACGCTTAGGTGTCGGCACTCAATTTATTCGAGGTTCGGTCTCTTTCCCATCCAAAGGAGCTGGTAAACGTAGAGTGTCTTTTTATAAGAACATCAGCGAGAGATCCGAAAAGCAAAACAGCGTCAAAGGGTGTGGTGGTAGTCGGTAATCGAATTCGGCTGTAAATAGTGTCGTGAGATCAGCTGTAGTTCACAGTCTGATGGAGCCTAGGCAGTTAATGAAATAACAGTAAAACTCGTGGCTCTTTGAGAAGGCATCTGGGTCGGTCATCAAAATATTGGGCGTAAAATGGAATCAACAACTTGGCAAAACACCAGAAAGCACACTATCAATCAGACGCGTCGAGAAAACCTGAGAGATGATATGAAGCATATGCTGGACCGGAATTCAGATCCACAACATACGCGAGCATTGCAGCTATAGATTGTGCGTCCATGTCAACCCGTCTACCAATATGTCCTCAAGCAGTTGCCCAACTCATCTGGCACCATCTTGCGTAAGATCCCAGATTAGTAAATGTAGGAGAAGAATGGATTACTCGCCGCTAAATGATAAGCTTTTTCACAATAGACTAGAGAGACTGCTGTGTTGAATGTTCGTAATTAACTAAAACTGCGAGCTGGATATGGAACTCAATTGGATTCTTTCACCAATCCCACCTGGTGTGGAGGAAGTATCAGTGGAATTTTTTATTGAGCTACATTTGTAAAATCACTGCGCATGTTAGTAGGTTGGTACTTTATTGTATCAAGGGACCAGAACTTCTTGGGATTGCAGTTACATTTTACATGGAACGCACACGGAATTAGCTCCTTCTGTTGCTCGTATTCATCGAGCCGTCTTGCGCGGCGAAAAGTCCGATGTGCAAGTAACTCTCATACATAAAAAGGGTAACGCACTGGACGTACAGGCTACCCGACCAGTATCACTAAGTCCGCTTTCAGGATTCAAGCACACATCCAATGCTCCAACATAAGGACGTTTCTGTAGATGAACATGAGATTCTCGCGAAGTATTACCACAGCTGCAGGAGAAACCTACAAATCTCTCGCAGCACTTTTTGCAAATCGTAGATACTGGCACAATGGTAGATTACGTCTTCTCGTACTTTGCTCATATGTGGTCGGCTCAATGAACATTTAATACAACCCAGTAGGTCACACTGGACGGCGAATGTTCAGCAGCGATGAACGTATCCCCAAACGCTGCGTTTTCGCATCTCTGATATTGTCGGTACAGACTATGTGATCAAAAGTAACCAGAAATCTGTTAGTGGACCTTAATATGAGGTGTTTCCAACCTTCGCTTTTATGACGGCTGTAGTTGGGGACACTTTCAATAAGGTGTCTGAATGTCTATGGGAAATGGTAGGTCGTGCTTCCTCAAGAGCCGAAACCAGAGCAGCTGGGATTTGGAGCGAAGTTGACGTTCTAACTCATCTCAAGCATCTTCCGTTAGGTTCAGGTTGGGACCCTGACCAGGCCAGTGAATTTAAGGAGCGCTATTGTCCACAGAGGATTACCTTACAGATGCTGCTTTATAGCAAGGTGAGTTGTCATGCTGATACAAAGTATCTTCGTCTCCGAACATTTCCTATATTCTACACAATACTAAAATGTGTTCACATCGTCCCACATTAAAGTTTTTCTTATGAGTGATAAGGGAACGACGCACTAATCGCGGAAAACAGTCCCGTATCATAACAGAACCTTCTCCATACTTCACCGTTAGCACTATACCTGATATCAGCTAACACTGTTCAGGCATTCGTCAACCCAAACTCTAGCACTGGATTCCCATAGGGATTGCGTGGTTAATCACTCTGAATCACACGTTTCCGGTTAGCCACTACGCATAAAACTTTTCACCACAAATCGTACTTAAAATATTTGTCACGAAGGATCATGAACGCTGCAAGATGCAGTTGTATGCAGGGAAGTATCATTGTTAACCGATGATAAGAAAAGGTAGGTAAATGAAAGATGATGCCAATGCGAGGAAAAAATAACTTAGCACAGATTACCACACTAGTGACGAAAAATGTGATCATCTCACATAGTATTAATGATAAAAATTAGGTAACACCACAATATCAGTGTTGTGGATGTCATGTCAGTTGAGACTTCCTGGCAGATTAAAACTGTGTGCCGGACCGAGACTCGAACTCGGGACTTTTGCCTTTCACGAGAAAGTGCTCTACCAACTGAGCTACCCAAGCACGACTCACGCCCCGTTCTCACAGCTTTACTTCTGCCAGTACCTCGTCTCCTACCTTCCGAACTTTACAGAAGCTCTCCTGCGAGACGAGGTACTGGCAGAAGTAAAGCTGTGAGGACGGGGCGTGAGTCGTGCTTGGGTAGCTCAGTTGGTGGAGCACTTGCCCGCGAAAGGCAAAGGTCACAAGTTCGAGTCTCGGTCCGACACACAGTTTTAATCTGCCAGGAAGTTTGATATCAGCGCACACTCTGCTGCAGAATGAAAATCTCATTCTGGTCATGTCAGTTGTATGGACGGAAGACAGGTCGGCCTGGAGAAGAGGCACTCAAACAAGAAGAGCGATCGAGTGCGGACATTCATATGACAACACTCTAACCAAGTTGCCAGATTGTCAATATCAATTAAATTTTTCAACAGCCGTGGGTCTAAGACGTTATTTTATTTGATTTTGACGATAACAAGTTTCGGCATTGCACTATGCCACCTTCAGTCTCGACATTCACCTCAGTCGCACTGGTTGTCGTCAAAATAAAATAAAATATCATCCTAGTTACACTGCTGGTGGAGACTTTCATTGATATTGACAATTAATTATCGAGCTGATGGCCCCTGTCCATGATGGACCAACACAGATTGACTTGCCAGATTTGAGGTGGTTCAAATGGTTCAAATGGCTCTGAGCACTATGGGACTTAACATCCATGGTCATCAGTCCCCTAGAACTTAGAACTACTTAAACCTAACTAACCTAAGGGCATCACACAACACCCAGTCATCACGAGAGAGAGAAAATCCATGACCCCGCCGGGAATAGAACCCGGGAACCCGGGTGCGGGAAGCGAGAACGCTACCGCACGACCATGAGCTGCGGACATTTGTGGTGGAAACAACGTTGACTGTACAAAGTGTCTTCAAGGAATGGTGTACCTCTCGCAGCCATGTAACCCGTCGTTGTGAAAGTGGTCGCAAAAGGCTGCTAATAAGAAGCGAATTCACAGTTTTATGTCAGCTGATGATAACACATGAAAATTTGTGTCGGATAGAGACACTGTACTATAACATCTATTGTAATCGTCAATGAAGGATATATCTGAAATTAATGTAGAAAATGAGAGGGCTTTTAGAGTAGGTCATAACAAGCATATTGCACGTAACAACCATGTCCATACTCTCTAGCGTACGGAGCTATGCTTAATTGAACAGCGTCGCTCGCCGCCAAAGGGTAGGCGCACAACATGCCAACCGAGGTAACAGGTCTTCAGGACAGCACCAAGAAGGAATTTTGTGTTAACTAAATGAAAGTTGGTAGGCATGCATATGCACTCTAAAGATGATGTCTACTAATATTTCCCACCAATCGCATAAGAGTGGTGCTAGTGCAAAAGCAGGTTTGCCTTAAATACACACTATAACCGTCTTGAGAGTTACTTACCTTTTGGACTGAACGTGTTGTTGATGTTCGTCAAGAATGCCTTTAAGGCGACAAATGTACTATTATCAACACGCCAAGGAGATTGAATGAACTCGTGTAATAGGGCTACGACAATTTGGATGTTCCTTCTCCGATACCGTAGAAAGACGTGTCGGGAAAGTAGCCACTATATATGATTTCTGGCTGTGGACGTCACGAGAATGTAAGCTCGCAAAGAAACAAGGCTCCGGTTGGCCTGGTGGCTCTACCGAGCGGAAAGACCATCTTTGTCGTACGGCTGTGGCGCGTCGTACTCCAACTGCAGCAGCAATATGAGTAGCAACTGGCACCTCAGAGACACAAGAACTGCTACTAATCGGTTACTTCAAGGAGAGCTAGGAACCTGAAGCCCTGTAGCGTACATCTGGCTGACCGCCACCCACCGCCATTTTTTACTTCAGTGGTGTCAAGCAGGAGCTCACTGGCGGCCAGGGAGCAGGTTTCTTTGTGTTTTCTGACGAAAGCTGGGTCTGCCTGAATGCTAGTGATGGCCGTGTGTTTGTTATAGGGAAGTCAGTTTGAGAGCCTGCAACAAACCTATCTGCGTGCTCAGACACATTGGACTAACATCTGGGGTGTCATTCTTGTGTGATTTTTCGTATGACAGTAGCCCACGCAACTTGTCAGCCAATTTGTACGTCAGTCTGGTGATTCGACCTGTTGTACTGCCATTCATGTACAGTATTCCAGAGGGTGATTTACAACAGCATAACGCTCGCCCACACACCGCTGTTGCAACCAAACAAGATCTAACTTGCTGCACTAAATCGCTCTCATCCGCATTAACACCGGTAAAAAATGCACTCAAGAATAAAGTTTAAATGTCCCATTTCCTAAAAATTTGCACAGTAATTCCGTAAAGTCAACAGCGAAGTTGGATTTACTAGTAAAATGACATTCTCCAAGTCACTTATTCGTTCCATCTAGAGGCACAATCGTATCTTGAGTTCTGGGATCTATAACATATATATTGGCCACACCGATTGGATTTTCAAAGAAAGGTTTCGAGAGTACACAGTTTTGCATACTATCAAGAATTTTCCTTTAAAGAACAACTACGAACGACAAAATGTAAGGTGGTTAGTGATAATGCCACTCTGGAGATATTGCACTTCGCTGATAAAGGTGGGACGATAGACGTTCTTGAAGAAATGGAAATGTATGTTCATTCGGAAATCAAAACACGGGAACCTTCTAAATCAAACGGAGACAAAAAATAAGTTATTTTTCGTAATTTTTCGCTTGTTGTGAATTTATTCCTGGAACACTAATAAGAGGTTGTATGGTTTCCTTCTGGATTCTTTTAGGTTTTTCTACATTACATAAGTTCCCTTCGTAGTTGGCCGTTGGAGGCTGTACAATGGGACCAATGTCTTTACGTGAATTTCATGTCTGTCACTCAATGGGCATCACCGTAGCGTGTTAGTTCTTTCTGCCGTTTGTTTTCTTCCTGCCGACCGTTTCATGCTGTGTTCCTCGAGGATACCATCGCTATTGGCAAGTCTCTTTTGACTCCGTGGTAACATCTCTGACCACGTTCTTGGACTGTAGGTGTGCTTAGATGCAGTCAAGTTTTCGAATGAAGTACTTGAGATACGGTAAGTTGGTACTTAGCATGTATGGGTTTGATGTTTATTTTGATTTTAGGCTTCATTGTGTTTTCGTTTTGGAATTCACGACATCCAGAAACATATGGCCCCAGTATGCCAATATCGACTATTTTTGAAATCTGCAGACTGTGAGTAAATTTTTGCTCTATGGAACTTATTGCTACTACCAACTGATAGAGTGGTTACTTTATAAACGTTATACCTATGTTTCTTCGTTCGTGTACTGTAGTTAGGTCAGTAAGTCGTACTTATTTTATGATCATATACTTCTTTGCACAGAGATGATTCCTTCTTGAAGTGCAACGTGATGCGGTCTCTTGTAAAGTGGTTACCGTATTTTTACTGAGTAAGTTTCCTTACCGATTATATTGTACTTGATCTAGCGTAGTATTTACATTCCGATTGTATACTTTTCTTTACAGACACTATGCCGGTCGAAGTGGCCGCGCGGTTCTGGCGCTGCAGTCTAGAACCGCGAGACCGCTACGGTCGCAGGTTCGAATCCTGCCTCGGGCATGGATGTGTGTGATGTCCTTAGGTTAGTTAGGTTTAACTAGTTCTAAGTTCTAGGGGAATAATGACCTCAGCAGTTGAGTCCCATAGTGCTCAGAGCCATTTTTTACAGACACTATTTATTTTGGGAAGTGTCACGTGATAATAAAATGTTGTTTGGGCTCCTGTTATATTACGATCGTACACTTCTCTTCACAGTTGTGATATCGTCCGAAAGTGTCATCTGATAATACTGTTGTTTTTAGCTCATGCCGAACTGGTAATTCCCTATAGATGCAAAGTTCCTTGGGACATTCGTCGCATAAGGAATAACAAAGTCACTGCAATATTGTATTTATCCGCCGATGACGCTCAAGCGGTTTTCAAGTAAATGTCTCAGATGTACGGAAATATAAGTAAAGGACGGACAGTACAAGTACAGGTTGTCGACAAATGGTTAACACGATATATGGAAGTATCTGCGTGGCCTTGAGTCGAGCATGGACAGCAAAATGGTAGAGCGACCGCTCGCTTTAATCGGGAAATGTGGATTCGAATCCATTTCGTAATATCTACAACAGTTGTAATCGTCAAAACCAGTTCCTGTTCCTGGTGTGGGTCTTTTTATTTGACGCCACTGCGGCCACTTGCGCGTCGATGATGATGAAATAATTATGCGGACAACAAAACACCCAGTCCCCGAGAGGAGAATACCTCCGTCCTGGCCGACAATCGAACCCGGGCTCACTGGATGACATTCAGCCACCCTGACCACAGTTGCGTAGGCAGACGTACAAAGATACTGACGCGGTATGAAGATAGACATTATAACCATCAACGATATAAAAGGATTCTAATAGGCTGGGAACGAAGACAAGTGTCACACCTTGTCAATGGCTATCGGTTTCAAGCCTGACTGGAATTGCTGCTATGAGTGAATGAAGATCCTTAAAAGCAAACATTTTAGGCTAGGCTTTATCGTGACTATTATTGTCATACTGTTGCCAGTTACTGTTTACTTACCTCTACGACGAGTTTCAAAGGTTTAAACCTCCATCGTCAGGTGAATTTACATTTGTTTTTATGATGTGTGTGTGTGTTACGATCTTTTTGTTTTTCGTTTTTGGAGGAACTTACGGAACTGTCTAGTGGAGAAACAAACAAGCCCTTTCATAACATGGTTTTGGGTTTCCTTTGACAAAAAATTAAACGCATACCTAATGGTAAAAATAAAATAAGTAAAATAGAGTAATAAGATTAAAAGCAGCCGACCAGTTGCAAAGGATAAAGTAACCTCAGTAGTGTATTTCCTCAGGAAGCTATAATGCACTTTCAAATCTTGCAGCTCACTACCTGTTATATAATGTGTTTTTCTCACGATGTATGGCTGCCACCACATCGGCCCTCATGTAATTTTCTCTTTTTCTAAAATGTGTATTAACTGGATTGTGGACCAGATTTCGTAATTATGTCTTAAGAGCCATTATTGATTTTTCTTAAAGTTTTGACTTATATACGTTCTATGTGCTTCACTATTATGGTAATATAACTTTTATATTCTGGCTGTATATGCCACTGCATGTTACTCACGGCGTAAGCGCCACCTGCCTTTTTGATGTATGTATCTACGTTATTGTTCCTATAGCTCCCACAATGTCATAACGGGAGTGATAAATGCTTTCCATTTATTTATTGTCATTCTATCTAAGGACGCATTTAATATTGATATTTTACATGTTACTTCAGTACGCCAATCGGCACATAGTTCGCGACCTGAGCGCCACCTGCCCTGGCCGCAGTGCTACTACGCTGGCCGATTTTACTCAGTCGCCTATGCGCTCTCCAACTTCCATGTTCTTATTGTTATTTGTCTGACAAACCCTGTTCTCAGGGCTATATTTTATTTGACTAATGGAGTTATGCAGATGTTTGTAAAAACGACAAGGACATATCACTCCATGTTAATGTAGTACTGTAAGTACCAGGAATCCTTCTCACATTTTGTAATACAAGATTCTCCTAATATATGTTAAACTTTATTCTTGACTCATGTTTCATACCTTTAATATAAATTACGATGTTCATTGTCCTCAGACCGTCTTCTGAAGAAGATAGATTTAAATCTATTGAAACTTAGGTAAAGAGTACTTTATCCTTTGCAACTGGTCAGCTGCTTTTAATCTTATCACGTGGAACCGTTACTGTAGCGCAGCTATGTTTAAAATACTAAAATAGAGTACCTAGAATGGTCACAGCTTCGTTTCACTGTCGCAGCACATGACATGTATACTGACACATTCTGTAAACAAATATCACGTCTAGAAGCTATTAGGTGCTACGATTGTATTGCAGAAGGGCATATAAGCCAGACAGGTAGATCATCTGAGATTAGACTAAAAGACTTGAGAATAAAAAGTACCACACATCTGCAATAGCCATCCACCAGCGTGAAACAAAACACCCTGTTAACAACACAAGTATCAGCATCCTAACATCCAACCTAAAGAAGAACTAGACATCCGTGAAACACTCCAAATATACAAACACCAAACAGAACGACCTGAATCCATCTTAAATGACAAAAATGACAATATTTACAATAGAATAATCTCTGTTTTCAGCAACTGCCTACGTCATCAAATGTGCGCCAGCAGAATGGGCGCAAACACACACACACACACACACACACACACACACACACACACACACACACACTCACCTACCTTAATATTTACCATAAATATTTAGTTACTCGTACGTTACAATGGCATCCCCAAAAACTATCAGTTTTGCTCAAATTTGATGTATTTACCTTCGTAAGAAGGCATCGTACTTATAAATAATTACACTTCGCAATACTGTGACAGCACCGCTACTTTGCACCATATACAGATATATGATGTAAATGACATGAGGCTATTTGAAGATGATACTGTTACATACTGTAAAGTGTAAGTGATGGAAACTTGTAACGAAATGCAGAAAGATCTGTAGAGGATCAACGTTTTAGTACAAGGATTGACAGCTGACCTACAATATAAAGAAATGTAAAGTATTGCGCATAAATACGTGAGAAGTCCCAGCACTGTATGATGACATGACTGCAGATCCGTGTCTGGAAGTAGTCACATTTACTAAAAATCTGGAAGAGGTACGTGTACAGGACGTCTAGGAATTGAAATACCACATAAAACCAATCACAAGTAAGTCAGATGCCAGACTAAGATGCAATGCGAAATTCAGTGACGAAGCTGTAATTAACAAACATTCGCTCGAGTATTTCTTTCAATCTCGGACCCGTCACTGATAGGTCTAATGGAGGAAGTAAGGGAAATTCAAAGAACAGCAGCGTGCTTCTTCACGTGTTTGTAAGTATGAAAGTGTCACGTAGGGGCCCATCCAACTCATTGTGAAACGCTATTTCACATCACTGTATACCTCACTGTTACAATTCAGAGAGGCTACATTCCTAAAAAATTCAACTACGCATTTCAAATAAGTACTCCGCTCATACAATTATAGTCGGTGGTGACTTTAATCTAACCTCGATATGCTGGAAAAATACTACGTTTAAAACCGGCGGCAGGCATAAAACGTCATCCGAAATTGTGCTGAATGCTTTCTCAGAAAATTATTTTGAACAATTAGTTCATGAGCCTACTCGAAGCGTAAATGGTTGCGAAAGCATAGTTGACGTTTTAGTAACAAATAAACCTGGACAAATAGTGAGTATTGTGACGAATACAGGGATTAGAGACCACAAGGCAGTTTCTGCTAGGCTGAATACCATAACACCTACAACCATCAAAAAGAAACGCAAGTATATATATTTTAAAAAGCTGATAAAAATGCTCTTAACGCCTTTTTAAGAGACAGTCTTCACTCCTTCCGATCTGATAATGTAAGTGTAGAAATTTGTGGAATGTTTTCAAAGAGATAGTATCGACAGCAATTGAGATATATAAAATATAAATTAATAAGTGATGGTACTGATCCCCCGTGGTAAACAAAACTGGTCAGATCGTTGTTGCAGAAGCAACGAAAAAAGCATGCCAAAAGAACGCAAAATCCCCAAGATTGGCAAACTTTTACAGAAGTTCAAATATGGCGCGTACTTCAATGCGAGATGGTTCAAATGGCTCTGAGCACTATGGGACTCAACTGCTGTGGTCATCAATCCCGTAGAACTTAGTACTACGTAAACCTAACTAACCTAAGGACATCACACACATCCATGCCCTAGGTAGGAGTCGAACCTGCGACCGTAGCAGTCGCACGGTTCAGGACTGCGCGCCTAAAACCGCAAGACCACCGCGGCTCAATGCGAGATGCTTTTAATACTTTCCACAACGAAATTCTGTCTCGAAAACTGGCAGAAAACCCAAAGCGATTCTGGTCATACATAAAGCACACCAGAGGCAAGACGCAATCAATAGCTTCACTGCGCGATAACAACGGTGAAGTCACTGTTGACAGTGTCACTAAAGCAGAACCGCGAGGGATTAGCCAAGCGGTCTGAGGCGCTGCAGTCATGGACTGTGCGGCTGGTCCCGGCGGAGGTTCGAGTCCTCCCTCTGGCATGGGTGTGTGTGTTTGTCCTTAGGATAATTTAGGTTAAGTAGTGTGTAAGCCTAGGGACTGATGACCTTAGCAGTTAAGTCCCATAAGATTTCACACACATTTAAACATTTGAACTAAAGCAGAGTTATTAAACTCGGTTTTCCGAAACTCCTTCACCAAAGAAGACGAAGTAAATATTCCTGAATTCCAATCAAGAACAACTGCCAAGATGAGAAACATACAAGTAGATATCCTCGGTGTAACAAAGCAGCTTAAATCACTTAATAAAGGCAAGGCCTCCGGTCCAGATTGTATACCTGTCAGATTCCTCTCAGAGTATGTTGATAAAATAGCTCCACATTTAGCAATTATATACAACCACTCGCTCACAGAAAGATCCATATCTAAAGACTGGAAAATTGCTCAAGCCACACCAATACCCAAAACGGGAAGTAGGAGTAATCCGCTGAATTGCAGTCCTATATCACTGACGTCGATTTGTAGTAGGGTTTTGGAACATATACTGTATTAGAACATTATGATGTATCTCGAAGGAAACGATTTATTGACACATAGTCAGAATGGTTTCAGAAAATATCGTTCTTGTGAAACACAACTAGCTCTTTATAGTCATGAAGTAATAAGTGCTATCGACAGGGGATGTCAAATTGATTCCATATTTGTAGATTTCCAGAAGGCTTTCGACACCGTTACTCACAAGCTCTTCTAAGCAAACTGCGTATCGTCTCAGGTGTGAGACTGGATTCGTGATTTGCTGTCAGAAATCTCACAGTTCGTAGTAATAGACGGAAAGTCATCGAGTAAAACAGAAGTAGTACACAGGGTTCCCCAAGGAGTGTTAAAGGCCCTCTAAAGTTCCGGATCTATATCAACGACATAGGAGAGAATCTGAGTAGCCGTCTTCAATTGTTTGCAGATGATACTGTCATTTACCGTCTTATAATGTCATCAGATGATGATAGCGACTTGCAAAAGGATTTAGATAAGATATCTGTAGGGTGCGAAAAGTGACAATTGATTCTGAATAAGGAAAAGTGTGAAGTTATTCACAAGAGTACTAAAAGAAATCACCTAAATTTCTATTCCGCGATAAGTCACACAAATCTGAAGGCTGTAAATTCAACTAAATACTTAGGTATTACAATTACAAATAACCTAAATTGGAACGATCAAATAGCTAATATTGCGGGTAGAGCAAACCAAAGACTGCGATTCATTGGCAGAACACTTAGAAGGTGCAACAGGTCTACTAAAGAGACTGCTTACACCACGGTTGTCTGCCCTAGTCTGGAGTACTGCTGTGCGGTGTGGTATCCGAATCAGGTGGAAATGACGGATGACATCGAAAAAGTACAAAGAAGGGCAGCTCGTTTTGTATTATCGCGAAATAGAGGAGATAGTGTCACGGATATGATACGTGAATTGGAGTGGCAATAATTAAAACAAAGGCGTTTATCGTTGCGATGGGATCTTCTCATGAAATTTCAATCATCAGTTTTCTCCTCAAATTGCGAAAACATTTAGTTGGCACCCGCCTACATAGGGAGAAATGATCATCACGATAAAATAAGAGAAATCGGGGCTCGCACAGAAAATTTTAAATGCTCATTTTTCCCGCGTGCCGTTCAAGAGTGGAACGGTAGAGAGACAGCTTGAATGTGGTTCATTGAACCCTCTGCCAGGCATTTTATTGTGAATAGCAGAGTAATCAGGTAGAGGTAGATGTAGCTGTAGATGCTTCGCCTTGCAAAGAGACCACAAGTCTAAAATTAAAAATTTTCGCTGCTCTTTGCGTGTACTCCTACACGCGTTCTGCTGTGCCATTTCCTCATGTGTTGGACTTGAATACGCACGCCACTTCGCTTTTCCTACAATGCTGTGGACGTCTGTATGCATCCAGAGCCACAGATCTCTCACTGCTGCGGTCGAGTTAGTGCCGTGTCACGATGAATAAGAAACTTTCGAGTTTTTATTATACAACATACGTGCCTCACTGTGTGCTAACATTTGAAAAAAGAAAATGTCGTTCCCATCTGTAGACTCATTTATGACGTATGACGATTGTTGTGACCATACGATTCGCAAAGATGCGAAATGGCGGGTATGAAACCCAATGCCTCGAGAACGTAGCAAGATAGGGTTTTCTTCTTAATTTTAACTAAACTTTCGATATTTTATCTGCATTTCATTTATTGCAAAGTGTGGGCTAAAGTCAGCAACACATCAAGTTTACGCAACGCGTTTCTGCCTCTGTAAACTCTTCAAAATTGGGCGTAATGTTTTACTGAATTTAATGCAAGGCAGTAAGTATAAAGGATAACGAAAATAATTTCTTTTCTTTGGCGAGTGAAGATATCAGGCTGTACATTGTGCAAAAATAAACCTTTTTATCTAAAAGTTTTCGAAAAATCGCATGACGAGTATTTCATATCGGCTGGAACGCTGTCTCACAGCACAGGAATTGAGGCACCAGTTCAGACCTAACCAATACCGACCTTAGCACGGAATGCAGAGAGCACATCTGCAGCAGCAGGGAGGTTACGAGGTGCTCGCATACACGTGGTGGATAACCAACAACCGTTCTTTAAAGAGCCATTCGCGACTGGATAGCAAGCGAGCGTCGAAGTGACAGAGATACGCAACGTACCCTTCGCCACACACCATAATGTGGTTCGTGGAATGTGGAAGTAGCTGTAGCACATATGCCAAGGTGCAACTTATATTTTACTTGAAACTTCCTGGCAGATTAAAACTGTGCCGGACCGAGACTCGAACTCGGGACTTTTGCCTTTCGCGAGAAAGTGCTCTACCGACTGAGCTACCCAAGCACGACTCACGCCCCGTCCTCACAGCCTTAATTCAGCCAGTACCTCGTCTCCTACCTTCCAAACTTCACAGAAGCTCTCCTTTCATATCAGCGCACACTCCGCTGTAGAGTGAAAATTTCATTCTAGAAACATCCCCCAGGCTGTGGTAATATCCTTTCTTCCAGGAGTGCTAGTTCTGCAAGGTTCGCAGAAGAGCTTCTGTGAAGTTTGGAAGGTAGGAGACGAGGTACTGGCGGAATTAAGGCTGTGAGGACGGGGCGTCAGTCGTGCTTCGGTAGCTCAGATGGTAGAGCACTTGCCCGCGAAAGGCAAAGGTCCCGAGTACGAGTCTCGATCCGGCACACAGTTTTAATCTGCCAGGAAGTTTCATATCAGCACACACTCCGCTGCAGCGTGAAAATTTCATTCTATATTTTACTTGTTTCATTGGCCATTTATTCCAATTCCTTTTCAGTTCTCTATCCCAAAATTTAGACGTATAGCATGTGCTTCACTCTCGCTCTTTCTATCTGTTGTGAAGGAAATAAAAGGTTTCCTTCCACTCTGGTTGGAAGTGAGTCGTCTACAAATACTTGAAATGGCTCTGAGCACTATGGGACTTAACATCTGTGGTCATCACTCCCCTAGAACTTAGAACTACTTAAACCTAACCAACCTAAGGACGCCACACACATCCATGCCCGAGGCAGGATTCGAACCTGCGACCGTAGCGGTTACGCGGTTCCAGACTGAAGCACCTAGAACCGCACGGCCACACCGGCTGGCGAGTCGTCTACAAATCAGGGGACTGTTAAGTATTCCTCTTGCACTATTTCCTCTCCTGAAGCTCTCTTCTCGTCATTCTGGATGTGTGATATTCAGTGAAGTGTGAAGATTGCTTAGCTGAGTAATTTTTACAACCCGTTGCGAAGTACAAGCGCCTTGCGAAACCGTGTGGGCTGCTATGTAGGGCACGTGAAGCACGAAATTTAGAACTGGATCGTCTAGAGGGCCCCTTGGTATCGTTGGTGCTGCAACGCGCTGGCCGCCCTGTGGTTCACTTAACTGCCCATTAGAGAACTTCAAAAGGAAAAGTCTTTGGACAGGGCGCGGCGTTTGCAGACCGCGTGTGTGGCAGTTTGTGTGTTTGCGGGTGGCAGGGTGCCGCGCGGTCGCACCAGGTGCTGCCTGGGAGCGCGGTCGCTGGCGTCATGCCACCGCCTGCTAATGCCCACACGTGTCGCACTGCCGGCCGCCCGTAATGTAACCCCGGCACCGACAGCGGAGCTCTGTTTATGTTTCACTGATCCATCCGCTCAGCAGTATTATGTTACATTCCTTGTAAACACAGCCTACACCATCAGCTTGCACAGTGCCTCGTTGACAACTTGAAACCATGGATTCGTTGACTTTGTGCCACACTCGACACCCGGAATCAGGAGTTATCTGACGTGACCGGGGTTTCACAGTCGTCAGTGATCCAACCAATATTGTCAGTTGGCCCATGCGATGTGGTGTTGTTGGTAGAGGCATACGCCTCGGTCGTCTGCTGGCGTACCCCATTAACGCCAAATTTCGCAGCACTTTCCTATAGATACATTCTTTATACGTCCCACATTGATTTCTGCAGTTATTTCACACAGTACTCTTTGTCTGTGGGCACTGACAACTCTACGCAAACGTCGCTGCTCTCGGTCGTTAAGTGAAGGCCGTTTGCACTATGTTGTCCGTTGTGAGACGTAATGCCTAAAATGCGATATTCTCGGCACACTGTTGACGCTATGGATCTCGAAATACTGAATTCCTTAACGAATTTCTATGTGTCTACGTATCTTTAGCTACCATTCCACGTTCAAAGTCTGTTAATTCTCATCTTGCAGTCATATCACATCGAAAACATTTTCACATGAATGAACTGAGTAGAAATGACAGCTCCGCCACTGCACTGCCCTTTCTTACCTTGTGTATGCGATACTACCGCCATATGTATGTGTGTATCTCTATTCCGTGACATTTGTTACCTCATTGTATAATAAAACTGTATTCATATGTAGCAATTGACGTACAAACTGAAGAGCAATAATTTTCTCGACCCATAAGAACACTCCATTAAGAGATTAAGATTAAAACCAGTTAAAATTAAAGTAATGGAAACTTACAAAATGACATTAAAATTAGAGCTATATGACCTAGCATACTACATGCCGCTAACAAAGCATGTCTCTCGGCTAGAAACGGAATTTATATTTAAACATCCGCACGCAGACACACTTCACGCTCCTAACCGCGCCTGCGATGACGTGTTGCTCGTTTGTACGCAGCATCGCTTGCCAGTCGATCAGTTATCCCAGCAAGTAGTTAACGTGTTTAGTATACACCAAAATGAAAGAAACCGTTAAAGTTTGGATCGTTTTTAGTATTGTGGCTTCCGAGTTATCGTAGCATTATCCAAAGGAAGACGATGTAGGACAGGATGATGATGCATCGGACTATTCAGAAAGATGAATATTAATTTGACGGCTCAACTGAAGGTAGATTGGATAGGATAGTGGATGAAGAAAAAGGTTTTACAGATGATAACGCTATTAATAGTGTTCAAGATTGAAGTGCTAGTGGCACAGGTGGAAACAGTACTCACGAAAGAGCAACTAACAGTACTGCGAACTCTCATCAGAAAATAAATTCAGTATCGTTAGTATTTTAACAAAATTATTGGAAGAACGTGTTGTACGCCTTTATACTCAGTATCATACGTCTTCGCGTAAAGCTGCGACCTGCAGCTCGTTATTAAAGAGAGAGCCATCTATAAAAAGCAAATTCAACATCAAAGTAATAATAGATTATTTGGAGAAAGAGACACATAATGAACACCAATTTAGAGGAAACAAGGCAATCAAAGAACTGGAGACCAGACAACACATTCAGTCACAATCTGACAATGTCCATTACTGGCACCTGCGAACAGCGAGAGAATTTGGGCACAAAAAATTCAATGGTTCTGCAGCCTTCTTAGCACGTCTCAAGAAAGAATACAGAATGTGCCGTATAAATATCGCTCTTCCTTAACAGTCAGAAATGTACAGGACGACCAAGATGGTTGTAGGTCTGCGGCCCGTTTTGTCGGAGAAGTAAATCAGAAGACTGCTCGTTTCCAGCTACAGCCACACTGCATTTGGAACACTGAAATGAAATGCCGTGTGGCTAGGGCTTCCCGTCAGGTAGACCCGACGCCTGGTGCAAGTCTTTGGAGTTGACACCACTTTGGCGACTTGAGTGTCGATGGGGATGAAAGGATGATGATGGTTATGATGATGAAGGCAACGCAACACCAAATCAATGAGCGGAGAAAACCTCCAGTCCAGTTGGGAATCGAAACTGGGCCCTTTGCATGGCATTCCGTCACGCTGACGACTTTCTTTTTGTTTTTGTTTCTTGTAGACAATTTCTTTTTATAGGTAATATAAGGAATGGCCTCGGGGGCAGAGTGAGCAGGGTCATTGTACGAGGCCTTGCCACGATGTTTCCGTCACCAGACAGGAACTTAGGGAAAGGTAAATGGCCGTAGGAGAGTATTCATTTATTAAATGACAAAAAATAAATCAGCCTTTTCCATGACTTTTCTCTGAAACAAAGAAAAATAAACAAAAAGCTACACTTCTGTAACAAGCACATGCAGCGTCGATATTCCACAGACACCGCCTCCCAATTTTCATGGCATGTGTTCTTGTAATGGCATGTAGGTACTTATCTGTTCATATCCTTGTGTGTATGTATCAAATTTATCTCCTGCGTTGGATAATACAGCTAGGGGGTGGATCGTGGAAGATGCCCCACAAGAACTTCGAAAAATATTGACTGTACTTAGCGTTATTCAAAACAGGACAATGACGGTTGTTTAAATAGTTCAAAAATTCCATGAGTTCTTTGACAACACCTCCAAATAAATAAAGAATTGCGTGACCTCTGACCCACGCGACAGAGTTGTGCTTCATCCTCGGGTAGTAAACATCGTCTCAGTTCAGTGCGGGGATCGACTTAGGAGGGCGACATTCGTAAAAAGAGAGCAAAAATTTGACGTACAAAGAACCAGATCTCTACCGCCGGCCCACAATGGAGCCAGTCCCGTCTGTATCTTCGACGTTTCAGTTCACACATAAAGGCGAATCGACAAGATGGATCCTATTGAGTCTCTTTCGAGTAATTTCTGTTCAGTGTCAAGTTCCAGATCGAAAGTACACCAGAATCGACGTTACCGCGTTGACAGTGCGCCATATTATGTTCCAACGCACGGTAGGGCATGTGAGTGTGACGACATAGGCGACTGGCGGCGAATTAGTGTCGATAGATGTCCCTGGCCGTTGGTAAGCGAGAGACGGGGAGAACGTCACGTAGGTAGCTATACTCCAGATAGAACATCCCAAAATAGTGTAGGCGCCCTGGTGGTCCCGGTCGCCTACGGTGGACTGGAGGCCGAGCAGTGACCTCTCCAGTTGTCAGGATGCTAGGAAATGACTGTGGACGCGTCAGAAACGCCAAAGAAACATTATTAATTCATAACACCTTTATTCCTGCCGAGTACAATGTGGCCCGCGTAACACAGGCTGGATGAGCTTGGTGATATCAACGACCTTCCCCGAGTTCTCGCTGGCTTATAGCGATGATACCAGCTCCGGGCCGCACCAGTCTTGCTAGCGGAGCGCCGCGTGCTGTGACGTAGCGGAGGAATGCCCTTACTTCAGGCGCCCGTGGCTGGCGGCTTCCGGCTCGCCGGCCGGCTCGCGGATAACAGGCCGCTGCGCGTAGGAGGCTCCGGGTTGGAGTCCCAGCGCTGTCTGCACGGGAGGCGTTCTCGTAGTGCGGAGTGTACTCTATCCCACCCCGTCTTCTTCCCTGCTCCTGGTGGCTCGCGCACGGTGGACGGGCGGAACGGGCCGCAGTCCCCCAGCGTCTTTGGCTCACCCAGTTGTGACGGCGGATGCACAGGGCCTAGGCCCCGCACGATCTCGATGACGGCTCACTGATGTGGTCAGCATTGGCGGCGAGCGAGTCTGCCGCGATGCCCGCTAATCCTGAGTTGATAATTGACAGTGGCAGCAGAGAGGACCAGAGCTGGTACTGTCCCCTTACGTCTGCTGCTGGATGGGCTGCCTTTAGTGCAACATCTCCTTAATAAAGATTAACATTTAGATCACCGAGCTGAGCGCTATGCAGCGACCCAGTACACAGCTAACTGCAAGTCTAACTGCGAGTGTCTTGTTGCTATCAAAGCTGGCGTATTTAAAGGAAGCACGAATGATGTCCTGACATCACGCTCGTTTGTAATGAATGCATTCGTTACACTTATACTGCTGAATCATCTGTCGTACTCGCCCGTTAAGTGTTCTTGCGACAGAGTTATATGTTGTTACGGCAGACTTACGCGAAGTTGTGAAATGCAGTACAGCTGAGCCTATACGTCTGTCTTACACTCTACGAAAGTCTCCGTCAAACACAAACCCATGTGATAAGCAATTGTCTCTCGCCTGTTGTGTGTAACCCGGCTACTGCCCCTGCGTGATGGCACATTCTGATACATGCGCAATCCTCTTACCTCTTGGCTAACCTACGGCCTCTGGCTCTCGGAATAGGCAACGAAACTTTGACAATATTCCACGTTTCCAACTCTTAACTATTCTGTGACACTACAATAGAAAAATGGCACCGGTATCTCGGTAAGTGCCACCGGAAGATCAAGCGAATATGGTGCTAGAGCCTCAAAATGTAGGCCAGTGAGACTGGTCGGACATTGTCGCGAAGGCTTGATGTGCCTGCTAAAGAATAGAGATACAGCTCGATCATGAACACTGACAAGGCCAAGTCAGCTTCGTTTTGTAGGAAGAGTGAAGGAGTCGTATCGAACCTCAAATATCATTCCAGCACTGACAAAGGAACCGAATTCCATCATGATGCTCTGAGCTAAGTGTTCAACCATCGGTAGTGTGTGCACTATATTCGGAATTCGTGATGCCTGATAGACGTTAACAAATTCAGTCCATTGATGACGGTCCAATGATCCACAAGTCCAGCCCGGATGAGTTGCAAGAGGTTTCGATGATTGTTGTCGTGCGTGAGAAGTCGTCCATGACGTCGATACCAAGACGGTGGATTTTATCGCACAGTCTTAGTGACTTGCAGGTGTCATCCCAGTGCCTTATTCAAAGATATCGATTTATGTGCATTTATACGGCTCCCTGAAGCTTCATCATTAGTGGCTAACCAATCCCAGGCTCTGCGAACATCATGTTCGTCACGAAGAGTTAACATCATATCATCAGCATATGCAGTGCAACTGAAAACGAAGCCACCAAGTGACAAACCCGTGAGGCATTGTCACAGCCAGCACAACAAAGGTTCTAATGCTAAAGCATACAGTATTGTCGATAATGGGCATCCCTGTCGAACAGAGTGGCGAATTTTCAAGGTATTCGACAATCTACCGTTGACAAGCACTGTCGATGATGCGCCACGCAGGAGACTGAGCACCACCTCGACAAAAGCGCCCGGTCTATGCATATTCCGAAGAATAGCAGTTAAGTATGTATGACGAACGCGATCAAATGTTTGACTGAAGTCTATCGCAGCCAGAGCTCCAAGTACGCGACGCAACTTAGCGAGGGCAATCAGATCCTTGTAGGGGCACAGGGCGGAGCGGATATTATGCGTCCCACCCATCGATGTATGATCCACTGATAGGCTATTGGATGTCGTACGCCGAATTCCAGCTGCCAGTAGACGTGTGAAGGTTCTCATTGCACAGTTCAGCGAAGTTAATGGTCGGTAATCTCTAATACGTGAACCTCCGCGAGGTTTACGTACTGGAATGGTCATACCTTCCACAAATGCAGCCGGAGGTTGTACCTCTGGTATCATAAGTTCTTGACATATAGTAGTCCAATAAAGCACCAATAGTCTCGGGAACGTCCAATAAAACTCGAGGGGTAACCCATGTGTTCCTGGTAACTTACTGGATGCCCCTTTTCCCATACCATCCAATACCTCTTCAGTCACCTCTTCGAGCAGTTTCTGTTGGAGTTCCGGAGTAAGCGTTGCATGCGTCAAACCAGCGACAGCAGTAATGACCTCTGGGTCAGATCATTTTTTCCGCATACAGTTAATAATGGGTAAAGTATTTATTGCTTATGTCCCCTTTTGGATGTGACAGCCGCCATCTTCTGTCGGCACCTCGTGGATCAATGTCCTGTGTCTGCGCTTTCTTTCCATGGCTGTATGGTACATGGAGGGCCGTTCATTGGCGATTCCTACTGTTTTTAGTGTCCCTTCCGGGTGTTGACGCGTCAAAGTCAAAAATCTTCACTTTTGATCGGTTGACAGTCATCTGGCGGTCCCGTGATGGGGTAAAACAAAACGCGCCCCTGAGTATGGCGTAGTAGAACTCTGTAGCGCCGCTTCCCTAGTAAAAGTCTTCAAGGTACGTTGCAGGCTCGGCTTGGCAAAGTCCAGCCACCACTGTATGCGCTCCTCGGCGTCGTAGGCATAGTCTCCATGTGTTTCCCTCTGCCGATTGACATTCCGGAGAAGCCAGGTGAGCGGTGTCAAATTTCCGCGGATGTGGCTTCTGCACACTTGTTGGTACAGATGTAAGCAGTGTCGTCAGTAAATGCTGTTGGCCACAGCTCGGTTGCCGTGACCGCATCCCTAAGAGATTGGGATGCGTATATCCTATCAATTCTGTTAGACGAATGTTCCGTAAAGAGCGTGAAACCCTGTCTACGAAACCGAGCTCGCGAAGACAGCGCCGAGTGGTGGGCATGGGGAATGGTGAGGAATATGCTCCTTGGGAGATTGCGTACAATTAAAATCACCCCCGATCACTACGCCATGGCATAATTGTGTCAGTTCCTCAGTAAGGAACAATGAAGCTTCACACCTATTGCTGATACCGGACGGTGTGTAAACGTTGAGAGGTGTATCTCTTGGATCGTAAGTGCCATGCCCCTGGCATTCGGTAGGTATAGTATATCTGTGGTGCTACAGCACTGCCCGTATCCGACGCGTGAGATATACATGTCGTGTATCCGGTGACGTCCTGGAAGCCAAGATTATATACCTCCTGCAATAAGGTCACGTCAATATCTGCTGCATATACTGTGTCGCGTAGTAATGACAGTCTCTCGCGCGACCGTATGGTATTGATGTTAATCGTCGCAAATCGATACGACTGTCGTTCACCCTCGAAAGCAACGGCATTCAACGGTGAACGCAGTGGCGGCGGGTTTGTTCACCCCCACGCCACCCTGACGTTTCCATTATCATGCTGTCGGCAGGAGATGAGAAGGATCATGTAACTGCCCCACTTCTGTATGTGATGTTCCCGCCAAAGAGACGTCTTCCACGTCGTCCGCCACGAGCTACTGGCGAGAGGCTGTCGGAGTGGTTCATCGGTTACCACAGAGGCCCTTGTTGTGATTCCTCGTGACTGCGACGATGTTCTACCACCCTCTCCGTTTCCGCACGGATCGACGTCTCCGGATCATGGGCATCCACCTCACTGTCGAAAGAAATACAATCGTTTGTATTTGTCCGCAAGAGACAGTCGCCAGTCGGCGTCCGTCACCGTTTATTATGCTTGCGGGGCGAACGCTTCTTTCGGACGTGCGTCTCCGTGTCAGAAGGTGAGTGTAGATCCGACTTGTCAGAATGTGAGTGTAGCTCCGTCTCCTCTGTGCCTTCAGAGAGGAAAGATCTGGTTGGCACGACTCTTATGTCAACATCCAACCGCTCGTTGTGCGGTGGCAGTAGCTGTTCGGGTTTATTTGTCGACTCCGTCTGCATAGAGCGGACGGCATGTGCCTCATCAGTAACCTGTCCGTCTGTCTGCGGTAGTAGCCGATCCCGATGCCCACCGTCCGACGTCGCAGGTGCCACCACTTGTGCTCCAGACGTAGTAGGTACCGTCACGGGTGCATAAGTAATGGGTAAAATCGATAGAGGAACATGTTGTACCGCTTCTCCTGAGAGAAGCTGGATGATCCGAAGCTGCAGAGCGAAAGTGACCCACCTATCCACATCCTGAGCGTGTGCTCGGGTGTCCATTGTACATGATAATTTCACGACAACCGGTAATGTTTAAATATGAAGGAACATGCTTCGTTAATTCAATTTGGACCTGTCTTACTCCGTTTAGTACGGGATACGTTCTATAAGTCTGTCACTTCGCAGCCACGTGGCTAATGACAGTTGCGTACGGCTTTAGAGCGGAGATGGACTCGGCAGGTACATCAAAAGGTTGCTTGAATACCGAAGGGGTCCTCATGCCTAGGACTGCGTGTTTAACGGTAACATCGCCGATATGTCCATCTGAGTGCCTAACTGTGGTTTGCCGACAGCGCCGGTAACCACCTTCGTGCACGCTTCTTCGTTAATCATATTAACATTTATACTGGCCGCGATCGAAAAGTGAATGCCAATTATGTCCTTTGGCTAGACGTAGTTCATCACGCAAGAAGTTTTCTACTTCATATGCTCGCGGTCTCTGACAATCGGCTTGGAACTTAATCTTGATAGTGTTCTTCCTAAAGGAGTTATCCGTGTTACTGCAGTGAGCTTGTAACAAGTGCCTCGCGCTCGCGCGAAGTAAACAAGCTCACGTATGCTACTAGACGGGACGGACGGGAGGTAAGTGTCCTTGCCGCTCCGTCGCTGACGGCCAACTGACGACTCAGCTATCGACGCGGACATTTGGAACACTGATCAAAGTGGATTTAATTAAAAACTTATTTCTGTTGCGATGCTATCTAAAAACGGAGATAAATCAGTAGTTGCCTTGGTTCATGTTGCACACAATACAGCTCTTGGCTGTACAATAGACGTTGCACTTTCAATGAGCGAACGCCTTAGAAAGATAAGTAAAATAAAAATTGAAAAGAAATAATATATTTCTCTTCAGCAAGAAACTTTCAGTCCGAAAGTTAAAACGGGTTTTGAAGACAACATTCCACCACAGCACACATTTGGAGGCTAGCAAACATGGGGAAATGTAAAGACACTGAATGCATTATCATTCCGTCGAAAACAACAAAATACGTACAGCCTGTGTATGTATATTTCTCAGGCAACATAAAACATGCGCAAGAAGGATAGCAGAGTCTATAAGCACTCTCTGGAGTGAATTACACACTAAATTAGGAAACAGAATTTTCATAATGAAAATACGTTCTACTATTCGTAATCAATTGTCTACTCCAGTGTATCAGCCTATGCTTCAGTATTCCTAGCAAGGGCTGGGTACAATATTCAAACCCATGTTTCTGAATTCAAAAATGTGATTCAAGTGGCATTTGATTTTGCAGTTATAGAACGTAATTCTGAGGAATGCCCAGTTATTGCTTTACCCTTAATGTGACTTTTGTGGTTCTACATTGTGTACCAAGCATTTTGTTGAGGAACCTTATATACATTTTAAAAGTCCGGCGAAAGGCCACCTAAGAATAACACAATCTAATTCTTTCACCATCATCATTGCAGTGGTATGTAAAGCATCTAAATACGTATGGAGCACCGAATTCCTGTTCGAGCAGAGAGATTTCACTTGTAAGTGCTGCAAGAGGAAACAGTCACTGGTGATGGCATCAGACAGTGAGGCTCATACGTCAAAGTTGCCACAATGTGGACACGAAAGAAATCCCGCTATCTTCTAATAGTTGAAGATACACTCTAAAAATATTTTAAATAGCATTTAAGTGTTGACCTCACACGGCAGCAGCCAGTATTATGAAGCCTTCTAAAGATATTGGAACAGAAAATATTAGGTACATTTTTGTGCGAAACAACCACAGTGTACGAGGGTTACCAATAAAGTAATGCACCGCATTTTTTTCTCAGCCGCAAACAATGCAACGAATGGGAAACGTTATATATCTATTATTTGAAGTCTCCTGAGTGAGCGCGCCACGTTTCCGTCGCTTCCGACAGATAGCGTAGCTGCAGGACAGTTTCAAAATGGCGTCTGTAAGGGATTTTAGGCTACAAGCAACGTGCCGTCATTGAATTTATCACTGCAGAGAAAGAAACTGTAGGGAATATTCAGAAACACTTGTACAAAGTCTGTGGAACATCTGCTGTCGACACAAGTACAGTAGTCGCTGGGCACAGAGGGTGAGGTCATCAGGAGGAGGTTAGGCAGAGCTCCACAATTTGAAGCGGTCGGGGAGACCATCCACGGCTGTCAGACCTGACATGTTGCAGCTAGCTGATGTCATTCGCGAGGACAGACGCATTACGTGGAAGACATTTTGAGACGATGAGGTGATTCGCACAGTGCAGCACTGGCTCCGCCACCAGGACAAGGATTGGTACCGACAGGGCATATAAGCCCTTCTTTCGCGCTGGAGGGAGGCCATAGACGGAGATTATGTTCAATAAAGAATTGTTGAAGAAAAAATGCGGGACATTACTTTCTGGGCAACCTTCGTAATAAATCAAAAAGAGAGAGCAAAACGATATATCTGAGTTTACTTTAAGAAAAAGGGTGTCCACTTTAGGCATTTCTAAGTAACGGTTTTTTACCACTAGAATATGTACTGAGTAACTGTAACTGTTCAATAAGAAAGAGCCAGTCATTCAAAGAAAAAGTCTGAAAATTTCTGACTCTTCTAGAATATTAAGTGTGAAGCCTTTTCTCTTTGTGTGCAGGATACTGACGTAATGAACTTCGTTAGGCTTGTGCTCTGTAATAACTTCTTTAGGTTTGTGGTCTGTAATTAAAATATATTCGGTAAAGGATGAGTTATATATGTTTGTTCCTTTTTTTCCTAAGAGATGTTCTTTGTATCTAACAGAAACTGCTCGTCCTGTTTATCCTATAGAAGAAGCTTGACATGTGGCACAGCTAATTTTACACACACTTGCGTTGTGTAAGGGACAGTACATTGGTTTCAAGCTATGAACACGATTATTTTTCAAACTATTATTGTTAGGAAATTTACATTACAGTCATATTTATTTTGGAGGTGACGCTGAACCCTGTATCATACATGTCTTCAAAACACATTCAGTGTTTATGACACAATCATAAGCAAATTCGGCAAACAGTGGTCATCTTCATATTCTACAAAAGGGAAAAAATTGAAGACCTGAAAAACAGTAAAAACTTTTCCACTTGGTCTACTTTTGAGTGAAAAATGTACTATCAAAATACGCATGGGTCATGCCCATGTGCGGCCTTTGATGAGCAAATGTTCATACCCTGTGAAACTAAAAGCAATGCAAAAAATTGGGTAATAGAATAGATACAGCTACGTGCACCTTTTCTTCTCTACGCTTTGCAGTAGATGCGCAGATCAAGGCAATTTTTAAGAGTCCTACATACACTTCAACCGGCCGACCAGTTTGGTGTGCACCCTAGATTCGTCCCGACGGACTTTACTCAGCAGTTGGAGCTCCACCCTGTTTCTTTCGCTCGCTGCGAATTTGTTAAGGTAAGTTCATCGAGGCTATGTTCGTCGAGATGCTGCTTCGTTTTACACAGAAAGCGATTTTCTTGGCTGTTTTAGAAGCAATAATGACAGAAAAGATTGATAGAAATTTGTGGATACAGAAGTGGCTAATGCAACGAAACAAACTCATCCATGTTCTGTTCCTTAAGGAGCTTAGAACCGATGATTTTATTAATTATCTGAGAAAGGATGAAACATGCCTTTCGGAGCTGCTGAATATAAAACTAGTCTTAACGAAAAAGAATACAGTTATAAGAGACATTGTAAGCTTCAAGGAGAGGCTGTCAGCTTCTTTACGGTTTCCAGCCACCGGCCGAAGTTACGAGGACGTAAAATTCAGTGCAGCGGTATCCACACAGTTAGTATCTAAAATTATTCCTGCAACATGCAGCAATATTTATAGCTGCCTGCGAAAATACATCATTGTGAAGCCAAATAAGTAAAACAGAAGATGTTCAGGGAAACGTCAACAATATATACTTGTGTACAGAATAAATTACATCCCTTGTCAGTTTAAGAAACTCATTTCACATTAGAATGATTACAAAGGGTGGTGGCGCACATCGTCTAAAAAATGCAACAACAGAAATGACGCATGTACAGGTAGTAACGGTTAGAATTGTAAAAAAGTCGCTCACTACACTCTTCATAACAGAAGACTAGGATACAGGCCGCATTTTTTAACATTTGTAAATATGAAGCAATTATATTTTGCGGATAAAAGTCCATCGACGGTCTATATTTCGGATTTTAGGTTTCGTTGCCGACAAGTATCGGAAATGAAATCTAAGACCTGTCCGTATTTAGTGTTTTAAGTTTCATTTTCGGTAAGTATAAGAAATTTTATTCATAAAAGATATTTTTTTCTCCCTATGTGCCACGTGAAACCATTAAATGCTCCATTTCTTACGTCTCCTTTGCTATACCCCTTGTGCGACGTTTCCCACAAACATCTACAGCCTTTAAATTTCTCGATAAACGCTGCCATTAACGTTTATTCCGCCTCGCTCTCTGTCATGTGCGAGGGAGTGTTAAAAAATAACTCCGCCTAAATGTTTATGTAAAAATTCGTAAAGCTTTTAAAGCAAAAGAAACGTTCATTCTGTATCTTATTCTTCATGCCTACATATTAATTTTCCAATATAATGACATTGATCTCCCATTAGGAGAACAGTTTGTTACAGGATGTATATATACCCACATCAGTTGTATGGCTATATATACATCCTGCACCAAAATAACGTACAGTTTCTGGATCTCAGCCAGTAAAAATGTTTAAGATTTCAAGAGAACAGTTTGACACCGTCCCTGCAGAATGACTTTGGTGACGAGGTCAGAACCTCATCGCTTGCACCTCTTCATCACAATCGAAGAAAAATTCTTGAAGTTGTTTTTTATGTTTTGGGAACAGATGGAAATCGGATGAGGACATATGGGACTGTATAGAGGACGATCGATGACAGTGAACACCAAGCAGTCATATTGTTGCAGATGTTGCTACACTCGTATTTCATCTGGCATTCTCGTGTTGAAAAATTCTGAGACCTCTAACGGAAACGGGCTGCGAGTATGTAGACATAAAAATAAAGATTTAAAATGTTAACGATGTTTGTCTTATTTGAAAAGCTTTAGGCTTTTTCAGATAAAAAATTAGGAGGCATTACTTTTAAGCACGCCCACTTACATTAGAACAACATTTAAAATCACGCGCAGATGTCTTATAAGATGTTCTCTAATCCTGCAACTTCTTGCCATTGTTTTCCATAAATTATATTCCTTTCCTCGTCAATTCTGCGGAGAACCTCCTCATTCCTTACTTTATCAGCCCACCTAACTTTTTAACGTTCTTCTATAGTACCACATCTCAAATGGTTGAATTGTCTTCTATTTGGGAATAATTAATCGAAACCTTCAGCTGCCAACAGGTGTTGTCGATACACCTCAATGGGGACAGATGAAACTGTAGGCCCCGACATGGGCTCTAACCAGGGATCTCCTGCTTACAGGGCAGACGTATCTGAGCCACTGAGAGCCCAGAGGGTAGAGCGACTGCAGGGACGTATCCCTTGTAGGCTTCACGTGAGAGCCACATACCCAACTGTACACAAACTACATTTGTAATTTTGCTAATAGATATTTGAACATTCACTCATTACTCGCGCCAACTAAGGTGACGATTCCCGTAAGAGTTCGGACAAAGTGTGCGCGAGTAATGAGTGAATGGGCAAATATCTATTAGGAACGTAACGAATGTAGGTTGTTGACAGTTGGGTAAGTGGGTATCCCGGGAGGCGTGCAAGTGGTAAGTCCCTGCAGTCGCTATATCCTCTGTGCCCTCGGTGGCTCAGCTGGATAGATCGTCTGCCATGTAAGCAGGAGGTCCCGGGTTCGAGTCCCGGTTGGGGCACACATTTTCACCTGTCACCATTGACGTATATCAACAACACCTGTTGGCAGCTGAGGGTTTCGATTAATTATCAGTTCTTTCTAGAGAAGCTGCGCGGTCATAATTGATATCTGTTCTTTCAGAACAGTTACTATCTTCATATCGTCTAGTCGGGATTTCCAGCTGTCCATGTGATTTGCTCCAATCGTACATTCTCAGAAATTTCTTCGTCAAATTATGTCTTATGTTAGTTACCAGTAGACTTCTGTACTTACCTTGGCCAGGAATGCCCTTCCTACAGGCTCTACTCCGGTTTTTTTTTTTTTTTTTGTTTTTCTTCGTCTGTCATGGGTTATTTTGCTATCATGGTAGCAGAATTCCTTAAAGTCCTCCACTTCGTGGTCACCAGTCCTAACGTTAAGTTTCTCGTTATTCTCACTTCTGCTGCTTCTCATTACTTTCGTCTTATTTCGGTTTACTCTCAGCCCACATTCTGTACTAATTACACTGTTCTTTCCATCCAACACATCATCTAATTCTTCTTAATTTTCACTGAGAATAACAATGTGGTCAGCGAATCTTATCACAGACACCCTTTAATCCTGAGTTTTAATGCTACTCTTTAACCTTTATTTTTTGCGTCGGTGTTCCTTCGATGTATGAATTGAATAATACGGGTGAATGACTACACCCCTGTCTTACAGCCGTTTTAATCTGAGCACTTCGTTCTTGGTCTTCCACTCTTATTGTTCCCTCTGTGTTCTTGAACATATTTTAGATTACCTGTCATTCCTTAAAGCTTGTCCACATATTTTTTCTCAGAATGTTGAACATCTGCCACTATTTTGCATTTTCGAACGTTTTTTCCACATCAACAAATCCTACGAACGCATCTCGTTTTTCCCTCAGTTTCTATTCCATTATAGCCGCAACTTCAGAACTGCCTCTCTGGAGTTTTAACCTTTCCTATAGCCAAACTGACTGTCGTCTAACGCATCATCAATTCTCTGTTCTATTTACCTGTATATAAATCTTGTCAGGTACTTGGATACATGAGCTGTTAAGCTGTCTGTGAGATAATTCTCGTTTTTCTCGGCTCTTGCTACCTTTGGAATTCTGAGGATGGTATCTTTCCCAAAATCTGATGGCATATCGCCAGTGTCATACGTTCTACACAAGAGCATGGGTAGTCGATAGGTTGAGACTTCTACCAAAGATTGTAGAAATTCCGATTGTATGTTTATGCGTTATTATATCTAATATTGGATCCCCCCATCTATTCCCTATCGACTACTGTTTCTCCCTCTATCACGTTATTAGACCTTATCGTAGTGGATTTCATTGTACTCTTTCCACCTATCCGCTCTCTCCTCTGCTTTCAACAGTGGAATTGACTTTGCACTCTTAATGTTACCGCCCTTGCTTTTAATACCACCGAAGGTTATATAGACTTTCCTATATGCTTAGTCAGTCCTTCCGACAGTAGTTTCTTTCTCGAATTTTTCATGCTGCCATTTAGCATTAATTTCCATGAACTTCCTGTTTAAAATGGCTCTGAGCACTATGGGACTTAACTTCTGAGGTCATCAGTCCCCTAGATCTTAGAACTACTTAAACCGAACTAATGTAAGGACATCACACACATCCATGCCCGAGGCATGATTGGAAACTGACACCGTAGCGGTCGCTCGGTTCCAGACTGTAGCGCCTAGAGCCGCTCGGCCACATCTGCCGGCGAACTTCCTGTTTATTTCATTCCTAAGTGACTAGTATTTCTGAATTTGTGAACTGGCACTTATAAAAATTATAACCATTGCTGAGATGTCGTTATTAATTCGCCAAATGGTAGTTGAATTTCTTGCGCCTTTCGGGCGTAGCTCATGATCAGATGACCGAAATAAAAATTTGTTCAGACAGTTTCACACACAATGTCACACATACAGTCAAGAGTGATACCATAGTAGGGGCATTTGAGTGGCAACCTATCAGAATTGGTTACAGTTCTTTTTTTTTTTTAATTTACAATAGTTTCCCAATCAGTTACGTCTAAAATAGAAAAATACAGTACTTCGTTAATGCTGTAAATCATATTTTAAAATCAAAGTCTCCACAGTAAAAGATACGAAGGAGCGATCCTTGCGGTACATATTTGCATTCGGGAGGACGACGGTTCAATCCCGCGTCCGGCCATCCTGATTTAGGTTTTCCGTGATTTCCCTAGATCACACGAGGCAAATGCCGGGATGGTTCCTTTGAAAGGGCACCGTCGACTTCCTTTCCCATCCTTCCCTAATCCGAGCTTGTGCTCAGTCTCTAATGACCTCGTTGTCGACGGGACGTTAAACACTAATATCCTCCTCCTCCATATTTCCATCGGCTGATGGAGCTGCACGTTCAGCTGCTAAATGTTTACTCCACTGGCCATAACTTGAAAAGAGACGATACGGAAAGGACGACAAGGCCGCAGCTCGCTGGCGCTCCTCCTCCGGCTACAAGGTGTTCAAGGTAACTGGGCAGATGCTCCCAAATGCAGACGCAGCCGGGAGGCACGTTGCGGCAGTCGGTAGCAGAGAGAGAGACCATCATGAGCTAGAGTACACATGAAGGCTGCAATGACTGCCTCAAACGACTGGATCGTCGTGAATATTAAAATGTGCATTTGTTGCACACTTATTCTACTCTTCGTTACAAAGGTCTCCAGTTCTTCCAAAATATCGAACCATTTACTTTTTGAAACCTTATGTCCAATTTATTATTGTTTTGTGTTGGATAAGTAACCCTAAAGTTGTTTTATTGCTGCTGTAGGTGTGCTCTTTAAGCTTCAAAGGACCTGCCTGTGTGGCCGATATAGCTTTTTTTCACGGTCACGGCATGATATTTTATAGAACCCAGATTTCCCGTATTTATTATTCACATGTGGGAAGTTGTGCTGCGCTAGCGTTATTGTATTATCTGATATCCTGACCGCATTTTAATCCCATTTTTGCGGAATATGTGCTCAGTTTTATCTGCTGTTTTGTTTTTAGGTTTCATATTGGCGTACTTCACCTTATTGAATGCCGCCTGCACCTGTGTTTTATTTTTCTTTATATTCCTTTTAATTTTGTTATAAATTGTGTACACTATTTCCAGTTCATGTCAAATTGCAAGGACGACCTGTTTCAATATGCTGATTTCCTTCTTCACGTGCGCTAGTCGTAATGGAAGCAATATTATTCTACAGTATATATCGTATACACTGAGATGACAGAAGTCGTGGGATACCTGCTAACATTGTGTCGGATTTCCTTCTGCCCTGAGTAGTGCAGCAGAAGTCCGATGAAAAAATACTGAGTCATGCTGCCTTCATAGCCGGCCATCTTTGTTTTGTTGGTGCAGGAATTTGTGCACGAACCTCATGATTCCATTGACCCTGTATGTCATCAGCGTACCGTTCGCCCCCCGGTAGCTGAGTGGTCGGCGCGACAGAATGTCAATCCTAAGGGCCCGGGTTCGATTCCCGGCTGGGCCGTAGATTTTCTCCGCTCAGGGACTGGGTGTTTTGTTGTCCTAATCATCATCATTTCATCCCCATCGACATGCAAGTCGCCGAAGTGGCGTCACATCGACAGACGTGCACTAGGCGAACGGTCTACCCGACTGGAGGCCCTAGTCACACGACATCAGCGTACCGTTCAAGCTGGTGGAGGCTCTGCCGTTGTGTGTGGCGTGTGCAGCTGGAGTGATATGGGACCCCTGATACGTCTAGATACGAGTCTGACAGGTGGCACGTATGTAAGCATCCTGTCTGATCACCTGCATCCATTCGTGTGCATTGTGCATTCTGGCAGACTTGGGGACTTCCAGAAGGACAAAGTGACACTCACTCTTCCAGAATTGCTACATAGTGGCTCCAGGAACATTCTGGGTTTAAAAATTTCCGCTGTCCACTAAACTCCCCAGACAAGAACATTGTTGAGCATTTCTGCATGTTCGCGGGGACCCTACGCGATATTAGGTAAGTGTACCATTTTCTTTGGCGCTTTTGTGTAGTTAGGTTATGTAATGAGGTAGATGGACACTCTGGAGTCGACAGCTTTTGCGTGATCTGCAGCTGTCCGTAATTGGGCTATGCCACGATGAATGAAGGCGGGTGGTAACGCATTCGCGTCGCTCGAGGCCTAGAGCCAGTGTGGAGACTGCCCTCCTGGCCTCGCCCATTCACCCGCTGAATGGACAGGTGGCCGGTTCTTCAGTACGATCCGAGCAAGCGTAAGGGATAGGAGCTTTACTAATATTCGGGAGCTTTAACGTTAGGCGCATTATGTAGCCCCTTAGGCAAATAGAGTTCAGGGATGGAAAGAAAGCCACTGTGCACTCGGTTTGTCTGTCAGCAGGCCTCATCCTGGATTTGGAGGCGGCCTAGCCTGCGACTAACGAGTGTGGAGAATGCAGTCGTCTGCAAGTTGTGGCTCACATCGGCACCAACGATTCCTGTCGCGTGGGTTCTGACGTCATCCTCAGTTCCTACAGGCGGCTGGTGGAGATGGTGAAGAATGCTGACCTCACATGCAGGGTGCAAGCAGAGCTCGCAGTTTGCAGCACTGATCCCAGAGTTGATTCGTTTGGAGCCGAGTGGACGGTCTCAACCAAAGGCTTCGTCGACTATGTGACCTTCTTGGCTGCTGATTTCTAGATCTGCGTTATTGTGAATACCTAGGACTTCTCGTGATAGGTCAGGGGTGCACTACAAAGAAAGCAGATACCCAGGTAGTAAAGTACTTTTGGCGTTCTGATGAGATATTTTTAGGCTAGAAGGCAGTTTTAGATGCTCTGCTGAACGCTCCCCAGTGGTTACACACCAAGGGAAGTCAGACGCTCAGAGTAAAGACACTTCGACTATCAAATTTTTATCAGTAAACTGTAGAAGTATTCGTAATGAAGTTCCCGAATTTACTGTGCTCTGGAACTGAGAGCTGGCTGAAACACGAAATGCAGAGCTCTCAGATATTTAGTGAGTTATGGAACATATATCACAAAGAGAGATTGGAGACCATGGAAGGGGGAGCATTCACTGCAGTTAACAAAAAATATGATCGCTATTGAGGTGGAAGTTCAGTTTGCCAGTGAAGTTATCTGGTCGCGTAAAAGAGGTGTAGGTGGAACCAGGTAATTGTTGTACGTTTTTACAGGCCATCCGATTCCTCTGTGACAGTTCTATAGTCATTCAAAGAATGATATCCAGATCATGCTATACTAGTGGGAGGAGTCTTTAACCTATCAAGTATAAACTGGGATTTTTATGGGTTAATTGCAGCGGGTAAGGAAGACAGTCATGCGAAATACTTTTGAACAGGTTTTCTGAAAACTGTCTTGAGCAGCTAGCTCAGCAGCCCACACGCAATGGAAATGTTTTAAACCTTATAGGTACAAATAGGCAAGACCTTATCGACAATGTCAGTATAAAAACGGGGATTAGCGATCATGATATCATTATAGCAACTATGGATACGAAAGATAATAAATGAGCAAAAAAGTCGTTGAGAGCGTTTCTGCTAGATAGGGTAGATAAGTGGTTGTTAGCATCTCACTTAGACAATGATCTGACTTCACTTTGTTCCAGTAAGATGGATGTAGAGGAATTACGGGCAAAGTGTAAGCAGATTCTAAATCGTGGTCTGGAGAGATATGCGCCTAGTAAGTGGATAAAGGATGGAAAAAACCCATCATGGTTTAATAACGAAATTCGGAAGATGCTAAGGTAGCAGAGGTTATGGCACTCTAAGTGTAAAAGGGAATGCGCAGATGATGACAAACAAAGGTTAGTAGAAATTATTGGATTTGTGAAAAGATCTATGCGTGCAGTATACAACAACTACCACTGTAACACCTAGTAAAACATCTTCCAGACAACCGAGAAAATTCTGGTCATGTGTAAGATCGCTAAGCGGGTCTAAGGCTTCCATTCAGTTATAAATTTCATGTTCAAGAAATCGTTCACACAGGAGAATCGTACAAACATACCGTCATTTTAAGGTAAATACATAAATCTGCAACCACTTTTTTGAAAGAGTTAATTATTCGTTCTATTAATCGGTTTTTGAACAATTTCAGGCTCATCTTCATATGGTTTTCCAGTAATTACATAGTTATTTAAGGCATAATTTACTGCGCTGGTTCTGTGACAAAGAGTTAGAACATGCTTTAATGCTTCGCCTTGAGTATTGTTTATCAATCGACTTTGGTGCAAGATTTAGTGTTGTACTTACTGCGACTGTTTGGGCGGCCTTTTATGTTAGTATCCATCCTCTGCTTCCAGTGTGATGGCCAGCACAAGGCGACTTTTCGAGAAACACTATAGAGAAAATTTAGAAAACGTTATTCTAAGCTGACTGCCGAACGATTCTACTGCCACCAATGTACATTGCGCGTAAGGACTATAAAGAAAAGATACGAGAAATTCGGGCTCGTACGGGGTAATATAGGCAGTAGTTTTCCCTCGTTCTGTCAGCGAGTGTAACAGGACACGAAATGAGTAGTACTGGGACAGGGTACCCACCGCCACGTACCGAGCGGTGACTTGAGGAGTACCTATGTAGAAGTTGACCTGTTATGACTCAGATGTAGATTGCCAGTGATAATGTCTCTGTTTATTTCTTGCTTGGATCAATTCACGTGATTCACTCGCAGGAATTTAAAATCAAAGCTCTGATATCATGTCGAAAACCTCAAAAATCTTGGCATGTTTGGAGGTAATAGTCAAATTATCCTGGAAACCAACCAAGTAAATACAAGCAGTCGTAATTCATTTTTTCGAAGTCGTCAATGTAAAACTGCAGTATGAGCAACTTTTGCACAGCATGGTAATATGCGACACCACAAGTACACTTTTACGAAAATATTGCTGCCCATTTCAATCTCAGCAGCGTTAACAGTGCTGTTAGGTTCTTACCCATCCACACCTTCGGAACTAACGACGTATTGCTTAAAAAAGACCAAAGTATTTTTCACAAGCAGGAATGTAAATATGAAATGTGCAGCGACATTCTCGTTAGCTATTCACACCTGACTCAAGGTTGGTCACCTTCATTTCCCTTGATCTATTCATAAAAAGCTTCAGGTAACGTACCAACTGCCGAAACACTAAGTGCACTTTACGCACGTTTCTACACCATTCAACAATCCAGGTCGTATAAAATATTTCTTAATTGATGACAACTCATTTCGAGAAAATTTGCTGTCATCTACAGCCCTTAAAAATCTTTTTGTTGTGAAACGTGTTCATTTTACATTGTACCTCACGCCAAGTGGTCAAGTTGGCAAACGTACTGAGCACGTTAAACAAAGATAAAAACCTGAGCATGACAGCAGAGTCTGTCGAAATATTCTATACGAACTAGATTACTGAATAATTTGTAGCAAGTAAAACAGATCGAGTCTTCAGTACTTTCAAAAAGATAAAAGTCAATTCTACATCTACATCTTTTGTTTCGTTTTGTTTTAATAACGAACATGATCAGTTAGTTGTTTTCTACGAGGGCGTGCTGAACAGTAATACCTCCGCATTTTTCACGTGGAAACTCTTAAAGCTTTTTGAGTGAAACCAAGTTATTAACATTCTACATCTTTATTCTTCATGTCTACATATTTGCGGTACTTTAGCGTTAGAGGGTTCAGAATTGTACCGTGTAACATGGCGGAGTGTAATTTATCTAGGTCGGTGCGTGAGAAATAGCGTGCTGTAAACGAGTTTCCAATTCAAAGAATATGTTCACGCATGTAGGAATCCTTCTTTCATCAAGGCAATGCCAGATCACACACGAGCGCTGCGACGTCTAGATCAATCCGACGCCATGTGTTCACTGTCACCGATCATCTTCCATGCAGTCCCGATCCGATCTACATCTCTTTCGGAAACTTAAATAACATTTAAAATTCTTTATTGTCATTGCATACCGCTCGCCCCATATGGGCGGTGGGTGGGTTATCAATGGATACAAGTTGCCGGTGTTCAACCTTATGAGAGCGAAAACTTTAAAACACAGTATAAAATTAGACACGGCAGTTGACAAAATGAATGTCTGACACTGTAATAAGACATAGATTCAGTTACATAATTTAAAACACAAAGAAAGGATTATTTGATTAATTAAAAGATTGACACAGATGAAACCACAACAGAATGTTTCACGAAAGGTAAAAGACAGAGTGACAATAACATATGTTGAAGAAACTAAAAAGCGAATGTGAAGTGATGAGTGGGCGTAGACTGTTCGGAGGAGTGGTTTCATGGGGATGTAGCAGTTGGGATAGTGCTTAAGAGGATGTCTGCGCGGGCTGATGGATGGACGATGAATTCGAGAGAGTGAAGGATGCCATTCCTGACCGAGGCTTAGGATGTGAGTGGAGAGGTGTTGAGAAGAAGGGAGTCCTGACCTTGGAGAGGTGGGATGGGTTATTTTTGATCTGGTGGGATGGTTGTATACATCAGGGCGAATTTCAGAGCCTATGTTGCTTAACTTCGGTGGTCTGACGGGAACCGGTGTATTCAACGAGGCAGGACGCAGGACCGTTGGCTAGAGAGAAGATAAAAACCATTTTCTGCCTTATAGAGACTAATGAGGTCGTTTGATCCACACATGATGAGTTGGGAGATGATGTGGATAGTGTAAAGGTGGGTGGAGGGGGGGGGGAGGAGGGAATAACGGGTGGACAGAGTCGATTTCACCGTTAACGTAGTAGTTTCGGATATGCACAAGACTGAATAGATTAGAGGAAAATTTTTGAAGTTGATGAATGATGGGACTGGAAAATGGTAAGCGGATTCGAAAGGCTAGCCTGAGTACACGACGTTCGAAGAAATGTAGAATGTGATGAAAGGAGGTAGGAACGGATGTCCATGCCACATTTGCAAGGCAGAGGATGAATAAAATCAGGAATTTATAGGTGTGGAGGATTGTGGAAGGGTGCAAATCCTTTTTGGCCAGTTAATAGTTTTAGTAATTTTAATCTATCGTGGGCTTTTCGTTGAATGCTAGTAGATGGGGCTTCATTGCTAGTCGGCGATCAAATGATAGTCGAAGGTATCCTAGCATGTTAGTTAACGGAACAGGCAGCCCTTGTGAGGCAAACTGAGGTGCTACTTGATTGAGAAGCAGCGGTTCTGGCCTCGTAAACTGATATACGGCCGGGAGAGTCGTGTGTTGACCACATGCCCGTCCATGCCCGCATCCAGTCGACGCCTATGGGCTGAGGATGACACGGCAGCCGGTCGGTAGCGTTGGGCCTTCATGACCTGTTCGGACGGAATTTAGTTTTAGTTAACTGGACAGTCGTAAATGGTAAGGCAAGAATCGTGTGAATGGAAGCTGCAGGTGGTTCGCCCTATCATTACTGCCTGGGTTTTGGAAGCGGTGATTTTGACGATCCACTGGTTGGAGAGCCAAAGAGATCGTTGTCATTTCTAGAGTTTAGGGCACAGGTAGATGAGGGCAGTGTCATGAGCACGCTAGAGGAGATGAACAGGACGAAGGGGCTTGAGCATATCGGCAGTGTATACGGGGGGGGGGGGGGGGGGCACACCTGCAATTGGATGAAAACTACGGAAGTTGATGTTGTTGCTGGTCACATAACAGAGTCGTTTGGAGGGGAAAGGAGACCGTGAGGCGGACGTAACACATGGGAAGCGTTCGGAGCTTAAAGAGGTGCCCAGGATGCTATACACAGTCACAAGCTTTATCAAGATACAGGGAGAGAAAACTGGCGGATTTCCGGTTGTTTATTTGGTGGGAGAGATAAGTAAGGAACAGGAATTTGTCATTAGACGGAAGCCACATTGATGGACAAGAATGGGTAGGTGTTGTTGTAGGTGTTCACGGATACGTCGGGATAGGATGGAGCTTGCTGAACACGAAGGTGAGGGTTATCGGAAGGCAGTAGGAGATTTCAGTGGCCTGTTTATTATGTTTGAGGAAGATTCTAGAGGTTTTCCGCAGCTCAGGGTAGAAACATTTGTGAAGGTTTATACTATAAATGACAGCTAGGATTTCTAGGAAGGATAGGGGGCATTCTTGCATGTATCTGTAAGTGACGCAGTCATGACTGGGTGCCGTTGTGCGTTTCTGATGGAGTATGTGTTGAATTTCTTGCTTTATTACTGGAGTACTGAGTTCTGTCTGTGGGATGTTGTCGATGTGCTAGAAGCTAGGAGGAAGGGGTGGGAGGGAAGTATTTGAACGCTCGCGGGCTGTCGGGCATAATGGGTAATCCACATGGGGGTCATATGGGAAGGTGAAGGTGTCACAGGCTAAGGACGCAAAATGGCTGACTATGCTTAGGTCCTCGGCGAGAGGGTAACTCTCGTGCAGGAGGATGGAGTGTGTTGTGTCAATAAGGGGGCGAAATGCTATCCAGTACCTGGAAGAGTTTATTGGCAGTGTGACGCTGAGATTTGTGCATATTTGGCGCAAAAGGCGGCGGCGGCGTTTCTTTGCAGTCGGCGGATTTCGGATGTGTCGTCGCAGAACTAGGTCAATCAGGCGTGGAATATTGGAGCACAATATTCGCCTGCATTTCCTCTTGTGGAGGATACAGCATGTACTAATACAGGTGTTTCAGTATGGATGCTGGTACCTTACAATCGCTTGTGCTATTTATCTGTAAATATAATCATTTTATGCACTCCATATGCACTGTTGTAACGATAAATCCTGAATGAGTAGCAAACCTCTAAAACGGTGGAAATTTTTTTCTAGCTGAGTATGAGACATGAAGAATAGAAATGTAGAGTGTTAATAAAGTTTGCTTTACTTAATAGGTCTTAAGAGTTTTCACATAAAAATTTGGAGTCATTACATTACAGTACGCCCTCGTGTATTGATTTTGTCATTGTGCATCCGTCAATCCCGCAAGCATTTTATGAAAGCACCATCATACTAGGTCGTAAAAAATGTCGATAAATATTAACGTCGTGCGGCACACACTGTTTACTTGTGGATGCGCAGCAGACCACCCCTACACATCTGTATGTTATCCTAACGATATCGTCAATTACAACAGAACGGCACAAGGGATCATAGAGTATGGACTGTGGATGAAGGAAAAGATAGTGGTTGATCGGGAGAAACACATTTATTACACCAGGTAGACGGCTGGTTCCATATAATTAATCATCGATTAGATAGTATCGTCTAAGCATGAAATCGGCCACGAACATATTTTGGTGGTGACAGTGTTTCTGGTCTTCTCTGCAGCCTGCAGTAGTAACATACCGCACCATAGTAGCTGTAGTCTTCGTGAACATTACTGCGAGCCACCTGCATTCCTTGATACTTGATGTGTTGTCTGGCAGGTTCCAGCAGGACAAATGCCGATATGAAACCGTTCGACAATGTCGAATTGTCCAATATGTTCAAAATTCTGAGGAAAATAGGGAGAGACGGGTAATGTACAACATGTCAAGAGGGAATAAAAGAAGTGGGAAACCACGAACAAAATTCTCGGATTAAAAAGGGAGTAAGACAGCGATGTAGACTTTCGTCCCTATTGTTCAATCTATACATCGAAGAATGATGGAAATAAAAGAATTAAAATTCAGGGTGAAATGATATCAATGATACGATTTGGTAGTGACATTCTCATCCTCAGTAAAAGTGAAGAGGAATTATAAGATCTGCTGCATGGAAAGAACTGTCTAATGAGCAAAGGGCATGGATTCAGAATAAATCGAAGAGAAAAGAAAGTAACGATTAGTAGCAGAAATAAGAACAGCGAGAAACTAAGCATCAGTATTGGTGATCACTATGTAGATGAAGTTAAGAAGTTATGCTACCTAGGTATAAGAATTACGTATGACGGTTGGAGCAAGGAGGTCATAAGAAGCAGACTAAAAACGGTTCAAATGCTTCTGAGCACTGTGGGACTTAACTTCTGAGGTCATCAGTCCCCTAGAACTATTTAAACCTAACTAACATAAGGACAGCACACACATCCATGACCGAGGCAGGATTCTAACCTGCGACCGTAGCGGTCGCGCGGTTCCAGACTGTAGCGCCTAGAACCGCTCGGCCACCCCGGCCGGCATTTAATTAGTAGTATAGTATGAAATACAGAATGTGTTCTTGGTACTTAGTGAACAAACTGAAGTATTTCTTTAAGTGTATTTAAAGTTGTGTGCAGTGAGGTCGAACACTACTGGACTCCCACTTGCGCCTAGAACCTTGAGGAAGCAGACTACCCCTGGCAAAAATGGCATTCTTCATGAAGAGAAATCGACTAGTATCAAACATTTGAGGAAGATATTTCTGAGAACATACGTTTGGAGTATAGCATTGTGAGGCAGTGAAACGTGGATTGCGTGAAAACAAGAGAATCGTAGCATTTGAGATGTGGTGCTAAAGAAAATGTTGAAAATCAGGTTGACTGTTAAGGAATGAGGAGTTTCTACGCAGTATCATAGAGGAAGGGAATATGTGGAAAAGATTGATAAGAAGAGGGGACAGGATGATACGACATCTGTTAAGACATGAGGGAATAACTTCTACGGTAGAAGAGGTAGTTGTGGAGGTTAAAAATTATAGAGGAGAACACTGATAGGAATACATCTATCAAATAATTGATGACGTAGGTTACAAGTGCTACTCTGAGATGAAGAGGTGGAAAATATCCTGGACACTATCAGGCGCTAGCTCCGCGGACACGCTCCATCGGCCCATATTTTTTTAAACGGGAATTGTGTGACCTGTACGTAGGCATCTGGTGCCAGATACCGCCACAAACTTAGCAAGGAAGAACCTCCCTCTCAAGCAGAATCATTGTACTACGTTTCCAAGGGGGACCAACACACAAATAAGTATGCGGTCGCAATGTTTCGACTCATCGATGTATTTCTCATCTTATGTTTACTTCATTAAATGCTGCTAAAAAACGAAAATTACAGCAGAAATCGGATGAGGGCACCAATAACTTCCCTGTATAGCACCGTAAATTCACAAAGTAACGGAGCAGCGGTTTATCAGCTGGGCAGTGCTCTTATGAAGTTTTACCCAAGTGAAGCTATATCGTTACAGAGACCTTTTCAATTCTCAAACAATTGCAATGTGGTTCGAGTTTAGAAGGAATGCCAAGTGATCTGAGATGTGCGCGGGAGTTGGGACCGAGAAGGGGACGCGCTTGGGTAGTCCGTGAAGTTGTGTAAACCCCTTTGCCGCGGTGGCGTGGTAGTTAGTTCCTCTGCCAAGTGAGCAGGAGACCACGATTCGAATATCGGCTACAGAACAAATCTTCATTCACCTCTTCAGTCTGTGTATATACTTACGAACTTTGTTAAGCAGTCCTAGTTCAGTCTACTGAGATGGCTCAATTAAGTGTATTGGACTTCTGAAAGAACATTCAGAAATCCAAACTCAGATTTTCCGACGTACTTCCGAAGAAGCAGGTTTTGTTTCCTCCCTGAACTCGAAATATAGTGAGATGGTGTGACACATTCGCATTAGTGAGGATAGGTGTTGGAATATGTAAATATGAAGATGGTATCTGTCCTTTGGGACATATCCGAACGAACAGATACCATCTTCATATACCTATAGCTAAGGCTAACCGGCCATTCGACCATCTTCTTCTGTGCGGATGCACAAATAGTGCCAGAACTCTTACGGGAAACGGCGGTAAAGTCTCGAGTAATGAGTATGATGGGCAAGGGGAACTATGAATATAGTGCGGGACAATAAGTTGCGAATGTGGGTCTCACGGGATGCGTGCCAGCGATAAGTCCCTGCAGTCGTATTATCCTCTGTGTCCTAGGTGGCTCAAATGGACGCCGGCACGGTAGCTCAGCGTGTTCGGTCAGAGACCTGGCGTGTCTCTGTAATAAAAAAACTGAGTGGGAAGATCAACAACGGCTGGTCCCGGCGGAGGTTTGAGTTGTCCCTCGGGCATGAGTGTGTGTGTTTGTCCTTAGGATAATTTAGGTTAAGTAATGTGTAAGCTTAGGGACTGATGACCTTGGCAGTTAAGTCCCATGAGATTTCACACACATTTGAACATTTTTGAAGATCAACAACGAACTCAGTGGATGTTATGTGACGTCCGCTTCGACCAAATACAACGAAGAAAATGCAAAAAAAAAATAATAAAAATGGATAGTGCGTCTGCCATGTAAGCAGAAGTTCCCGGGTTCGAGTCCCGGTCGGGGCACACATTTTCAACTGTCCTCGTTGACTTATATCAACACCTGTACGCAGCTAAAGGTATTCATGTTATATCCTAGCCAGTAATGCCAACCGAGCCCGCTGCCAAAAAGGTTGGCAGCATCAAAGTCCGGACGCCGCCCGCATAAGCAGCGCCAGCGAGACAGGAATTCGCCGCAAGTCTGCGCGCGCCACCGCTGGCTTCTGGTTTCTTAAGCGCTGGAGTTGCGAGCGCTAGGACAGTTCTGGATTCGCCGCTCAGTTGTATACTCGCCACCGAATTGTGTACCTGCTAGTCAGTTGTGTGTTCACAGCAGCAGAGTTGTTGTTTGTCGTCAGCCGACGCTGACCTAGCCGCACCGACTCGAACTAGACAGATTTCTGTAGACCATGTTCACCACTGTGTTCTGTATCGTCGTTAATAAAGATAAGTACCGACTTTCATTTAATCCGAGTGTTTGGGTTTTCATCTTTCTGTTCACTGTTCCAGCGGACCGGTCGGCCCGCTATTAAAAGTGTGGCGGTGACTTCGTAGGCCGTTTCTACAGCGAAGTGTTGTCGCTACGAAGGCCGTCACAAAAATTCATTTTATTGTAATTGGAATATGTGTCCGACTGTTTAGATGTTTTCGTGATTTATCGAAATGACCAATGTTGAATGCAGTTATACTTCCTTTGTAAACGGGTAATTTTCTGTTCTCATTCTATTTATCTTTCTCCCGTCAAGACGTTAAGTCCTTATCAACGTCAATCCTTTATTCTTTTCCTCTTTGTGCTTCCTTTCCTGCACGATCTCGGACGGTTTCTGTATCAGTGGACTGCAAAACGCTTTCTTCCATTCACTCAGACGCATGTATGGCAATTCAGTAGGCTTCGTAAGATTATGCACGCCATCCAAAGATTCAAACGGTTCAAATGGCTCTGAGCACTATGCGACTTAACTTCTGAGGTCATCAGTCGCCTAGAACGGAACTAATTAATCCTAACTAACCTAAGGACATCACACACATCCATGCCCGAGGCAGGATTCGAACCTGCGACCGTAGCGGTCGCTCGGCTCCAGACTGTAGTGCCTAGAACCAAACGGCCACTCCGGCCGGCCTCCAAAGACTCAGTCAGAGTGAAAAATACAAATTCGTGCATGAGAAACGTCGGCACCATACGCAGATGGAAACCAACATTTACCCATATGCATCAAATTCTCTAAAGTAAAATGACTGGGGTCCATTCTAGAGAAAAATTACGAAATTATTTCTGTGAAAGCCACTTAAAAACATTAAATCTTTTGTGTAATAAATATGTGTCATGCAAGTGCGTATTTATGCCAGACTGACACGAACACCAATCTCCTCGTATCCGGTAGTCGCCTTAATCCGTTACTATCCTCCGACGCCCATTTAAGTCCATCTTCACGTGAGTGGAATGTACACATTCACTTCTGTTGTGTTTTTTTCTGGATACGAGTGGTTGCATTAGGCAACATCAATCGCACAGCATATGCTGGATGCAGGCAGGTTTCTCATGAAGGTAACTGCTTCTCGTAGTTGTTACACCGCGAACCTGATGGTTGTGCGGTCGTTATTACTTACCTAGATTGAAAATATGATTGATAACACAATAAAGCAATTAAGTGGGCACGAACATAATTAAAAGATAAGGAAATATTACTTCAGTTCTTACAAATACACTTGAATTAATATCTAATGTAAAATGCCAGCTCGGCCCATGAAGTAAACCTTCCACAGCAATAACAGAGGAGCACAGGATAAATCAACAAGCTTGCAACTACAGTAATTAACTATGCGAGATGGAATGGACAGTGATGGCTGGACACAGGTTCGGGATGCGGTTCATAAGTAAAATACACGTATGAACTGACTCATAAACACGTAAAGCCGATATTGATTCAGTTAAAGGCATCACAAAATTGACAACTTATACAACACAGGAATAGGCTTGTAGAATGCTGAAATGTAGGCAAGGTAGACAGGATAAGCGAAATCAATCTTTACCGCAACCGAATACGTATAACAAGATCACACACTGAAACCCAACAATAATATAAAGAGCTCGAATCCCGGGCCTACGTTTTGTACAGTGCGGGTCAGTAATAACTGTACAGCGCGACTTTCCGTACTAGGTATGGTGTGGATCCTCCTACGGCACAGAGCATTAGCAGTGGCATGAAAAACTCCGAAAAACAGGTTGTTTGTGTAAAGGCAATTCGCCGGGCCGTCCCTGAGTGTCTGACACAGACGTCGAACGCACTCGACATAGTTTCAAAAGGAGTCCGCAGGAATAGGTTCGCCATGCAGCTCGACAGCTCAACATGCAACAGTTGTCCGTCTCGCGTGTGTTGCGTCGACGTTTACACATGAAATCATACAAAATTCAGCTACGGTAAGCTCTTAGTGAGGGTGAAAAACAACAAGGTGTAAATTTATGTAATTTCGTTCTTGGAAAGACGGAGGATGACAGTTCCCTTCCACGCTTAGTTTTTAGTGACGAGGCAATATTCAATTTAAATGTAAAGGCGAATCATCTTAATGTGACAATATGAGACACGAAGCAACCACATAAAGTTGTAAAATAAGAGAGGGGCTCCAAAATTTTGTGTGTATGGTCCACTTTTCTTTGCCGAAAACACTCTTAGAGTAAGTACATACCACGGTATGCTTGAGAACTTTCTTTCCCCGCTTCTTTTACCAACAGGATGGGGCGCCGCCACACTGGCATCTATCAGGAAGTGCGGTAATTTTTACATCAAACCTTTGCTGAATGATTGATCGGTCTCACTGGGCGAAATGATTCGGCCTTACATTACTGGCTTCCAAGATCACCAGACCCGACTTTATGTGATTATTTCTTGTGGGGGTTTATAAGAGACTCTGTTTGTGTGCCTCCTTTACCAACAACAACGTACATACTGAGACATCGCATATCAGCAGAAGCTGTAATCAAGTCATGCTCGCTGCACTGTGGGAACAATTTGACACATGCCGTGCATCTCAAGGGGGTATACTAAACACCTATGAAAAGGTACGAAAAAATCTTTTTGAGTTTTCCATTCATCAAAAAGCAATATTCATTGTATGTTTTTATTAGTTAAGGAAATATCGACGTGTCATAGGATGATTATTTTTTATACACCCTGTACATTAACCGTGGTGGCACACCAAAAAACTTGGCCGTTTTGGAAAAGCTTCCACTCTTGGCCCAAGACTCAGTGATCATGCCCATTTGGACGTAAGATAAACTTTTCCGTTTCCGCATTAAGACAACGACAGCACTGTTATCCGTCTTCACCGACACGCTTCATTTACCCTCTACCGCTAGTTCTGCCACTTGACGTCTCTGAGTGGTTGTTGCACGTTGACATAAGGGTGACGTGAACGGACCGTGGGTATATCACGCTGTAATAACGTACTCACGACGACGTCTGCCGACGCAGTGGCACATGCAGCTCTGCTGGCGACCGGGGCATGCTCCGGGGCGTGAGCACACATCATCGCGCTCTGAAGTAGTTATACATTGTACAACGCAACAAATTTAATAATATTTTTAATATTGATATAGAAAGAGGTGATTCGTTCTCTGATTCACGCTCTTAGGCATCGGTTTATTCTTTGCTTTTTTCACATTGTGAAATAGCCTACCCTCTTCCTCAGGGTTCAAGCTACCTGCATGCCAAACCGCATGGATACCGACGGGGCGATTTAGTCGTGTAAACATAAGGGACAGAATTACTATCGCATTTATAATATTAGTATGAATTGACCAATTTCTATGTAGTGGTAATTTGCATGAATTTTTGTGTAACTGGTCACCACTCTATTACTTTTAGACCATACCAGGAGTAAAAATATAAAATATTGAAAAACATGAGAATGCATGTTCCAGCCAAAGTTGTGGAACCGCTGGTTACAGATAGCAGTTATTCGAAATTTGGCAACCTTTATGCAGCGGATTCGATGATCACGTGCAAACCAACTGCGACAGTTTATCAGGTTTCACTAAGGCCGTTAAAAGTTCAGTAACAGGAATATTTTCTGTAAGCAGTACACATAGAACGACTCGCATGAAGATAATGATCATAAGGCTGAAATTAGAGCTACAACCTGCTTCATTAAACAGTATTTGATGCTTGTGGATCTAGTTATGAAGAAACCGACTGGATAACAAACCACTGCCTTATGCCAAACCTGAATATTGTCTCTAAAATTCTAACAAAAATGTTAACGGAAAGAGACAAATACATCACCAACGACTGGTCGCAGTAATCTGTATTTATATTCAAGAGAAGATGTCGGTTATCTCGTGGAAGATGTTTTGTTACAACGTTACATAATCTACTAGAACTTCGGAACATGTTACACGAAGCAGGGCAGGGAAAGCAAAAGAGTGTGTGTTCAAGGGAGGATTGTGCGGACGCAACAAGGACTAACTGCATAAAAATATACGTGTTAAATTTTCACCGTGACGATACATACATTATCTTGAGGTCCACATTAAATGGTTCAAATGGCTCTGAGCACTATGGGACTTCACTTCTGAGGTCATCAGTCGCCTAGAACTTAGAACTACTTAAACCTAACTCACCTAAGGACATCACACACATCCATACCCGAGGCAGGATTCTAACCTGCGACCGTAGCGGTCGTACGGTTCCAGACTGTAGTGCCTAGAACCGCTTGGTCACTCCGGCCGGCTCCACATTAAACCCAGATTTCCTAAAACTTACTTCGGTAAAAGACAAAGGTAGAAAATCGCTCTAGGATCATTGGCTCTGAGCACTATCGGACTTAACTGCTGAGGTCATCAGTCCCCTAGAACTTAGAACTACTTAAACCTAAGTAACCTAAGGACATCACACACATCCACGCCCGAGGCAGGATTTGAACCTGCGACCGTTGCGGTCACGCGGTTCCAGACTGTAGCGCCTAGAACCGCTCAGCCACTCCGGCCGGCTCTAGGATCATTGAAGTCGCATTGGATTTTAAGTAGCTTTCAGGGATAATTATCTGCATTTCATCTGGGAGCTTTTCAAAAGCGAAGTGCTTCTTTTTAAGCGAATTTAATCGCCGCTGTACCATGCAAATAGGCGATAAGCTCATAACTGTCAGTGGAGAGGAAGTGGGAGTGGGGAGGTGCGCCTTTCACGCCGACAGGAGCTGCGATCGATGTGGCGGCCCGCGGGCAGGGCGTCAGCAGAAGCTGAGGGTCGGTGGCTCGCCCCCCCCCCCCCCCAACCTTCATACCAGACTCTGTAATCTGCTGCTCCATCTCCGGCGGCCTACTGCGTCGCGGAGGGCACGCACCCTGTGAGTCTGTCTCACCGATGATGGCGCACCTCACCCACGGGCGCGACCAAAGGTGCACATGGTGATAACACGATCGTTATTGTACTGGAGGTAGTGGTAGTGACAGGTTGAGCTGTGAGTGAAGTTATGCTTTAAACTTTACAAAATATAGTTCCATGTGACCGCCTCCTATGTTCGACGTCAACATGTAGTAACCACTCACTGACGGCAGGTGGCAGCACCAGCGTTTGAAGATATATAAAGCTAGATGGTTGGGGCCGGGGGGGGGGGATGGATGGAGGGGGGAGGGGGGGAGGAGGGAATCGGGAAACCGTGCAGTAGTTGTACTTCGAGACGGAACGATTTATCTGATATCCAAAAGGCCATGATCATTGACTTTCGGATCAACGGTGGTGTCATTTCCGCACGACTACGTTTGTTCGCATGCCACCGAGGTTTCAACGTTAGTAATAACGTCTTCTTCAGAACATAAAATATTGAGTCTCTAGTCACACGACGAGGCCCATACAACGGGGTTAAAGTGAATTTGCTACAGCTTGTTTAATAGAAGTGACCAAACCTTATGGTTATGCATCAAGTTTTATAAAATTGACTTAGGACATGGCTCGTTTTAGGCAAACATTTAAATAATATTTTATGTTCTGAGGAAGACGTTACTACTAACGTTGAATTCTAGGTAAGCGATAAAGTTAACCTGCAACTGTAGGCTGTTTATTCTTATATAAACAATATCAGTTGCTGTCGCTGCATAAAAATGTTAAAAATTATAATAAATGACAAAGATGGACGATGGCTGAGGATACACGTGCAACTACTTGGCAGTTGACCGCGCATATTAAGCAAAGCGCTACCGATAGCGTTTCCTCAATGTTATTCACCGAACGCTGCTGCGTAGTGGCCTCTATAGCTGGCGCCTTGTTCATGCATCATGCTGACTGCTGTTCATTGTGACTAAGGCTGGAATATCCACGCCAGTATATCAAGCGGGCGTCCACTGAATGTCGACAGGCCACCTTTTCAGATGGGTCACGTTTTATACTCCGTCGGACTGATGTCTCTTTGCGTGTACGGCTCTGATACAGACGCCGCAGGGTCCGGACCGGCGTATAGGGCGTCATGGTGTCGGGAACGTCTCCGTGGGCTTACCTGCGTTATCTCCTCATTCTGGAAGAGCCAGCACAACTGTATGTTCACCCCCACTTGCAGTTTTCCTCAGCACGATATCGAACATCAGGATAATACAACGTGCCACACAGCTCGCAGTGTACGTGCGTTGTTCGAAGCGCACCAGAATTTTTCGTACTCCCCTGGCCATCATACTCCCCGGATTAAATCCCAGTCGCGATTCTGTGGAACTAGCTTTTGTAGGGTTGTTTGCCCCATGAATCCTCAGCCGAGAAACCTAGTGCAGCTGCGACGGCACTGGAGTTGCATGGTTGCACATCTCTGTCGATGCCTCCCGAAACCTCAGCGACTCTCCACCTGCTTTTCCTCATTGCAAAAGGTGGTTATTGAGGTTTCTGACAGACTGTTTCAGTAATGTGACAGGACCGTGTAGAATTAACACGATTCCTGCCATATGTGGAGCAGTATAACGCACGAGGCGTACATTTCAGCAAGACAAATACAATTCAGTTCACTGAGCACCTTTCCATAAACTGGCAATTCAACTTAAACCTTATTCTCAAAACCAGACGCTGTCGTTAAATCACTTAACCATTTAACAGCAAAACAAATTAACACAGTAGACGTCACACAGAACGATTTCATATAAACCTCGCACTGTCCTTGCAACAGGCAGATTCATACGGCTTCGAGCCTGGAAATAACTGTATGCATACAGCTCAAAAACTGACCACAGTCACGCACACGAGTAAGCGCACAAGGCTGATACCGCACCGCACCTTACGTACTTAAGTCCATCGAACAGCGCGCTCTTGTTGCTGATGTCCACCAGCAAACGGCTAACCAATCGTCACTTCCAGCGTTTTGTGTTTGAGCCCTCCACAGCACTCTGTCTTCTGCTGCTTTATATCTTCTCGGTGGTTGGCAGCGTTCTCTTCTTCTGACGCAGCCGGATTCTCACGTTGGCTCCAGGCGGCGATGGTGAAGCAACGCCCATTCTGGAACGTCCTCGAGCTGTTGTGCTGGCGCAGCCACAGCTGGATTATCGATGCCGCTCACATCACCAAAGACACGTGACGCCTGGTGACAGTACAGTTACCCTCCAGTTCGTGCTAGTGAGGACAACAAGCGCGAACATTCAGAGCCCGATAGAAACTGGAGAAAGATCGCCAGTCTAAATGTTAGACACGCTTGAAAGAGAACAGGTTAGCTTTCGAGTATTTTACATGGTACAGAACTGGCGCCGGGATGTCATGTTACCCTCCACTGCCGACGTAAGTAACTGCTGTAGGTTCTATACAGTCACAGTGGTTGTATGGGTCGACGTAGACATGTCGAAATGGCGGTGAGGTGCAGCAGGGTTCGGGAGGCCTTTTATCGACCATTATATGAAGTTACCCGTGTTGTTAGTGTAATAACGAGGATTATCCGAAGCGTCTACATAGAATGGAGCGCCGCTCGCAACCACGTAAGGACAACGTAAGAAAAAGACGGTCACCGACAGGCAATGGAACAGAGTGTTACGTATTATTTGTTTCTAAGTTAGTTTTATCCTCACTCTGCAGTGGTATACGCGTTAATATGAAGGTCCATGAATGATCAAAACTGTGTGCTGGACCTGGGCTCGAACCCGGGAAATTGTCTTTCGTGATCAAGTACCCTACCAACGATATTTTTCTTTCAATCTGTTTACCAATTACTTCGTCATATTTCGTCATTAGCTGTGTCGTATGACCATCTTTTCAAGTTCATTGACGAAACCTTCATTCAGTTTTATTTATTTATTTTTTCAGAGGCTAGACAGTTTCGTGGCCGAACGCGCTGGGCTACCGTTCCAGCTGCAACCGAGTTTGAAATTTTCACTCTGCAGCGGAGTGTGCGCTGAATTGAAACTTCCGGGTGTATTAAAACTGTGCCGGACTCAGACTCGAACTCGATCTCCTACCTTACAAGCTCAACAGTAGCTCTCCTGTGAAACTTGCGGGGTTCCAACTACTGGAAGAAACGACGTGGAGAATTTTTCCAGTATGAATTCTATCTCTGGAACAGAGTATGCGCTGATATGAACTTCTGACCTGTCATAGTAACATTCCCCAAGCAACTACTCTACCAACTGAGCTACATAGACACTACTCATGACCCGTCCTCCCAGCTTTACTTCCGCCAGTACCTCATCTCCTACCTTCCAAACTTCACAAAAGTTCTCATGCCTAACTTGCAAGGCTAGTCCTCCTGGAGGAAGGGATAAAGTGGAGATGCGGCCTAGCCACAGACTAGAACACCGTTTCCAGAATGAATTTTCACTCTGCAGTTGAGAGAGAGCTGATTTTACCCGGGTTCGAATCCCGGACCGACATAAATTTTTAACCCGCCAGGAAGTTTTAAATTTTATCTTTATCTCGTCACCCTGCACAGTTAACTCACTGGAAATGATTTGACACTTAACACTACTGGAAAGAAATTGACGAGAATTTCTTCAAATTTCGATATTGATCACCCTTCTCTATTCGTCTAACCCACAGCTGAAAGTACATTGTATCTGAGTGTTTCTGGGAGGCCGATTTCGTTTACAGAGATTCCGCGTTTGTTCGGCCGTTGCAGCTTACTTTTCCCCTTAGGCCAGCATGCGCTATATTTATATGTCGATAGCAGACCGTCGGTTACTTCTTTTGTTGTTTTTCTTCAAAACTTTGTTGCCCATTCTGGTTGTTGTTACAGTTTTTGAAACTCTGCGTCTACTGCATTCCAAGTGCATGGAGTTTTCTCTACGTTTTGGTATTTTCCTTGGCTGTTGATGTTAGTCCTACAGATGGTTTAGAATCCACAATTTCTCGGTGTGTCGCAGGTGGAGGATGGAGTGTACTGTGTGGATGACTATCCATGTAGCTACTCATATCTTGCATGCTGGAGATGGCAGTGATTATTGTTGTGTCACAATGCCCAGACTTTTGATCAGACTATTTATTATGTTAAACGTTTTCGACCCTACGACACGAAATCCTATGCTTCAGAGAGTCTGGTTCAACATGCACGTCGTAGGCGTCTGTTCGGATCATATGTATACTTGCAAGTTATTCATTTGTCGGTATCATCGTGTTAACAGCCTCGTACCAAGTGCGGCAGACTTATGGTGACAAGAAAACGCGCTGAGACATTTTACCGCAAGATTTTCCACCGATTCTACAGAGATTTCTGTTCCGTGGTATTCCTCAATGTGTTGTTCTGACAGGGTCATACAGTTTCTTTGCAGTCTCCTCACTGGGACTGAGGGCGCTACCAATTATATAGCTCCGTTGCATACAGTATTGTCACGTGTAACAGAATGTATGCAACCTTTTCCTGGTCCCCGGTCGCTGCTGCGTACTCTGGCCAGTATTCTCTGTTATTTTATCAGGGTCATGGACATCGGCTGGTAAGTAACTCTGAATGTCAAATTCACCAACAGCCGTATACTTTAAGATATTTTATTTTATTCTGAAAGCAACAAGTTTTGGAATTTCATTTTACCATCTTCGGGCACCATACGCTTCTATCCATATAAAAAAATTTGTCGTAGGGCGCCATAAATCTCTAGATTTGTGAATTCCAGTCGTTATACAATTGCTTCATACGGGTTGTTTTCTATTATCCTCAATGTTCTGTGTATCAGTTGAGCAGCGCATTGTGGCATAAACTCGACAATAGAGAGGGCTTCTTCTTCAGTATTTGAAGTACATGCTGCGTACGCGATCTGAAATACGTCTCCAAGCCGCAGAAGGCAATGGAACGCTTGTAAAATAACTCGTCAGGTTTATAATTGTTGTTCTCGGTGAATGCTAGTGCACATTAAGATGTTTTCGACCAAATATTACGATTGCAGCTGTAAGCAGTGGTCATCTGGAGTTGGGTACCTCAGAAAGTGCCACTGAACACAGTGACGCTTAAAGATACAAGACTCCAACCGGCCAAAGAACACAGAATCTGTGCAGTAACTTATTGGCGATGTAGAGTGTGGTCCGTGTCTCTTTTTATATGATGCAACGCGTCGAGTACAGCGACACCCTGTGATGTGCTAGGAGTGTTATTTATACTATGATTATGGCCTACTCATTCAGTTCACAGTGAAAATAAATCAGTATGTTTATTTTGACATATCCGGTGGCGGACATGTGTTCTATCGTCTACATCTTCATGTGTAATATGCCTACGTTACGGTATTCCTAGATGACAACAGCCTTGACCACAGGGCAGAAAGCATGTATTCCTATTTGGACAAATACTCAATAACACTCTCACGCCTCGTCTTACCCTCATAACCTACATACGTTTACCCCATAGACACTGCGTCAGACAATTTGAAGCAGTACCTTACACACAGTTGGGTAGCTATCGAAAACCAGTTATCAATGAGTGTCTTCACCTGGATATGGAACACCAGAAGAAACTCGTGGAATCACTTCCTACGGGATTCGAGGCCATTTTCATGGCTTGTCGTCGTATTACAAGATTTTAGCGTGATTTCTGCTAGGGATGACTTTTTGTCTGCCATGCTTAGACTTATACAACGAACTAAGGGTACACGATTACACGGTCACTAAGACCATCCAACACAAACATCACCTCCAAGGTGAAACATATCTACAAATGAACTTGCGTTCCGCAGGCACTAATCTCGCAACGGCTATCTCACGTTCATTGATAATGAGATCCCGAAGCTGTATATTCGGCACGTTACGGTCTCAAGGCAGAGACGCACACTACCACGTTGACAACATTTACATGTAGTGTAAAGTGTGTGAAGAAACTCGTGGAATATTTTATGTGAAAAGCCTTATAGCTTATTACTAAATGAAACAAAGGTTATGAACATTTTTCATTCTTAGTCTTTATATATGTATTTCTCAACTTAGTTACCCTAGCGACGAATACAATTTTCCCAGCGAGAAACCTGTTTGTTGATACCGTCACTGTATAATATGTGACAGTTGAGGGAGCCAACACCACACGCACCACTTAATCACTATCAAACTGAAGTCCTCAAAGTGTCCTTTAAGTTTTGGGAACAGCTGAAACTCAGATGGGACCGAGTCGGGAACGTATGGAGGATGATCGATGACAGCGAAACGAAGGCGTCGAATTGTTGCAGATGTCACAGCGCTCGCGAGTGTCATGCTGAAGGAGGGAATGCTCCATGTGTGCACGAAGTCTTCGCATTAGAGACTCGACTACAAGAACCTGTTTCTCATGTAACGATATGGTTACATTACACACCATCATGCTAAACGCTAGAATTCAGACACAGAGCTGCAAATATGTAGACACTGAATGTTAAGAACGTTTGTTTTATTTAAAAATCATTAGTTTTCATGTATAAAATTTGGAGGCAATACTTTTCAGCACGTCCTCGCATTATCAGCAGGGCATCATAAGATAAGAAACTTAACAGCGATATTTCGTCGTGATTACTAACCTGTGGTACAAAGTGCAACCTAAAATATAGGCAACTACAAACCCCTTGGTACCCATTAACATATTGCTTCCATTCGTCACGGATCACAAAAATATAAGTCTTGTATGGCTTCCACGAAAATGATATAACTCTTCTTGCAAAATAGGGTCCAGTTCAGGAAACGATATTGGGAGCGGATATACATGCACACTTCTCTCTAAAGTAGACCATATAGGTCCAATAATATTGAGGTCTGATGACAACAGTGGCCTCGGGAGATTCGACAATTCATCCTCGAGCTCACAAAACGAAAATCGGGAGAAGCAAGTTGACTTCTTGGAAAAATTATCACCGTTTCCAGAATGAGATTTTCACTCTGCAGCGAAGTGTTCGCTGATGTGAAACTTTCTGGCAGATTAAAACTGTGTGCCGGACCGAGACTCGAACTCGGGACCTAATTATCACCGTTGTTGAACAAACTTACCACCATGTTGTGGTCGTTACCAACCAAAATGGTCACTTAATCAATGAAAAAATGCGACTTTGCAGAGTAGCCGTGGGGCCCATGGAATTCCACGATATAGCTCCCCAAATTGTCACCGAACGCCCGCCATGTCTCATTGTTGGGACGTAAACAGAAATTAGAAACAGGACTCAAGGAGCAATTTATTTTTTCGTTGCTCCGTTTTATAGGGTTTGTAGTTTCGGCTCCAGCTTTGGTGCTACGTTTTCCTGTTGAATTTGCATAACTGATGCATGGCTTTGGAATTGCAGTTCGTGGAGAGACTTTTACAGCAGTCGTTATATTTTTCCTCACAGTCCTCTTCAATAACCAACTGTCACGAGCAGTCGAGCCACACTTTCGTCCGCCTTGTGAGTTTCCGGATCATGTTTCTCAGCTTTCCCTGTAGGCAGTATAATTCTTCGACACAGTACTTCTTGAAACACCAAACACTTCGGCTCCCTTGGTTACGGAAGCAGCTCCATACGTGCACCAACAATTTTCCCGCCTCGAATGTAATCCGTTCATAACTACACAGAACACTGTTCTGCCCACGACTGAGAGGCCATTGCACAAGTTCCGTTCGTGGTCCAATACAACAGCGTAAATTGCGGGCGTGACTGTCACTTGTATTTAACTTCAAGCATACGTGTCTCGTGATATTTCATATTTTTGTACTATCTGTAGTACTACTTCGTTCCGTGTCGTGTCCCTGCTGCCATAACTTGCACTACACTTCTTCACAGCTTTTCGTCTTTTGGCAACCTGTAGTGGCTGTGTGCAAACCTATTTTCCGCGGTCAGTATACGAGCTTTCACTGCAAAGTAGCTAGGGGACGTGTTTGGACTGGAAAGTGGCACTATATACACTCCTGGAAATTGAAATAAGAACACCGTGAATTCATTGTCCCAGGAAGGCGAAACTTTATTGACACATTCCTGGGGTCAGATACATCACATGATCACACTGACAGAACCACAGGCACATAGACACAGGCAACAGAGCATGCACAATGTCGGCACTAGTACAGTGTATATCCACCTTTCGCAGCAATGCAGGCTGCTATTCTCCCATGGAGGCGATCGTAGAGATGCTGGATGTAGTCCTGTGGAACGGCTTGCCATGCCATTTCCACCTGGCGCCTCAGTTGGACCAGCGTTCGTGCTGGACGTGCAGACCGCGTGAGACGACGCTTCATCCAGTCCCAAACATGCTCAATGGGAGGACAGATCCGGAGATCGTGCTGGCCAGGGTAGTTGACTTACACCTTCTAGAGCACGTTGGGTGTCACGGGATACATGCGGACGTGCATTGTCCTGTTGGAACAGCAAGTTCCCTTGCCGGTCTAGGAATGGTAGAACGATGGGTTCGATGACGGTTTGGATGTACCGTGCACTATTCAGTGTCCCCTCGACGATCACCAGTGGTGTACGGCCAGTGTAGGAGATCGCTCCCCACACCATGATGCCGGGTGTTGGCCCTGTGTGCCTCGGTCGTATGCAGTCCTGATTGTGGCGCTCACCTGCACGGCGCCAAACACGCATACGACCATCATTGGCACCAAGGCAGAAGCGACTCTCATCCATGAAGACGACACGTCTCCATTCGTCCCTCCATTCACGCCTGTCGCGACACCACTGGAGGCGGGCTGCACGATGTTGGGGCGTGAGCGGAAGACGGCCTAACGATGTGCGGGACCGTAGCCCAGCTTCATGGAGACGGTTGCGAATGGTCCTCGCCGATACTCCAGGAGCAACAGTGTCCCTAATTTGCTGGGAAGTGGCGGTGCGGTCCCCTACGGCACTGCGTAGGATCCTACGGTCTTGGCGTGCATCCGTGCGTCGCTGCGGTCCGGTCCCAGGTCGACGGGCACGTGCACCTTCCGCCGACCACTGGCGACAACATCGATGTACTGTGGAGACCTCACGCCCCACGTGTTGAGCAATTCGGCGGTACGTCCACCCGGCCTCCCGCATGCCCACTATACGCCCTCGCTCAAAGTCCGTCAACTGCACATACGGTTCACGTCCACGCTGTCGCGGCATGCTACCAGTGTTAAAGACTGCGATGGAGCTCCGTATGCCACGGCAAACTGGCTGACACTGACGGCGGCGGTGCACAAATGCTGCGCAGCTAGCGCCATTCGACGGCCAACACCGCGGTTCCTGGTGTGTCCGCTGTGCCGTGCGTGTGATCATTGTTTGTACAGCCCTCTCGCAGTGTCCGGAGCAAGTATGGTGGGTCTGACACACCGGCGTCAATGTGTTCTTTTTTCCATTTCCAGGAGTGTAGTCGTAAAACCAAATTTGTACCCTTTACGACCAGATCTACCCTTCACTTTTAGAAATAATCGTGGTTTCCTTCTCTTTAACAATGTTTGTGTCTCATATTGTTTTGTTTCATTTATGATTGCTTTACGTCGGTTTGTTTCGAATGCTTTCCTGTGTTGAAGTAATAGTGTTCATTCTACATGATAGCATAAACCGTTTTGAGAGAGTCCACGAGGTAAAAGAAACCAAAACTAAATTTTACATTTTTGGTGGTCATATGCCCTGTGTGTTCATCTCCCATCAGAAGAGCAGTCAGGTGGCCTTGCGTGGTGCGTAGAGCCCTTCGACATGCAGTAGAGAGAGCGGGAGAGGTGTACCTCCCTGCTCTGTATGCAACCCGCGCCGCATGGCCGTCGTTGCAGGTAGTAGCAGCGTGGCTAGCAGCCGAGGCGGCCGTTACTCGCAAGTAAGTACTGCACCGCGGGCATGTCGTAGGGGACCAAACTACTGAGGTCATCGGTCCCTAAGCTTACATACTACTTACACTAACTTACGCGAAGAATAACACACACACACACACACACACATATGGCCGAGGAAGGCCACCCACATATGGTCCTACCAACCACTAACCGTTGTCGCATAGCTAATCCAGTTCCAGAAGTGACTTCTCACTTTGCCAGTCCGACCGATTATCAGCCCAGTTCAGCGTACCTTCCAGTGCACTTTAATTTACAGCATGGAGTAACAGAATCTAGTTGCGGCATTGATAAACCTACAGAATACAAAAACCAAATCCTCACTATCTTCTTCTCCCAAGGATTGGATTTTATATGCACCTTTTACAGTCTCCAATATCCATTCATCTCTTACGAAATCCATCTAATCCTCTCTTTCCAGTTGGCTGACAATCCATTATCTTTCTGTCAATTAACCGCCTGTAATTCAATCAACATGATCTATTTCATTCTATTCCCATCTTCCCCTTTACTGAAAAGATTTATAAATCTGATCATATTGTTTTAGTCCTTATTTTCCCAGTTTATTACAGTCTTACATAATCATGAGGTTCATCTCTGCTGCAAGTATTCGTGATTTTATTTTATTTTTATTTTTTTATTTCTTTTACTGTCCATGATTTGGAACCATAGATAAGAGTAGGTGTAGCCATAACATTATAGAATTTCAGTTATGTTTACTTTCTTGTTTTTCTGCCCAGAGTTATTCGCGTTGTGCCGCAGGTGGCTTGATATTTATTAACCTTCTCTTCAATGTCTTTGTCGTAGTTGAAGCTAATATCACATCCTACATAAATGAAGCGGAATGCTCCTTCTAAGGTTTCCTGATTTATTATTATTTTCGATCTGACTGTATTTTTCCTTTTGAAAGCAATTATCTTTGTCTTATTTGCAGATATGGTTAAGCTGTAGATCATTGTGTTTTGGCTCAATGAATATACTGCTCCTTGTAAATTATCTTCTGTTTCCTGGTCATCAGCCTATAAGATAATATTTATCATATGCATCATTTTCTTTTTCACTTCGACGAGCTAAACTTATTCCACATAATACGATTTTCATATTTCGTTCTTATTGTGTTCAGTTCCGACCGTACAGATCATGGTACATCAAAACCTGGACCAGTCACAGATACCTTCAGCATGTGCTGGCAGTTATGGGAGTGTGGGAGTGTTGAGATTTCCTATTTTGTAATACTTGTAAGCTTTTGTTGTCCACGATTCTTACTATACCCATATCACTTTCTTCCGTAACAAACGTAGGTGATACAGAATAGGTACACATTGTCCTGGAGTTTCACGCCAACATTATCTGATGAAAATTAGTGTCACAAATATATAATACCCATACATTTTGAGGATTTTCTATATTGTGGTGGAATGAGCTATTCCTGCAGCTGTACTGTAGTTACATAAGGGATGAAATTCTACTATACAGTTATTAAATATGTTTATTATTGCAGAGCCGTTTTGGAGCATTACAACTTCTTTTCCAGTGGTGTTATACAATTAGAGTTGTACGAGTAGTGTGTGAACGCCAGATAGCGCATTTCCCTATTGTAATATGATGAAACAGTAGATGTGCCCGTACGTGTCTGTTACCCTAGCTCTATTGAGCCGTGGTTGTTTTAATCAACAACAAATCTACCAGAAAATACTGCTTGTTGGAAAATATGAACGCGTCTTAACTGTTTATTTGGGAATAATGATTATGACAGAATACATGAAGAAAAAGAAATTGGTCGTCCTCACACTATCCAATTCTTGCATCACTCGGCGAGTACTGTTGAATGGTAACAGTTCGAAGTATCTCCAAACGTGTTCCTAAGAGCCAACTGCTCTGAAAGTGGAGGACCAGATTTCCTCGTACATTTAGTAATGGACAGAACAGTAGAACAAACGGTGTATAAATGTTAAGACCTAACATACATTGCGCGTAACATACGCTACCAGTGTACCACCGGATTTCAAAAAGTAAATTACACATTATCATGGCAGGTCAGATGACATTTATTGAATGCCCCACTACCTACACGTCAGAAAGATAAAGCACATGACAGAATTTTTCGACGTACTCCCCGGGACTCTACAAACGACGCTCTAATCGTCCCAGCAATAGTTCAAACTCTCCACGCGATAAATCGACTCGTTGGTGACCTAACCATTCGAGAAACGCCGTGTGCAGCCCATCATCGTTCGTCATTCTTTCCACGGCGACTGCTGGGATTAAGTTTCTCTATTGGCTGGACAATGCCGTTTGTGGTCAATGTCGATGCCCTTCCTTTTCGATCAGCGTCAGACTGTCTGACCTTGGTCAAATTATTGGCAACATTTCACTGCGGGTGATGCCACATTGCATTTGGGCATCAAGTCCACTATGGTGCCAGAAGTTCGACTCTGAACGTGTGTACTATTTAGACATTTTTACACTAGAATGATACTGACCAGCGTATTTCCACTTTCGAGTACGTTCCTGGTTGTCGAGCCTTTCCACACGCCTATTGTGATGCACACGTTATCTGTTCTGCAATGGAACTGTATCTGCAGGAGATTTCCACTGTAGAACAATATAAAGATTTAGACGTACAAATACAAGATTTTAATATAAAATGGAACGATAAAGTGTAAACACCATACCGCCAGGGGCCATGTTGGTTTTAGTGACATTTTCATAGGATAACAATGATAAGAATGTGAAATACACACGTAAGTTCTTGTATAAATTAAAAACGAAAAATTATTACCAGGAGCGCGCACCGTTTCTTTTCCACAGGCGTATGATATCCATAGCAACTTATACTTGATTGCTGGCCAGCAGTGTTGTTTATAACGATAAGTTCGTAATGAAAATATGCAAATTATTAGAATGACTCACCAGAATAGCTACTCATTGTTCACGACAGACTGTATCGGCATTTATCGCCATTGTTAAGTACGTCTAGACTGATGTACATACTACGTCGTTTGTGAACGGTCTTATAACTGTCACTATTTCGATAGGATGTTAAACGTATATATATTGAAAATAATTCGTTTATTATGGTTTGACAGTAATCTGACAGTTCAAATCTTAAGGCGGTATGTGTTCAAAAAGACATAAACTTTCTAAACATATAACTTCTTAAGAGTGACCGAGAAGAGATGTTTGGTTGTAATGCCACCAAGTGGCCGCCCTTATACTGCCGGGATACGTGCCATTCACAGTACCAGTCGTCATGAGCAGCTTTCTTCACCACAGAATTGAAATGCGTACGAGGGATCTCTGTTGCGCGGAACTGTCCTTCCATAATGCTTTTCTTAGCAGGGCGGTCAAAAGTTTTATTGTGGAGAATGCCATGGTGCCCTTTTAACTAAAGTAAGCGGACGTCAATTACTGGTGTTCGCGCGCCTGTTAAGACCTTCAGGACATGCAAGACATATCTATTAGTCAGTTTTTCAATCTTCGGATGTTGCAGTTTCTGCAACACACTTTGGGAGTCCGTGAAGATCAGTATGGGGCGTAAAGTCTGCGTGCCGTAATAAATAGCCTCCCCGATGGCCAATAACTCTGCCGTGTAGACTAACTTGTCAGAAGGCAGTGCAAACATTTGGTATAATGCTAGAATGATGAAGAAGTCGTATCCCACACCCGCCTCAGTTTCACAGCCATTCGCATAGATGGAATCGTGCTGTGGACATTGTCGGGTAAGAAAGTGTTCCATGTCGTGATTAATGTTCGTCCCATTTCTGAAATCGAACGGCAAGTACGGCATCGGGGCTAGAGGGAAGAAATTGCCAAATGAAGAGCGTAAGCGAGGGAGTTTCAAGACTTGTAGGACAAGTGGTTAAAAAAGGCACAACAATTCGGCAAGCCAATATGGTGCGAGCAGTAGATGCACACCTGATTATGTGGCCGCTTGCCGAAATATTGTGCCCATTGCACACTGACACCGGTCCTTTGACTCCTGTTCTATTTTGTCAACATTTTACTGTTGTACATGAATTCTAAGCGGTGTGCTTGTCATTTCTATATACCCTCTATTTTGAACAAGTAAACCTATGCTAAATATTGTTCCTATAAAATTGAAAAAAAAAAACAAGGTACTCGTATTTAGCATTAAGAATTTTCAGATCACTTACCAGGCCTTTTCTTAGGTTATCCATGACTCCTCCACACAATTTCTTGTGTAATTGTGCGTGAAGTCCGACTGATGATCTCGACGCCGCGAGGGAAGCAACTATCCTTGTAAGGAAACGTATTTGGGTTGTATCTTGACGAAAAGATTCGTTTTGAGTGGTTGCACGGAAGGACATGGGCCTTGCTTCTGTGGCAGATGAATGACAGGAAACAGTGATTTGGCAGCTTGTACCCAGGAGTAGCGTCTTCCTGCAGCATGACTTCGATACCACTTGGACGAACAAGCTTAGCAGGCTAGACTGGATTGGCTGGCAGCCACGTCGTCGACAACTTGTAGACATCCTCCATTTTCATGCTGTTGTGTCGAAAGTATTCATTATTTTATGCTGCTATATCCATGGTAGACAACATTCCCTCAGAACTGCTGATTTCCTTGAGAGAGAGGCCGCCGTGACTGAACTACTACTCCTGGTTTCCAAGATATCTGAGACAGGGTAAATACTCTCGACTGCAAGAATAATGATAATAGATCATATTTTAGTAGGTCAGTAGGTTTAGAGTGCAGAATGAAAATACTCAGCACTTACACTTTTTGAGGTGGGTTGTGATGACCTATGGTTCAACGAACAACAGTGTTAAATGCGTTTCATACTGTCAATTTCATATAAATTTTTAAGTCTAGGATGGGTTCTCCGCAGCTATTTTTTCTGTTTACGGTACTTCCTACAGTTATATTAATTGATTCTTATCGGAAAATTTTTGTCAAAACTCTTACAGCGTGAGTTTTGTCACGTAACCTCATAAAGTTGCTGCTCTTCAGACCTATTCTGAGCCCAGTTCCTTTTCTTTCGCAATGACGCCCACTAAGTGTTACGGTGTCAGGTGCAACGTTACGAAAAAAATTTTCAGCTACTCTTTCTATTCCGTGCATCGAGCAAAGATTAATCTGGGAAGAATGTGGACGTGGAGTTTACTGAGTGCGAGTTCAGTGATTTATCTTCAATAGACTGATTATTAATTTTATCATTTAAGAACGGGTAGTTCTTCGTAATTTGATAATGGAAATATTTTACTTATAAAATCTCTACCTACGTTTAAGATTTAGTACACTGCAACTAACTGCTTATAAACAACTTACTTATAGATTCATTTTTCTATAACTGGCACATATTGAGGCTGTTATTGCAATTTCACATTCACCATTTTTTTGTAAAATTTTTAAATGATTATTGAAGGAAGGTATTTTCTAAATTTCAAATTACTCTGCCATATTCTAACGACTAAGAAGTCGCTAATGGCGATCAGTTTCCTCGGTCCAGTGGTAAACGTCTGTATAAAGATAAGATTATTGTTGAATTGCACTGAAAATGGTCAGCAGAGCGGTGAGCTGATCACGTACCTCAGCACATCTGAATCCAGTGACGCCTGTCGGCTGAGGATGACGTAGCGATGGATGGGTATCATTGCGGCTTCAAGCCCTATTCGGATGGACTTTGTTTTTCCATTATCAATTAAACTAGCTGTCTCCTATGGTCTATTGTTCCAATACTTATGGCGATTTCTGGAAAACCGCAAGTCTCCAGAGGAACGGAAGGTTCCAAATAATTGGAAAAGAGCACACGTAGTCCCAGTCTTCAAGAAGGGTCGTCGAGCAGATGCGCAAAACTATAGACCTATATCTCTGACGTCGATTTGGTGTAGAATTTTAGAACATGTTTTTTGCTCGCGTAACATGTCGTTTTTGGAAACCCAGAATCTACTCTGTAGGAATCAACATGGATTCCGGTTCAAATGGTTCAAATGGCTCTGAGCACTATGGGACTCAACTGCTGTGGTCATAAGTCCCCTAGAACTTAGAACTACTTAAACCTAACTAACCTAAGGACAGCACACAACACCCAGCCATCACGAGGCAGAGAAAATCCCTGACCCCGCCGGGAATCGAACCCGGGAACCCGCATGGATTCCGGAAACAGCTTTATTTGTTCATGAGACCCAGAAAATATTAGATACAGGCTCCCAGGTAGATGCTATTTTCCTTGATTTCCGGAAGGCGTTCGATACAGTTTCGCACTGTCGCCTGATAAACAAAGTAAGAGCCTACGGAATATCAGACCAGCTGTGTGGCTGGATTGAAGAGTTTTTAGCAAACAGAACAAAGCATGTTGTTATCAATGGAGAGGCGTCTACAGACGTTAAAGTAACCTCTGGTGTGCCACAGGGGAGTGTTAGGGGGCCATTGTTTTTCACAATATATATAAATGACCTAGTAGATAGTGTCGGAAGTTCCGTGCGGCTTTTCGCGGATGATGCTGTAGTATACAGAGAAGTTGCAGCATTAGATAATTGTAGCGAATGCAGGAAGATCTGCAGCGGATAGGCACTTGGTGCAGGGAGTGCCAACTGACCCTTAACATAGACAAATGTAATGTATTGAAATACATAGAATGAAGGATCCTTTATTGTATGATTATATGATAGGGGAACAAACACTGGTAGCAGTTACTTCTGTAAAATATCTGGGAGTATGCGTGCGGAACGATTTGAAGTGGAATGATCATATAAAATTAATTGTTGGTAAGGCGGGTACCAGCTTGAGATTCATTGGGAGAGTCCTTAGAAAATGTAGTCCATCAACAAAGGAGGTGGCTTACAAAACACTTGTTCAGCCTATACTTGAGTATTGCTCATCAGTGTGGGATCCGTACCAGATCGGGTTGACGGAGGAGATAGAGAAGATCCAAAGAAGAGCGGCGCGTGTCGTCACAGGGTTATTTGGTAACCGTGATAGCGTTACGGAGATGTTTAGTAAACTCAAGTGGCAGACTCTGCAAGAGAGGCGCTCTGCATCGCGGTGTAGCTTGCTCGTCAGGTTTCGAGAGGGTGCGTTTCTGGATGAGGTATCGAATATATTGCTTCCCCCTACTTATACCTCCCGAGGAGATCAAGAATGTAAAATTAGAGAGATTAGAGCGCGCACGGAGGCTTTCAGACAGTCGTTCTTCCCGAAATCCATACGCGACTGGAACAGAAAAGGGAGTTAATGACAGTGGCACGTAAAGTGCCCTCCGCCACACACCGTTGGGTGGCTTGCGGAGTATAAATGTATATGTAGATGCAAAAGCGACTATTAACATATTAAGCGTTTAATCCGATGGATAAATTCACAGTGTTCTTTGTTACAGTTTTTGGAAATCTGAATTCTGAATTTAGAAGTTGCTGCAAATGATTTGTCATGCTTTGTCACTGCAGAGTATCCAACCGATTAATTTCATTTTAATCTGCATGCATTCACATTTAAATTGGATGATTGTGGGACATCAGCCTGTATGATTTTTATTAAAAACGAAACTCCTCCAGCTGTACTTAAGATTTTATGTCTATTTTTCTATTACTTTCGACGTTGCGTCAACACCATCTTCGGGCCCTATACAACACACCATTCATAAAACAAACAATGTGAGACATCAGTGGTATATGAGCTATTGTACAAAATAAATATATTATACATATATTATGTAAAGGATGAATTTATTAAAAGTGGTTACATTTCGTCCATTTTCATTAAGATGGTATTTACCTTGACATTAGCACTTCATATGGTACAAACAAGTACAAATGTAGTTATATATACACTGTTATCTCCATTACAGATCAATACCAGACATCTGAATAAAAGGGGGGTATATGTCTAGGTGACAAACTGTTACTCTTGGAGATAATAATGTATGCATAAAACAGTACCAAAGTTATGTTAAAAGCAGATAATAAGACCATAAACCCTTCTTTGTGTGCACATTTTAACTAAGAGGAAGGAAAATATGCATTGCCAGTCAGACATATGTAAGGTATGATTCCATTGTTTATTAATAGCGAAAGGTGGGAGAGGTGGAAAGGAGTTACGTTTGCATAACAGTGTATGATCATCACTATGAAGTAACAAAGTGAAATAGGTTACTTAAATAACATCATTCATAACGATACGAAACACAAGTGAGGAGGGACTGGAATAATGGTATGGAACTCAGCAAATATATTAAAATGCACTCATTGGTGTAAAATAAACACAAATGAGTCAATTCATGAACGTACGCATTCCAACAAGAGAGATGTAAGCTAATATGCCACCAAAAGGTACCATTTCGATGTCAATGCCTCATTTATGGCCGTAACCCAGGTCGAAAATGATCTAATTCTAATAGGAACCCATTTGATATATTAGAAGGTAGTCAGTGGTGAAAAATAAATAGACATGAGTCATTTCATGAATCTACTCATTCCAACAAGGGGCATGTAAGCTAACATGCCAAAAAAAATGTAAAATTTCAATGTCAGTGCCTCATTTATGACCGTAACCCAGGTCTAAAATAATCTAATTCTAATAGGCCTACTAGAATTAGATTATTTTAGACCTGGGTTACGGTCATAAATGAGGCACTGACATTGAAACGGTACATTTTGGTGGCATGTTAGCTTAAATTTCTCTTGAATTGGGTAGATTCTTGAATTGACCCATGTATATTTATTTTACACCAGTGACTACCTTTTAATATATTAACTGGATCCCATACCACTATTCCAGTCCCTCCTCACTTGTGTTTCGTATCGTTATGAATGATGTTGTTTAAGTAACCTATTTCGCTTTGTTACTTTATAGTGATGACGATACAGTGTTATGCAAACGTAACTCCTTTCTACCTCTCCCAAATTTCACTATTTATAAACAATGGAATCATACCTTACATATGTCTGATTGGCAATGCATATTTTCCTTCCTATTAGTTAAATTGTGCACACAAAGAAGGGTTTAGAGTATTATTATTCGCTTTAACACAATTTTCGTACTGTTTCATGCCTATATTATTATCTCTAACTAACGGTTTGTCACCTAGACTTACATTACCTCCTGTAACGAAATCGCCGTAATGTCGAATTCGTTAAAGAATGATGAATAATAAATTTTATCTTTTTGCTTTTAAGTTAATTTTCTTTCGTGCGAACTTTGTTGTAGAACCGTTCTCTTATTTTCGTGTGGTAATAAAAAATTTTACTTTCTTAAGAATTACGTACATTTAAAGAAAAATATTACGTGCACTCATATTAACTGGATAATAATATTTAGTTGAGAATTGAGTCCTTTAGATCATTCGGCCTTGGCATACACTTTCCTGATGCAGTGGGTTTTTTGTTAAATATTTTTACTGAATTTTATCCCGGCAATAGCCATAGAACGCAAGATTATCTCTATCAGCAGAAAATGTTGTAATTATTGCCAAGCCGACATTTACCACTGATCAAACCTACTTCACTATGCATTTGAGTTATTTTAAAGAACCAAACTGTTTAAATTTCAGTGTTAACTAACATTAACTATCCGCCTACGAATGCACAAACGTATAATTAATTCAAATTTTATCAGCCACAGGATCACTGAAAAAAAAGAACAATTTCTTAATTCACGATTGATTTTTATGCATCTGTTCCCGATTTACGGGTTTGATAATTTTTTAAATGTGCCGCCTCTTCAGATCTGCGATTGTTGATCGCGGCACAGCCCAGCAACACCGCAAAAAAATGCTGAAAAATTCTTAAAGAAATTTTATAGATGACGTGGGCAAGCTAATTTACATAAATAATTCACACTTTTGATAAATACTGATATATTTAGCTCAAACAACAATTCAACTCACATTAATTCGTAACACATCGTCTAATGGCGGCTAAGTCCAGACGGAGACAAAAGACTTCTACACATTCGTTAAAAGCTTCTTCACAGCGTCCAACCTCAATCGCGTTTCATCAGACAAGACCAAAGAATACATAATGTTTAGTCCTTATATAGCATTTCCCGACTATTAACATTTCTTTGTAAATTGATTTCTGGCAAAATGCGATATCTCTGATACAGCAAATACTGACACATTTTACATTCACAAAATAAATACAGAAAAATTCCTATCCTAAATACAGAGAAATATTACAATAAAAATATAAGGAGAATAATTAATACCACATTAAGTAATATTTTTGTTCAATAATTACGATATATACAACTTGCCCAGAGCGGCGTATATGGTACAAATAAACTGTGAAAATGCCAGGGAACGTTACATTGCCCCCTGGCAGCATTTGGCAAAGAGTTTTTACACTTTGACACAATGGTGCCAGTAACGTTCTTTACACTTCTGTATGTTTTACGGAATGGCTCTTTTATTTAGTCCCAGGGTTATATAAGTTCATGGCTCCCCCATTTGGGCGTAGGCAAACAGGAAACCTGGGCAAAACTGTGCCGGAGCCCAGCCATCCCAGTTGGTTTATAGTCAATATTGTCTTTTTAACAGTTATTCATTTGAATTAAATTAGCAGTTTGTCACAAACGGGGTTACACAATTACACAATATCACAGTCACATACAGTTCAATGGAAGGTTTTTTGTGTGTGATACTATTATTCTTGTGATACACTACAAAGTCACTTGTCCTAGAATATATCACTCACGGACATACATAGTAAATGTTCAATGTTTATCGAAATGAAGTCATTAACATGTTATTCAGTTTATGTGAACATTTCAAAAAAGTCAATAATGTTGTATTTGGTGAGCGGTGCGGAGTGATTGTTGGGCGGCGCTCGACGCGGCGCGCTGACTCCGTGTAGGTCACCGCCCCCGGCGTTGACAGCTACGGCGCGGAGGGGCGTGGCTGTCTGGTCTGCTACGGGCTGCTGTGGCCGCTGCATAGCTGATGTAGCCGGATGCGCGTTGGATATCAGCTCGCCCGTGCGACGTCTTCTCGCGGTGCTCCAGGAAACATGCAACAAGTTCACAAACAGTGTACTATCCTTATAGGCATTTTTCCTGCTGTGGGAAAGAACGCACACAGTTAGTGGTAGTTATTACTCAGTAGGCCTTCACTAGTCTGGTTTGCACAATGTTTCGTTGTCACAGTAACACTTTTATGGGCACACAATATTCTTCACCATGTCATGACTTGTCATTAGTCACACGCAAGTTTTCACCTTAGGACAAAATCAAAATGTATTTCTGTAGTCAATGCGCTTTCCTAGCGTCCCTTGACACACAAAGAGTTAAAATTTGACACTAAGTTGATCCACCGTCCGTTATCGGTTCATTGTTCGTGTCGTGCTAGTTGCTTGTCCACTTGCACACACGGTGATGATACAGTTTTTTATTACTTATACACAACTACTCCGTGACGTATTGCTGCAGGTTTAACAGTCACTGTCTGTCTCTGCCGCACAATACTGCACTTTTGTTAAAGTTCCTTTATTTCTATTTACAATGTCCGCTGCTCAATTTTGTTTGTAACAGCACATTCGTAACTCTTTACCAAGGTGTGAGATTTGCGTACATGGTAACAATTACTCAAAATTCGTATTAGTTTGCCCATAGTCATCTATATTCGTGTTCGATTAGATTTTATTTGTGCATTCCAGCCGGATTCAGGCATATTGTTCAATAACTCCTTTGTACTCATGTCACACTTTACTATTAACGTCCTACGTAACTACAGTGTAGTCTCTGTAGGCAAAAATTTACTTGGACTGTATCTGGCTAGCTCCTTTTAACTGATTGAATATGCACATGCTTCAATTGAAGCTTCTTTGTGCGTAACTTTGCGTTACATTAATTTACAACAAGGTTGCCTCCCGTGGTGCCCTCGGGTCACTACTGGGTGCATTATTTTCTCTGATAATATTGGTGAGATAATAAAGTTCTCAGGGCCTCATATTACTGATATTATTCTGGGTTCGGATCTGTCAATCTGACAGCTACACATATATACATACATACACATAATAGAAAAGATTGTGCCAAGAAATATTTCAAATTTGACACACATATTGGAAATTATGTAGTACACTAACTAATCCTTACTAAAATGTTCTTCTTGACTGAACTTTGTCACAGCTTAACACTACAAATAATTGGACTAATCAGATTATCTGTGCAAACATTTAGAGCATGTTTTAGATAACACAAATTAAAAGAGTACATAACATAAATATCCATACACATGAGAAAGTCAATCATATTCTTATAACTAAACACTTCTACACTAGTACACATTATCTCTAAAGATCACACTATTAATGTTCATTATTTACAAAAGAGTGGTGTCCACATAGGACTAATAGTCTTTTGCTGTAGGAATACTTTTACATCCTTACACGAATCCAGTCCCCGTACTCTCCGTGAGTGGGGATCTGCTGAGAGATAGCTACTATTTCCTTCTTGGACTAAGGAATGGAGTATGAGGCTCGACAGTAAGTTTTGTGAGGCTTTACCTCGATCTTGTACTGATATCCCTTAACAATTCCTGGTCGTTCTGAAAATACCTCTGCATAATTAAATAATAACTGTACCAAACCCTGCTGTTGCATAGAATTCAAATTTTCGGACTGTGACACTTTGTTCACTAATGCGTCCATATTCGCTTTTGATTGATCAACTTGTACGTCAGGATAATAGAGATTCTCTCCTAGACAATGATTGTCTAAATGTAGTATCGATTGATTCCTACATCTTATATTAATAGCATTACATTCAGGTACAGGTACCTCTCCGGATCTGAGCATGGACAATTCTATTCTCCTACCAGCATTCATCAAACTTAATTTTCCCCGAGAAAGGTCGATTATTGCGTCCCTTTCTCTCAAAAAATCTACCCCCAAAATGCAGGCTACCTTTAAACCCTTTACTACCAGGAATGAGCTCGCTATGGCTTCTTCCCCTATATACATCTCTACCCGCACTTGGGGTTTAATTATTTGTCGCTGTGCACTTATGGCTCCAGTGACTCTACAATTATTCACGGGAAAAGTCAGCATACGCCTTTCCTTCCCCAGTACTTTGAATAAGTCCATACTCATAACACTGACAGTAGCACCTGTATCTATGACTGCGTGCACATCAATATTGTTAATTTTGATCTCTATTATCGCTTGTACTTTGTCTTTGTGTTCCTTTATGCACGTGGATGGTTCAGTTATTAGTTCGTCTCCCATCTGTACCCCGTCATTATACCTAAGGATACAGATTTTGTTCGGCGTTTTGTTCTGTGTCGGGCTGCTCTCACTCCAAACCTCAGCCGACGATGGAGAGCGTATCTCGGCTGCATCTAGTTTGTTGAATTATTGCTAGTGGATGGGCGTGGCTGCTCTGTGTCACTGACCTCCACTATGTGCACGTTGTGTTGCGTCGGCCGCCACGGTTGCGCAATTGGCGCATTTTGTGGTGGCGGTCGGTTATTGTCATATCTATCACTGTTTTGCCGGTCCGGACTGGGCCTCTGGTTCTGTGGCCAAGTTCGGTTTGCATCATTATAAGTATTAGTGTTGTACGGCCCCCTGGCATTTTTCCATCTATGATTGCTTGGTGGGCTTGTTTCATACCGGTCATCGAACCTCCTCTTTCGGTCATTATTCACCGGCGGACTATTGCCATTCCGGTCTCTACCTCTATTTCCGTTTTGTGCATACTCTTGTCTCCTATTATTACCTCCGCCGTTTCCATTACTTGGTGGAGGCGTGTTATTTCTACCATTTCTATAACCGTTTCCGTTATTTCTAGCCTGTTCAGAGGCTGCCTTAACGTCCTCCTGAATCAGGTCAATTGAGTCCAGAACAGACAAGAAATGTTCCATATCATTTTCAGGCACGTGTATAAGCTTTTCCTTTACATGTATCGGCAAGTGTGATTTCAAAAGTCTGATCAAATCCCGGGATGAAATCTGTTCGTCCCAGTAACGGGTCTTGTTAATGTACTTCTCAAAATATTTTCGCAAATTTCCTAGTCGTGGAGAATACGGCTCTGGATTATATACCTCCTTCCGTAATCTCTCTTGAATACATGTTGACCAATATTTGGCCAAGAATGCCCTTTCGAATTGCTCATATGTATCACAACTGTCAGCTGCTTCGGTTGCCCATAATGCAGCATCTCCTTGTATGTATGACATAACAAACTGTATTTTCTGGGTATGACTCCAAACGCTAGGCAAAATGTTTCTAAATCCCTTGATAAACACTACAGGGTGAACAGATTTCTTCTCCGTTGTAAAGATCTGAAACTGTCGGTTCCTAATCAGACTTTCTTCAATCACTACTTTGGAATGACATTTATTTGTTCCACTTACATTGGTTGCCTGTTCTGTCTCGCAGTCGCAATTTTTTACTGCAGTATTTATATGTCTATCATTGTTGGACCTGCCTGGCGTGACATACGCCTGTGCCTCGTCCTGCCGCAAGCTAAGTTCCATTTCGGCAAGACGACGGTCCACACTCCGCTGCCACAGCGGAATGTCCTTTTGCACAATCCTTTTTAGATTCTGCACATCCGCTTTTGAGTCCACTTCTCGGGCCTCAATTGCGGCGTGCACTTTCTGATCTATTTCTTTTATGACTTCACGTTCTACTTTGTGCACTTGTTCGGTCACTTTGTCCTCAATTACTTGAGTTGTGTCAAGTTCTAGTTGTTCGACCCTATTAGTCAAGACACTGATCTCCTCTACGATATTGGCATTAGCCACTTGAATACTGTCTACTCTTTCGCTTAATTCTTGCACCGTTTTGGGTATGGTTTCATATTTTTGTTTCAAACTAACAATCTCACTTTGCATAACTTCTAAAGTTTGCATCAACTGTCCCTCTCATGCAGGCGTCGGTCACGCTCTGCTTGTTTAGCTTCACGTTCTCTATCGCGCTCTGCTTCTTTGGCATCACGTTCTTTATCGCGCTCTGCTTCTTTGGCATCACGTTCTTTATCGCGCTCTGCTTGTTTACTTGCAAATTCAACTTGGAAATTGAGCATACGCTCGAACATAACTCTTAATGATTGCACTTCTGACATCACACCACTCTCTGGTCCGTGTCCAGTGCTTGCTGATTGCACAGAATTTCCGCTCTCAACTGAATCACTGGGTGGCAGTGGCAACATTTCTTGCCCTTCTGCCCCCAGATTTTCACATAGTACTTCCTGAACTACGTCACTAACATTACTTTGTGTCCCACTTTCCAACTCGGTATCACTACTTACTGACTGTTGCTCATTATCCATATTGATATCTTTCTGACTACGCAGTCTAACCATAGTAAACACAAGAAATAAAATCTGAACTAAATATCCTAACACTCAGGTTTCACTGACATAACCACACAAGAAATGGACATTAACTAATACACACTTACTATATACTACAATGACTAACTACCTAAATGTCCTGTTATTTTAAAACAAAGTACTAACAACAAGCACACCACTAATGATCCGAGAACACTGCACTGAGGCTACTTTACTACCCACAGGACAACTACACTGTAGCTTTACCTTTTGGTGATCTATCTTGGGTGCAGCTGCCCCCTGATATTGTGGTAGGTAATTAATTTTTCGAAATAATGAGCTCTCTTCTTCAGCTTGCCTCTGGATACATAGTGTTCTCATGCAAAAAATCATACACAGGTATTACCACACAATATTGGTTATGAAATACATACAATACATAGAAAAATTATTAAATGTTCTCCAACAAAGTTCGACTATATTAATTCCCTAGTTACCTCACGGGTATTTAGTGGCCACTGCATATTCGAGCCCCACGTTGGGCGCCAATTGTAACGAAATCGCCGTAATGTCGAATTCGTTAAAGAATGATGAATAATAAATTTTATCTTTTTGCTTTTAAGTTAATTTTCTTTCGTGCGAACTTTGTTGTAGAACCGTTCTCTTATTTTCGTGTGGTAATAAAAAATTTTACTTTCTTAAGAATTACGTACATTTAAAGAAAAATATTACGTGCACTCATATTAACTGGATAATAATATTTAGTTGAGAATTGAGTCCTTTAGATCATTCGGCCTTGGCATACACTTTCCTGATGCAGTGGGTTTTTTGTTAAATATTTTTACTGAATTTTATCCCGGCAATAGCCATAGAACGCAAGATTATCTCTATCAGCAGAAAATGTTGTAATTATTGCCAAGCCGACATTTACCACTGATCAAACCTACTTCACTATGCATTTGAGTTATTTTAAAGAACCAAACTGTTTAAATTTCAGTGTTAACTAACATTAACTATCCGCCTACGAATGCACAAACGTATAATTAATTCAAATTTTATCAGCCACAGGATCACTGAAAAAAAAGAACAATTTCTTAATTCACGATTGATTTTTATGCATCTGTTCCCGATTTACGGGTTTGATAATTTTTTAAATGTGCCGCCTCTTCAGATCTGCGATTGTTGATCGCGGCACAGCCCAGCAACACCGCAAAAAAATGCTGAAAAATTCTTAAAGAAATTTTATAGATGACGTGGGCAAGCTAATTTACATAAATAATTCACACTTTTGATAAATACTGATATATTTAGCTCAAACAACAATTCAACTCACATTAATTCGTAACACATCGTCTAATGGCGGCTAAGTCCAGACGGAGACAAAAGACTTCTACACATTCGTTAAAAGCTTCTTCACAGCGTCCAACCTCAATCGCGTTTCATCAGACAAGACCAAAGAATACATAATGTTTAGTCCTTATATAGCATTTCCCGACTATTAACATTTCTTTGTAAATTGATTTCTGGCAAAATGCGATATCTCTGATACAGCAAATACTGACACATTTTACATTCACAAAATAAATACAGAAAAATTCCTATCCTAAATACAGAGAAATATTACAATAAAAATATAAGGAGAATAATTAATACCACATTAAGTAATATTTTTGTTCAATAATTACGATATATACAACTTGCCCAGAGCGGCGTATATGGTACAAATAAACTGTGAAAATGCCAGGGAACGTTACACTCCATTTTATTCAAATGTCTGGTATTTATCTGTAATGGAAATAACCATGTGTATATAACCACATTTGTACATGTTTGTACCATATAAATTGCTAATGTCAAGGTGAATTGCGTCTTAATGAAAATTAACGAAATATAACTACTTTTAATGTATTCATCCTTTAATATGTTTATAATATATTTATTTTGTACAATAGCTCACAGACTACTGATGTCTCACATTGTTTGTTTTATGTATGGTGCGTTATATAGGGCCTGAAGATGGCGTTGACGCAACGTCGAAACTAGTAGAAACATAAATATGAAATCTTAAGTACAGCTGTAGTAGTTTCATTTTTAATAAAAATGATAATTTACGCGAGAATCCAGCATACGTCTGAAGTGTACGTTGACTATAATTAATGATGACATTACACAGAATAAATTTGTCATTTCCTTCTTGTGGGAGTTAGCATACAATACCGCCTCGCTGTGAACTTGCTCCTCTGAGACAACCACAAATTTTGCTGCGTAGGGGACATATTTTTATTTTTCCTCGAAGTTGGCCGTCTCACTGATTCAGCGGAGAACTTTCCACCTCCAGGCTACTTTTCCTACAGTTGTACTTGAATTCAGAGGCAGTGAAAGTTTGTTGCAAGTACCTTCAACAAAATGAAGTATTTGAAGCATTAAATCGTGCTGTGGATTCACGTGTAACCGAAGTGTAGACAACCTCTCTCATGGCTGATTCACATTCACAAGGAAATCTTTTCCATCTCATCGTTGATTCGCTGATGGTTTTTGATTTATTCAGCAGAAGCGGACGTTTTAATGCTAGGTAGTAAGATGCCCTTTCCTCTTCTCAGCATTATCTTACTCTCGCAGAATTTGTAGGTACCATGCACTTCAACGGCTATGTGAGTCTTTCCCTTGAAATAATGGTGGTAAAGATAGACTTCTACACTTTTTGGTAAACTTTTCTGTTTGCTCTTCAAGTATACCTTGTTAAACGTAACTAAAGCACAGATCCCACAGAACATGAATCGTGGCGATACAATGAACGTTATCGTTCAGCAATATTTTCCCATGTTATGATTACTTGCTGGCAAATTTCTGTGTCTTTAACTTACGTTTTTTTCTGAGCTTGATTCTTTGAAATTTTATAATTTTGTATTCTGCCTAATTACAGAAGTGAACAAACATGTTAATACTGTTTAAAATTTGAGGATAATGAATATGTTACAGTTTTTTAACGGTAATTACTTTTGAAACTGTACTTCCCCCACGTGTAATCAAAGCATGCGGACTTACCCTCTAGGAATATAATTTTAGCGATTTTCAGTTTGTAGTGCAACTCCGCAGAAACGTTTATTAAGAGGCAAGTCTTTTAAATTTTCAGCAAAATGTTCATGTGAAATTAATTTCACTGTCATGTAATTTGAAAAACTTGCAATTTTTGAGAAGAAACTATAGCTAAATTTATAGCAAAAGGTGAAATATAGCTTAATGCCATTTTACATGGAGAGAGATTAGTATACACACTCATGATCAATTAAATTAGCCGTAGCGAGCAGCAGTGGTGACAGAGCACCCATGACATAAACGTTAACGGAATAAATCGCCTTACATTTGAAAAATTACAGCATTTTGCTCCATAGACCAATATCGCCTGCTACGCCGTTTTCAAATGGTGTAGGAACACGGTTGTGCAGATGACTACCTGCTGTAAGTTTTACGTCTGGCAGAGGCATTCTGGTGCCTGGACATCTTCGTGGCTTATCATCATCATCTCCGACAGCTATCGCTTGACAGTGACTTAGCTGCAGAAATTGGCCTACAATGGAAAATAAACAATTATACATGACGACAGACATATAGCCACTTCTTGTAGTTTATTGGTATATTCGTACTGCTTTAATTACGATATTTGACCGTGTTGTGTACACCTGTATATTGGCCATTACGAAATATAATGTAATGGTGCATTTTTAAATTCAGTAATTTCCAAACAGAGCGTTCAGCTTCCGACGGTGGATAGACTGCAACCAGTATCTGTTCACACTACAACAAATCGTACCTGGAAGTGTTAACTACGTTCCTTGTAGGTAGCAACGCGAGTTTCGAATAAAATACCACAAGCTCGTAATTGCACTCCAGTGTGTTCTGAAAATCCCTCAGTGAAAATAACCAGTTGGACTCTAAAATTTATAACTGGTAATCGTACATGTTTGGCGAGACCAGTTCGTGATTAATCTTTATTGTACAATTAAGTTCATGTGATCAGGTTGTAAATAATAACTGTTTGCAGCGTACCACACGGTGTAGAGGAAATTGAGAGAAAGAAAAATTCCTCTCTTACTCCAACCTCTTTATCTCAGAGCAGCACTTAGAACCCACATCCACAATTATTTATTGGATGTATTTCAATCTCTGTCTTTCTCCACAGTTTTTATCCTCTGCAGCTCCCTCTTGTACTAGGGAAGCTATTTTAAGTCTTAACATATGTCCTGCGATCCTGTTCGTTGTTCTTATCAGTATTTTCCGTACAAAATTTTCCTCATCGTTTCTACCCAGAACTTTATCACTCCTTGCATCATCCCACCCAATATTCAACATTCCTGTCTAGCACTAAATCTAAAATGCTTGATTCTCTTCTGTTGTGGCTTCCCCCTCCCCCCCCCCCCCCCCCAAGACAATATTTCACTACAATAAAATGCTCCAAAAGAGCAATTCAGAACTTTCATCTTCAGATTAAGGCCTATGTTTGATACTGACAGGCTTCTCTTGGCACGAACCCTCTTTTTGACTGTGCGTATGTTTTTCAAGTCCTCCTTTCTCCATCCGTTATAAGATATTTTGTAGCTTAGGCACAAGAATTTCTTAACTTCATATACTCTGTGGTCACGAGTCCTGTTGCCTTCTGCTAATTCGCATTACTTTCGCTTTCTTCGATTTACTGTCGATCCATATTCTGTACTCATTAGACAGTTCATTCCATTCTGCAGAGCCTGTAATTCTAATTTGCTTTCGTTGAGGATAATAGTGTAATCAGAGAGCTTTGTCAGTGATATACTTTCACCCTGAATTTTAATCGTACTCTTCAGCGCTTCTTTTATTTCCATCGTTGCTTCTTTGACGTATAGATTGAGAGATAGGGGCGAATGACTGCATTCCTCTCTTACAATCTTCTCAATCCGAGCACCTTCTTCTTAGTCTTCAACTCTTATTGTTCCCTCTGGGTTCTTGTCCGTATTGTATATTATTACTTGTCTTTCCCTATAGCTTATCCCTATTTTCTCAGAATTTCGAGTAACTTGCACCATTTTACACTGATGAACACTTTTTCTTGTCCGACAAATCCTATGATCATATCCTGATTTTTCTTAAGTCTTGCTTCCATTATCAGCCACAACTTCGGAATTACCTCTCTGGCGACTTTACTTTCTTAAAGCCAAACTGATCGTTATATACCACTAACTCAATTTTACTTCTTATATATATATTATTTTTGTCAACAGCTTGGATGTTTGAGCTGTTCAGCTGATTGTGCTTTAATCCTCGCACTTGTCGTGTCTCGAAATTACAGTTCAGGAGACATGGCGCCATAAAAATGAAATGCGTTAAAAAATAACGTATTGTGCACGAAGATTTTATAAATTTATACTTTACTGTGAAGACATTCCTAAAGTGGATACAGCTTACGTAGGTCCCTGACGTCTGGCAGTACTTTTGACACCTTTCAACTGCGTAGCAGAAACGGCTGTAGGCGAAAACAGTGCCCATCAGTAGAGCTATGAAGGGCCGTTGCCATAAAAACGATGAAAAAATCGAGTTGTAGAAACGCGATTCTGCTGCGTACACGGCATAGAAACTGTCCGGGGTACTGTGGTTATACATCTGTAAATTATGCAAAATTTCAAAAGCATTCCAAAGATGTTTTCACGAATACATAGAACCGAAATTTTTGCGCTAGAAATACAGTGAATTTTTTTTCGTTTCTACTATAAATTTTCCCAAAATGAATACCTAGCCAATACCGCGTTTGTCAGCTGGTGGGAAATAAATCTTTCCTGTACGCTTCTTGCGTCCACGTATTATCAACATGCACGAGTATACGAGCGTGTGCTGAAAAGTAATTTATCTAAATCCTTTATGCGGAAATTCCTAAAGCTTTTCAAATAAAACGAACGTTATTAACATTCTACATCTTTATGCTTCATGTCTTCGTGTTTGCAGCCTTTTGCTGCTAGAGGGATCCAAATCGTAGCGTGGACATGGCGGTACGTAACGTGTGATTGTGCTTTAGGAGAGCATGCTTTAATCGAGTTTAGAATTCTGTGTGTTCGTCATCACATGAAAGTATCAACAGTCTGGTCTGTAGTTAAGAGACATGTGTTCGTCACCATTGTGAACATGTAATAACTAAGTATACATAAAGATGAAACATTTAGAATGTTAATAATGTTGCTTTTATTAAAAAACCTTTAAGAATTTTTACATAAAAACTTTGGAAGCATTCCTTTTCAGCACGTCTTCGCATCTCAAGTGACCGACACTAGTGAGCAGCCGTTACCAAAGGTATTACAAGATCCTCTTCACACTCGTGTCTGCTTCTTCCTTGGCTCTCCTTCTCTTTCCGCCTCATTTCTTTGCGTCTCTGTGAGACTCTACTAGCAGATAAGTGGGTACGGAAGCCCGGAGGATTCAGTCAACAGTGAACGCAGATATATTTGCGAAACCAAATATCTGCGGCCCCTCCATTCGGAGGTCTCGTCTACATGAAGCTATTTCCCATTCCCGCACGTGCTGAACGTTACCTGCACGAACAATGAAACCACATATTACATAATGAAACATTCTCTCCCCCGTGGGATGAATGCTTTAATGAAACTTCCGGGCAGTTTCCATCTCTCATTACGCTTCAAATTCGTTCGTAGTTCCCGCTGAGAAAAATTATTCGTTTGCCGACGGCACAGTGGCTCGCAATCGTGTCAGTTGATCTATGGCATTCTTTGTTTGTTGCTCGTAATTTCCGTTTGGATTGATGGACATTTTCTGTAACGAAATAGAGACCAACGACTGAAGAGGAGCGTGAAGGGAGAACAGTCCCATCTAACATCAGTACCATGTGCTAATTTGAAACGTGCGGAGAAGAAAATTGCATGTCGTGAAGCGAATCGTAAACGGTACGTATCCCAGCAATATAATGCCGTTCAAACGGATATCTCTCGTCAAGCATGGTTTGATTGTGTGAAACTAATTAACCATCAAGTGAAGTTCATTACTGCTATAAGACTGGGATCAGGATGTTACCCAGCACTTTAACATTAAACAAAACTTGTATTTTCTGGAACTTCCGGTCAGGATGAAAACGATGCTTGGAAACATCAGGCGCGAAATGAATACCACAGTAAGAATCAGTTGAAGCTTTGTGTAGATCTGCTGGACAGTATCACTAGTACGTCTGTCATTCGAGACACGTTGATATTTTCAGTCCCGAGCGTACAGTGAGCACGTAAAGATGGCTACAAAAGATGTCTCTAGCCAGGTATGAAGACCTGTTGAGAGACTGCGCCTGATGGCATGCAGCCCACATTACATAACTGTCATGCGTTTCCTTCTTCGTGGCAATTCTCGGCCGCACTCTGCAGGGGTATTGAAGATGCTCCTGCAGCGTTTTCGATGTGTGTTTGATCATTCACAATACAGCCCGCATTTGGCTCACCCTAAGTTTCATCTCTCCTAACAAGATCCCATGTTTATGAAGGAAACATTTTGGTACAGACAACGGGCTGTAGACCAGCGGAGAATATTTTGAGAAATCACAGGCAGAGGGTTGATACAATGCTACGACGTATGTTTAAGTCGAAGAGGCGACTATGTATAGAAGTAGCTGGAAGCTGTAGCTAAATGTTTGAAGTAAAACATTTTGGATTTTGATAGTGATTTCCATGTGACCGATAGGACCTTACTTTCTGATTAGCCCTCGTAACACTAACACGTACAAAATACAAGGAAGCAAAAGAGATACTGTACAGGAAAGTCGTTGCAAGTGCTGCTGTCTGCCAACAAATGTTACCTCCTTCACCTTCATATTCAATGCAAACAAGGTATTTCATGGCATAATACTTAAAGGAAGATGATATATTACTTCAAAGTTTGTAAACTAAGTAGGCTTGGTGCAAATAATCATACACAGACCGTCCACTAGCTGGAATAATTCGTTGTGTTTGTGTCTGTACTGAGTTATTATATGGTCAACGATATATTGTAAAACATCAGTATAGGTAAATGGTTAAACGTAATAACGTAACAAATGAGACAGCAATTAAAGATGCACCCTCCAAGGTGCATTGCCGTTGTTTTAACGTGCTGCTGGCAATTAGAATGGAAAACACCGACGACGACATTGCCACTGATTGTAGTTGCTTAATATGGTGGTGAACAATCCACTTTCTTAGTGTACTAGAATTTTTCCTTTGCCAATAGGTAGCGAGTGCGCACAGATCTTTCCGTCACATGTTTCACAAGACAACCCGAGTTTACAAAAGCACAGTGAAGTGGTACAAGAAATTCGAGGGGAATGGTTGTTTGTGCGATGCGAAACATCCGAGCTGACTGAATTTGTCAGAACAGAGAGGGGATTGCGTGAGGTTCGTGATGTTGCTGATTCCCACAAGTATATCAAGCTAGTGCAGAACAGCGTGAAAAATTTAGTTGTTTAAGAATCAATCCGTGCAATTAGCAGCTGCGGCAAGACGGAATCTGTGATAGAAATTGCACCGTCTGTATTTTTGCGTTGATATGCACAATAATCGTGAAAAGATAACTTCACAAACAAATAAATCTTCATAGGCGAAGCCACTTTTCATCATTTCGGAAACATCAGCTGTCACAGCATATATATAGGGGTGACAGACACTCCACGTGGAAATCTTTGACAAGTCCCGGATTCTCTGCCATGTCGAAATAGACGGTCTATGGACACATCGTCTTCGCTGAAAGAAGTGTCCAACGTTACCACTTGATGCATTTGTTCATCTCTCAACAAGATGGCGCAACTCAGTTTGTCCACAATTGTGTAGCAGATTACCTATGTGACACGTTGCCACGGCACTGAATGGGGTGTATTATGGCCGCTAACTTGGCGCTACTCGACTGGGAATCACGGTCGCCGGACCTGAGTCTTTGCTTTCTTTTTCTTCTTGGTTTAAATCAACGATGTTCCACCTTTACCTCGAAAATTAGCCTAACCGCAATGCAAAAGCTGTTCTTACAATCAGTCGGGTTTGAGTCGTATTGATTACAGATTAGATGCGTACCGTATGGCGAAGGATAGAAACATAGCACATCTATAAATATTATTAAAAAATTTGCAGCCTGTCTGTCGCATACATTTTCTACTTTTTTACTGGCCATTTGTCTAATCTAAAGGCTTGCGGGTTAGCCGCGCGGTCTGGGGCCGTGCCACGGTTCGTGCCGCTCTCCCCGTCGGAGGTTCGAGTCGTCCCTCGGGCATAGGTGTGTGTGTTGTCCTTAGCGTAAGTTAGTTTAAGTTAGATTAAGTAGTGCGTAAGTCTAGGGACCGATGACTTCAGCAGTTTGGTCCCATAATAAAGTACCACAAATAACCTAATTTCTAATCTAATCTGCGCAACATAATCAAAGGATAATGTTTCTTAAACACTTAATTGTCTCCCAATTCGATGCAGAATTTTGAAATTTGACTCAGAGGTGCTTTCGACCTTCCTCTGTGATTGTGGAAAAGCGTGGTACCATCCGACGACGCTCTCTGGCTCGGCGACTCTTCAAACGGCAAGATGTCATACATGCGAGAAACAACCAGAGCTCGGACCTTCACGTGAGATGTAAGGTGGGTTAATGATGTCAAACTGGCACCAAGTAGCACCATCATCCTGCCCAACGCCACCGCGGGTGCGTCAGTTCAAGTTTCCCGAAATATTAAAAGTTGCTTCGTCGAAGACTAATTCACTGGTGAAGAGGTCGTTTTCACCATGGTTTTATCAATGCCGAACTGTCACCCCCTGCTACCAATATTTTATTCTTTCGTCTGTATCTGTGATGGAGGTTAGAAACACGACAACTAACGTTCAAATCGCGCTTCTTTTGACTGGTCGAGGAAAGCTTTTCCAACACACCGCCATCCCGAATCGACACGGAATGCTCTCGAGGGGGTGGCATAAAAAGCGTCAATGAAACCGTTCTTTCCCTAGGGGCGTTTATTTTCATTCGCTTCGACAATTTTTTTTTTTTTTGGAAATTTACGGTAAAATTCTATGGGACCAAACTGTTGATATCATCGGTTTCTAAGCTTACACACTACGTAATCCAAATTAAACTAACTTATGCTAAGGACAACACACACACCCATGCCCGAGGGACGACTCAAACCTTCGACGGGGGGAGCCGCGCGAACCGTTTCAGGACGCCCTAGACCACGCGGCTTCCCCGCGAGGCGGGAAAACTATAGTTTGCAGTGTGATGTAGGAAAGGAGGACGTTCTTGACTAATGCTGCCAACGCTGAAACCCTTGGACCCGTGGGTGCAAACCAACTGAGCGTAACCCCATTCCTTTGCAGTGTAATGTGATACTGTGACCGCAAGTTTTGCTTTGCTACACTTTGTGGAACAGCTAGTGACCGTTCAAAACAATTCGACAAAATTTGACTGTGATTCTAATCTGAGAAGGGCGTTTACGATTTTCTCCGTGCCCTCCTGTGGCTATGTGCAGTGGCATGTAACATCGAAACGCACGTGAATAAAACGGCAAAGCGTCCCTCTGAGACCCCTAGTTCGGCAACACAAACGGTGCACTTTTGTTGGGAACTGAACAGAGGTCTCCATCTATCGATCTCTTACCCGCCGGCCAGATACGCCAACCGGTTCGACATCTCTCTGATTTCGTGTGTGGCTAGCAGGCACCGGTGTGGAGCGGGTTGCTTCTTACGCCTGCGGGTACGCAACGACAATGGGTAACTCTGTACTGATACATTTTTAAAGTGCCCAACAAAGATGCGCGAATGGCACCAATGTTGTTGCCGAACTAGTGGTCTTGCAGGAAACATTTTTTATTTCATTCACCCGTGCGTTCGAAATGTTTTCCTCGGCCACTCACAAGAAACGCGCGTGATTTCAGCGCTAAGCGTCGCGGTTCTGACCTCAACGGCAGCGGCGTCAAACAAAGGAGTCCTATGTAAAATGGCTAAGTGGGCCTAAAGCTTCCACCCAGTCACTTGTTGACCAGTTTGGTGTGTCAGTTGAAGACAGCAAAACGACAGCAGAAGTTTTAAATTTCATGTTCAAGAAATCGTTCACTTAGGAGAATCGTACAAACATACTGTCGTTTGAAATCGAACAGATTACCGGGTGAATGACATAGACATCTCTGGCGTAGAGAAACAACTAAAGGAGTTGAAAACAAAGAAATCGTCAGGTCCGGATGGAATCCTAGTTCGGTATTTCAAAAGGAAACCATCACTGATCTACTTTTCCACGATTTGGAGCACCAGCATCTCCAGTCCTCTTCCGACACACTCTTTTTCGCAAATTAGCGGTTTACCATTGACACTTGCTTTGATCAACCTGGAAGTGACAGGGCACCTAAGCACCATTTCATAGGATTATGTATTGTTGTTGTACAGTTCCATCAACACAACATGGACAGTTGCAGCGTTATACGTCTTCAAATTCAGAACACTAATTCTGCACGGTACTCCACTTTACAAAAGTTTTGCTCCAAATTTCTTTGTTATAATCACCACTGAATGGAAGTGAGCGGCTTATTATCGTACTGGGTTCAAAATGGTTCAAATGGCTCTGAGCACTATGGGACTTAACATCTATGGTCATCAGTCCCCTAGAACTTAGAACTACTTAAACCTAACTAACCTAAGGACAGCACACAACACCCAGCCATCACGAGGCAGAGAAAATCCCTGACCCCACCGGGAATCGAACACGGGAACCCGGGCGTGGGAAGCGAGAACGCTACCGCACGACCACGAGATGCGGGCTATCGTACTGGGTCAGCATTGAGGTGGAGATTAACTACGATCACGTAAATTGCATTGGCTCCACAACCTGCGTACATTCTGCAGCGCAAATTTTGTATTTCATTTCACGGACTGTCGTATGAAGAATGCTTGACAATATAAAAGAACTTATAGTTATGAGTTCAGCGTTAATGATGTGCAGCCTTTAATTAAATTTTTCGCGTTAATGAGAGCACCTCTTCCGCCGGCATAGAGTTTAACCTGCAGCAGCTCTAGTTTCCACGGGTCAACCTGCGCATTTTTTGATGGGACAAGTGAATACATCCATGCCGTCCAAATTGACAGCCCGCAGTGATTATTTAGTCCCAAATAATTATAAGTAACTTAATAACCGGGAGACTCCCTAATCGGTAACTAATAGGCTCTTTAAAATAGGTAGGAAGTCTCTGAGATTTTGTATGCGTAGGGGAACTACAGCTAGTATTGTCCACTCAAGAAAAAATTAATATAAGACTTTTGTTGCTGTTATGAAATAAGGTATAACTTCATAAAACATCACGCGGAAACTGATTTTGGCGTAAATGGTGAAAAAAGAAAATTATAACCAAAACGACATATAGCAAGATAATATTTTCTAAGACTTAAAATTAGAGATGTTAAGGAAAGTTCTTTAAATAAAAATTTGTTCTCGTGGTTCAAAAGCAAATGAGCAGTTTATATATCAAAGGTACATGACAAAAAAGTTGTCAAATCTGAGACTACGCATTGCAGTTGTGATCACAGGTTTTATGCAAGATAGACCTCGGTGCATCTTCATAGAGATTTCACAGAAAACTTTGTCCGCCAATTTCCTATCTCTGTTAAATCTGTAAAGCAGTTTTAAATTTTCTGTCAAATTTTAGGCCAACTTTTAAATCTCAGTCTTAGCTTGCGGTATTAAGAGTTAAATGGGATCATTGTTTTACAATGCGTTCTGGGGAACATCTGCCTGCGATGCTAATGGTGAGTTGGAACAACCGCCTTTTGGGGGAGGGGGGGGGGACATTGTATTTTTGTAACACATATTAAGTCATGGTTGAATAGTGGGATTTATCTGAACATTTAAAATGAAGTCTTGAAATTCAAATGGATTTGACTTTTAATTCAATTTCAGAAAGAAAACCCATGAGTCCGAATCAAAATTTTATTGGTCTTCTATAGTATTTTAGCTGTACCAGAAATAATGAACAGAGTCACTTTGCTAGTCCTGAGATAAACTAATATAGTAATTTGGAACACGTAGTAGATCTGGAGAGTCACATTCCGTGTTTAACGTATCTGGGACGTAATCATCACAATTGAGATTGCTCTCTTTCTCAGATTGGTGTTGATGATCAACTCTTCTAGTAATATTTACATTCTCTTCATACGTAATATTGTGATGCACTTCGTCTGCGAATATTTATGAGCCTGTCGTGCTCTGCCGCTGACAAATCATATTCGTCAGGAACATATGAATCATCATAGTCAACTTCAGAGTCATAGGCTTTACAAACATTTCCTGCCTTACATACATAATTCGTCTGCCTCTGTTAGACGGATTTACAGGTATTATTCCAGCCATTGCACTCTTAAAAAGGAGAATGAGTTAAGAACCATTATATGCTAGTAACTCTTTGTTGAATGTAATTAATAGAAAGAGTTGTATAAAGAGGGCTACCCATCTTCACAAATTAGCAAACAACCAAGAAACAATGGTAAAAGCAGTGAATTATAATTAAGTAAATTTAAACCGATTCTGCGTGAACTACATACCTGTGAACAGACAAAACACTAAGCCAAAACATTATATCCACCACCACCGCTACTTTGGAAGCTGCTTGGTGGCTTTGCGGGCACATGACGCAGTAACAAAAGTACGTAAGCGGAGTAGACACGAACGGGGGTAACCAAAGCGAAGATATGGGCTGCAAATGGGTAAATTCGCTGAAAAAAGCTACGATGGTTGATTGAAAAGTAATGCCTCCACCTTCTAACTCTTCAACAGTTGGCAGCATTGGTATGCGGCAGGTACTGGCTTGTTAAGTAGCCTCTTCTCTACAACTCCAGTTGGGTGGGGGGGGGGCGACCTTAGCATTGAACGGTTGTGTTGTTGTAGTGTAAAGTATGGAACTCTGCGTGGATGGTCGGTCAGTGCGATTTAAGCAACGTGCAGTCACTGAATTCTTGACAGGAGAAGGAGTCACCCCAAAGGTGATTCATGAGAGAATGAAAGAAGTTTATGGTGATTGTGTTGATGTGAGTGCTGTGCATCTTCATTCACGTAACGCGAGAGGAATTCCAGGCAAATTTCAAGTCTGTGTGGTTTCATTCCAGGAGGCAGCATCCGGGGTAGTCGTCGTGCACAGATCTTCCGATAGTCAAGCAAACCAATAATGTGACACACACTTTCTTGTGAAATGCCGTTTGTGCTTGCAGTTTCTCTCTGAGTGATACGACGATCGTTCTGGATCAGTCTGGCAACATTTTGCATGTGAAACTCGATTGTTGCTGCCATAGGACGTCCAACTCCTTGTATGTCACGCAGGTCAGATGATCCCGCCTCAACATCTTTAAACTTACTCGTTAAATGAAGTGGCACAGTGGTCACATCAACACAATAACCATAAACTGATTTCATTCTCAGATGAATCTCCTTTGGGGTGACACCTTCTCTTGTCAAGAATTCAATGACGGCACGTTGCTTAAATCGCATTGACCGACAGTCTGCCAGGGTTCCATAGTTTACACTGTAACAACACAACTGTTCAATGCTAAGGCTTCCCGCCAACTGGAGCTGTAGAGAAGATACTACGGAACAAGCATACCAATGCTTCCAACTGATGAAGAGTTACGAAGGTTGGGGCATTACTTTCCAGTCAGTCCTCGTACTTGGACAAATGGCAGGTTATTACTACACAGAGATTGTGAACGAGTATCTGGAAAACGGCGAAACTCTTTGAAGGTTCACTTGCTAATGTCGTTAGCATCCACGGAAAGAGGTAGAAGGAGAGTGAAACTACCACTTGGCGCAAATGGTTGGATGTCCACGACTCTTCACAGAACATGGACTTCTGAAGCTCGTCAGCTCCGCAAAGTAGGATAGATGGTAATCTGAGGCATCTCTGTCGAAAGAGCACAATGCTGGTGCACGCACAAGTGTTTCGGAGCACATAGATCGTCGTACATCGTTGAACATGGAGCTTCGCAGCAGACCACCCCTACGAGTTCACATGTTGACCCAAAGACATGGTCAGTTGTGACTGCAGTGGACAGGAAACTCTCGATATTCGACCGTCGATCACAATTTTGCTACACTAGGTCACTGGTCGTCTCCACGAACGCTCTCATTGAGTTGAACGGCAGCTCGAAACGGGCAGCGCTCCACCGATGCGGGCTGGTAGGAGCAGTACATTCTTCTGCGCTGGCATGGGACCTGTGGTAGTCATCAAAGACACGCTGACAGCAGTGTAATTGTCCGTGTCTCGTAACCAGAACCGTGCCGCAGTGGTTTGGATAGCGTTACAGTGAACACTCGTTGATGTCTCTGCGACCAAATTCACCTAACGTAAATCCTTTGGAACCCACCTGAGTCGCTATTGGGCACCATCACCGCGTTCGTAAATGAGCCGCCCTTTACTTACGCGAATTACATGACCTGGGCGTTGCCATCTAATGACACATACATCCACAAACCTACCAACAAACTGTCAGATCGCTGACAGGCAGAACAATTGATGTATTTCGCTCCAAAGACGGAAAAACAAGGTATCGAGCAGGTGGTCATTATGTTTTGGCTCATCACAATACACCGAACGAGCAAAATTGTAATTTGTAAAGAAAGAGAAGTACAGTAAAACGAACTGTAACCGCACTGCTAATTTTGTTTTTCTCATAGTTCTGTAATAGACTCATGTAGTTTCTGAACGAGAAAGTAATTTCTTTGCGTTCAAATGGTGGGTCTTGGCCACCACTTTGTATGTGATCAAGAAACGAAGGATGAGGCTCATTGTCACGTTCAAACAACTGCAGTTCGTCCTCCTCATTTGCTGGCATCACGCTGTGCATAGGATAATCTAATAAAATATTTTACGCTTAAGCCAGAGTTAAGAAAAGATTTTTATGTTGTCCGACTACGCAATCAGCGAACGACCCCTTGCAATGGCGGTAACTGACAAGTGCCAAGTGATATTCATCTGCGGGAATGCAGGGTACAATTAGAACATCAGCGTAGTTGTGTGAAAGTTGGACTGTTATTATTATTAACCGTATATCTTATATGGTCATTTTAAATTCTTATATACATAGGAAAATATACATTAAATGCATAGTGTAAAAGTAAACGTAATATAAAAAACAAACACTCGAAATTTTATAAAATAATATTTAGGTCTTTTAATCAGTTCACAGTTAGATGCAAAACAAGCATACCTTGGAAATTTAAAGAATTCTACTTCAGCTACAGACGATAAAATCTGAAATTCTCTCGTCACGCAGGTTTTGGAGCGCTGTTCGTCGATTTGTGTCCGTTATCAGGGTAAGCCAGCTGATGATTCAGAAGAACATCGGTGAAAGTGAAAGATACGTCATTCCTCCTGGTTACGTTTATTCAGCGTGAGAGTGCCAGAAAAATTCTCAGAAAACTCCGGTATGATACGCTAGTGATAAGAAGAGGATTTACATGTAAAATTGAATCACGAAATTTCTGACTTGTTCCATTATAGTTCTTGTATAATATCTGAGGAATTAGATCGACATATGCCTGGAATTTTATAAAAAGCTAACAATAGTTGTTGTGACACGCGAACAAATAGTATATAGTAAGAAAGACTCAGTCTGTTTTACTGAAATACAGATATTAAATGGGTTATAGGCTGGCGTGATGAACAGAATCTCTGATTATAAGTTATCATGTTTTTTATCTGTATGTAGTGGAATAGTGGACTTTCCTTTGTTTATTATAGAAAAGCCGATTTGAGGTGGCATGTATGCCCTTTGCTACCTGGTTGTAACGCATACAATTAGATAAAAAACACAAGTAAAACTGTAACGTAAAAAAATACTGCACAATTCAAAACAGTGAAATAGTCGTAATGCTGGTGAAAATTGGAATAAGCATTGCATGAAGCCCAACGGCTTACTTGATTAGTTAATATACGATACGCCCCTTGGGTTGGAACAATACAGGAGAGAAATTGAGAAATCGTTATAGACTGGCTCAGACTTTTTATTTCTGAAAAAAAAACTTTCTTATCTTCTTGTGAGAACCACGACGTTAGATTTTGAATTTAATATTATCAATCCCAATGTACAGAGACAAGAATTTTATGCAAAATGTCTATGTGCTGATACAACAAATTGATAATGAAAGCGATTTCATTCGGCATATAGATTCTACACAAAAACAGAAATCTCGAGCCTGCAGGAAAACGACGTACAATCTATTTCAGGTCCGAATAAGGAAATTACGCATTGCTGCAGTATGACCTGTACGTCAAACCACCATTCGAAGGAATGGAAGCCTCGTTTCGCAAAATCCACTAGGTCTTTGTCTGTGGTTTCTTGTTTTCTCCACAGACGTTAAAATGAATGCCACAAATAAATTTGCGCGAAAGTTTTAGAGCCAAGTCGTATACGACACCGTTATCAAGGATATAAAGTTGTAAAACGATAAACATTCATTGAGACGGAGGAATCTTCCACCCACGTACTCGGAATGGAAACGTAAATTACACACTTTTTTTGTCATTTAGATTATTCCAAACGCTTTGCTCACTTACGCTATTTGTCCATTTCATAGTACAGTCCATACAGTCGTTCAGTAGTTTTAGAAGAGGTTGTATGTTAAATTAGAAGCCTTATTAAGATGAATATTTCTGAATGAGCAGGTTTGCATGGCTTTGTTAGTCAAGGAATAAAATTGGGCTTAATCAGGAAAATCTTGAATGAAAGTATTAGAACGTTTCTCCTTTTGGACTACCACCTCTGATTGATTAACTTATATTGATTTAACGTTTTGTCGTAGTCTGTTTATAACTGACCAGTGGGTTCATCATTACTTTCGTTTCCAATAAGTGACATGTTGTAACATAAGGAATATCCATAGGTTATAGATTGTTATGATAGTTGTCGCAAGTCGTTAGTTTTGGTAAGTCAGGTTATTAAAGAATGATTCTTATTGGACTTTTCAAGTGGTGGTAAGAATTGCTAACTTTGAACGGATAATGATAATTTCTTGCAATAAATCTGTTAAAACAGTGTACTAATCGCCACTTCTCCCTTCCTAGTAGATCAGTTCTTCCAGACACACGCATTTGAGGTGTGCTGTTACAAAAGCGTGTTAATAAGCTATAACAGACAGAAGACTTAAGGGACACATCCGTAGAATCGATGGCGAAAGGAAAAAGCGGAAAGCATTGTGTAGAAACGGAGACAGAATGATACGATCTAAGTTAAGATAAAACCCGATAGTCACTTTGCACTACACGGCACCGTATGGCAAAAGAATTCAAGGGAAAATAAACAACCTCATGTCGTAAATGCACCATAGTGAGTCTCCGGCCTATAACGACAGCCAGGACCTTACTATTGGGTTCCTTTTCTCCATCCTGTATACAGTAAATAACTAACATCCAACAATTTGGGTTCAACTCAGTGATGGACAGACTGTTTCAGAAGACAAAATCGTGGTGGGCTACTTCAAGCCATTAAGATAACTGTTCACCCCCCCCCCCAAAATAAATAAATAAATAACTATAGTGTTGCAGGGGAGCGGGGTTGTACACTTGGCCCGCACCCTGATAACGTCTAACACTTGGAGCAAAAAGTAGGTGACATCGTACAGTATGTCTTCAAAACATCTCACTGGTTCCCGCTTTTAGACGTGAATCAAGCAATCAACTTGGCTATCGATTAAGCTTATAACGAGTACGCAAATGAACAGGGAGGCTTATAGCATAATCATAACAATTAGGAGAGCCCCAATTTGACTTATCAATTTAAGTGTATTCTGCTTACAAAATTCACCAAAGGATGAACAATATTAAACACCGTCATATGGTGAATGGTGTGCACTAGTACTGATTGTGAGTATCAGGTTTCATATGTGATCGAGCATCAGATACAAGGAGAGCTGAAAAAGTTTCCTTTCGAAGGCCGTACAACCCAGAAGCGGTATGCCAGTCTGGCTTTATCGCCGTGAGGATTGTCGAGATTAGCCCACCGACGTACAGGTTAAAGACACACGCCTGGATGAACGTATCCTGCTGTTTGAAGTCGCTCCTAACTACCTGCTGCGCATCCTCATCCAACAGAAATAGCCGATCCTTTTTTTAACGCCCCAAAGGTTGGATAAAGGCTTGAGGAGAGAGCAGGACTATTACTTCGAAGGCAGAGTTAAAAAATGCTCTTGTGGTGGAAGAGACTAGCACCCAACATGTGAAGGTGGCATCTCGGTAAATAATGTATGCACCTGAAAAAGCAATATTCGATGGGTGAAGATCTGACTATACTGGACAATTTACTTTACATCCCTAAAATGCTAAAAACAGAAATAAAACACCAGCTACAATGTAACTACACGCACTATCAGAAGTTTAGCCACAAGATTTTTTTTTTGTTTGATACTGAGAACATATTTCCAAAATGTATTTTGGTTTAACAGTTATTTCGTAACTACAAAGATGCTATTACTAGCACAACCACAACACATTTAATTGCTATGGTTTTCCAAGGCAGAAAAGCATCACAATGTTCGGAGCATCCGCATCGAATATTAGAAGAATATCTGCCGAAGCTACAGAGACATTGTTCGGTAGTGTCATTGGCTGTAGAACTTTGGTCCATTGTAAACTTCCATATTGGACACTGTGCCTGTGGTCGTTTTTACGTGCTAAGTGAAGCCCTTGATTCATCGGGAGCAACGATATTAATTCGGGCGAAGATGAAATTCTCGTTCTTGCCGTATATTGAAGATAAGCATATATCGGAAATACTCTCTTTTAATTTGCCACTGTAGTACCGTGTTACGATAGCACCCGCCTCTTTGGCGATGTTGGATAGGCCATACGTTAGTGAGACCAAGAACAACGTTGAAGGGTGGCTCATCTTGAACCGTCATTTATCTTTCCCAAACAAGTATTTTTATTTCACAACAATTCAGTCATGAGTCAACTGACAGTTACCAAGGAACATGCAAAATACATACAAGTAATTAAGAATTTTTAATTAAATTCACATTGTTTAAGGACATTTGCATTATTCGAAAAATTACAGATAATACTCATAAAATATCAACTGTGCAACGCAATGGTGGCCCGTCTACAAACAATTAATCAAATAAATAAACCTGCGGCGTCACTCTGTCCCCGCAACTAGATCACAACTGAGAGCTAATCCCAGAAGAGGACTTGTATGTAAGTTCAACAAACATTAAGTAAAACAACATTAAAAAGCATACATCTTCACAGGTTATTCTGCTCTCATATAGATAAGATACTGCCAAGCTGCCCAAAGGCTATACGACTACACACGTGAAAGAGAAACAAAAATAGTCCTCCATTCATTGACCACAAGCTTGTTACACACAGATCACGTTAAATATTTACACTACTGGGCTCCAAAAACGCAATTAAAATGATAATGACAATTCAACCCTTCATTTTTTTAAAGAAAACATAAACTCAGTGCACAGTATGCCAAAAGAATTTCACACGCACCCAGAAGGGACATACAATAAGAGAAATACTATGCAATTATTTCCTAATCCAGCGATATCCCAGCCATGGCACGATAACTAAACAATAATAACAATAAACTACTCAACTTGAGGAAGGAACGGGAGATCCGCAGAATTGCGTGTGACCTGCCAACACTTGGGCCTCGCACGATGACGGGAAAGCCACCGAAGCACAAGGTAAAGGCACCCCTGCCCCGGACCAGCAAAACAGAAGTGCGTCAACTGCTGCCGATACAGGGCTGCCAACATATACCAAACAACAAACAGCTAAACTAGTTTGATAAAATGTACATACTCACTAATACTGAAACGGGCAACTAAAAATTCAACTCTTCGATGGAAAGACGCCACTCCAACCAGATGTTTGCATAGGATTTCAGTCACTTTCAATTTGTTTTCGGTGTATTTCAGTACTACTTGCTGACCTGGGAAACCTGTAAGCAGAGTGAATTGTTCTTTTCCCCTCACATGTGAAAGAGCGCGCGTGAACACGGATACGCTTTTGATATTCCATGGGTCGTATCGCTCAGGTATCAGGTAAATATCTGACTCTTTAAGTTTGCCTTACATAAAATGAATTATTTGCACAAGGACTGTCTCATTTGTAGGCCAGCACATCAAACACCACCCGAGAAACCCACTCTCCGTAGAGTGTGAGTAACGTTGACCATTTACGTCTCACGAAGAATAAACATCATACTAGACTGTCAAAGGCTGTCGTATGGGTGCGTGAAGCCAGACTCTTCCCAACATGGCGCGTACTATAAGCTATTCTCTGATTGATTATCCTGGCGCTAGGTGTTGATACTCCAAGACATTTAAAAATTTTAAACTGATAAACCTTTTAGGTCCTATTTGAAATTCAGTGCGAGCCAGTCGGGGCAGGCATTTTTCTGTTTCCATCCTGAACAGCGGTTCCTATAAAAACTAAGCCCGTCTCACAAACGATTTCTGAGGAAACTCTACATATTTGTTAGGATGCCAGTACCTGCCTGGTCGAAAGGATTAGTTATCCCAGGAAGGTACCTCTGGGCTCCTGGCTTCTTTCTTTAGATCAAGGAGCCGCTCTAGCGGTCACCGTCATCTTCGTGACCACGGATAAATATAATTTCAAGGGAGTTGCATTGGCCGTTTGAGTCCCAAAAACGGGAAAAAATAATTTTCATATTTTTCACAAAATTAACCTTCACTATCATCGTAAGCAACGAATACAATAACAAATTGTCAAAAAAGTAAGCAGCCTATTACTTTGTTGAGGTGATTTCACTTAGGAACGACTGGGACACACAGTTAGCAACCTGTCATCATAACCTATAAGGAAAAGTTCAAAAGATTTCCATGGGAGACTCATATATTAGCCGGCCGGTGTGGCCGAGCGGTTCTAGGCGCTTCAGTCTTTAACCACGTGACCGCTACGGTCGCAGTTTCGAATCCTGTCTCGGGCATGGATGTGTATGATGTCCTTAGGTTGGTTAGGTTTAAGTAGTTCGAAGTTCTAGGGGACTGATAACCTCAGATGTTAAGTCCCATAGTGCTCAGAGCCATTTGAACCATTTGAACTCATATTACATCCAAATTAGGTCCGACCTCATCTGAGAAGTCATGGAAGCCTGCTATATTGTACGAAGTAAATGATCTTCCTTGTGAGTTCATCACATCTCCACCGTCGTCATCACTGTCGTCATGAACTGTATTTTCGTGAGTAGTTCATGACCTGGAGGAGGAACTTCCACAGAAGCATCCCCGCTGTCACTCTCTGCCTGAGGTGCCTCTCAATCCAAATCACTCGGAATTTCTTGTTATAAAAGGTTTATATATTGCATGACGTCTCGAAACTTCAACCAACACATAACGCCTAAAAGTAATAATTTTTAGTGTGAAAAACAAGCAAAACACATAATGAAAATTTGATAAATTTAAATCTAGTTAGAAAATTAGGTATAAAAGCTCATACAAGCCCAATGGCGACCTGTCGAAACAATTTATAAAAGCTACGTTACAAACTCAAATTTACGTTACAAAACTTTAGATAAACTTGCTTTCACTGACAGTGGTCCCAGTATGATCACTAGGCAAAAAGCATACACCAGGTAAATTATGTAAAATTAAGGATGCAGACACACTTGTAGAGTCAAGTAGCAAACACTCCGCATCGAATTTTGCTTCGAATGTTGTAAGAGACTACAGCATTGCACTACATTCTTAGAAGTAGCTGAGTGTTTGATTTGGAGTCTCGGTCTTGCAATAGCATCGGTAGTTTCACGCAAACTGCACTGTCACTTAAAAATAAAAAGAAAGTGGTTTCAGGCAGAAACCACGGGTCCTCAAACGATTAAAATTAACCTGTACTAAAGTTATTCCTCTACAGGGGAATGAGATACCTGGGGAATTCATAATGTAAGATAAAATAGTCGTCCGAAGCTATGACAAATGCGCAACACGCCTGGCGCGTTTTCAGAAGGGAGTACATGCGCACGGTTTCCTGCAAACACAGGTCTGTTGCCGCATGGATAACACGAGAGCTATTCAGAAAGTAAGGAACGATAGGTCACGAAATGGAAACCACAGTCTAAATCAAAACCGTTTTATTTGAAACGGTTAGCTACACCTTCCTGCTACTACTCTACACAGTCTCCGCTCAGACTTAGACATAGGTCGCAGCGTTGTACCAACTTTTCAATCCCCTCGTTATAGAAGACAGCCGCCAGTGCTCATCGACAATTTTCTACTCTGGATTGCAGCTAACAGTCTGTGTCAAAATACTGTCTTCATAGTCAGCGGTTCATTTGAGCAGAGAAGAACCTCAGGGGTAGCCAATTACGGGCTGTATTGTGGGTGATTAAACGCTTCCCATCCAAAACACTGCTGGAGCATCTTCATTGCCCCTGCAGAGTGCGGCCGAGAATTGTCGTGTAGAACGGACAGCATGACAGTTATGTTACGTGGATTGCATAGCTTCACGCGAAATCTTTCTCCAGGCCCTCGTACTTGGCGGGAGACGCTAATTTCTAGCCATCTTTACATTCTCACTGTGAGAATGCGATCGACGGGCGTACTAGACAGAGTACCCAACGCATCTGTGCAAAGTTTCATCAGATTTTCACTGTATTTTCCTTTTTGCGACCTTCGCTCCTTACTTTCCGAATAACCCTCGTAGATGCATCACAGCTAGCGAGTGTAGCGGCGCGGCAACTGGAGACCTCCTGCAGACCTGGAGTATCCGGTTCAAAATGGCTCAAATGGCTCTGAGCACTATGGGACTTAACTTCTGAGGTCATCAGTCCCCTAGAACTTAGAACTACTTAAACCTAACTAACCTAAGGATATCACACATCCATGCCCGAGGCAGGATTCGAACCTGCGAACGTAGCGGTCGCGCGGTTCTAGGCTGTAGCGCCCCGGCCGGCGAAGTATCCGGGACAAAGCGTATGAATTGCACGCAGATTTGCCGTTAAGTTCTGGCGGTACACGGACCAAACTGAAAGTCGCTTTCATCCGTAGTTAAATAGTGACAACAGTTTGACTGAGGCAGCACAGACGTTGCTGACCCTGATACTCCATACAGTCTATCTTTTCGGGAAGCTGAAAGAACACCTCCAGAAAAGGAGATTAGCCAACGATGTGGACGTTCACACTGTTGTTTCCTCAGTGACCAAGGAGTCGATTACCATCGTCGAAGAATTTAGTGCCTCTTAGATCGTTCCGACCGTTGTTTACAGAGAGATGGTGACTACATTGAAAACCGGTCAAGTAACTGTGTCACATTGAAGTACTGTGCTGCATTTAGTAATAGCTACCTGACTTGCCATAATATTCATTAACTTACTTTCTGAAGTCCCCTCATACTGAATTTCCGTCTCAGCCTCAACACACGGATATCGAGAGCCTAGGTTTCTTTTTACACTGGTACGCATGTAACAGTACGCCCACTTGTTATGTCCCAAAACGACGCGTATAAAAACGGAATTTTTCGGTGCTCATACATCGGGTTCTATTGGTGATAAAAGGGTACGGTCAAGTGTTTTAGATAGCTGTTCGCCTAGGGACGGTTTGTATACTCAACACAGAATCATCAGAGCAAACCGTTCGGTTCTTTTTTGCATGTCATGTAGTCTACGGTGTGGTTTATGAAACTTTTGTACTTACAATTAGTTCATAGGCAGTTTCTCAGGAAACCTCAATTTTAGTTTTTTGTTACAATATTGTCGCCGTCACCAACGGACTAAAACACAGCCAGGATTCCAAGAAGTCTATGCAAATGACTGAAATTTTTACGGCACGTCAGCAAAATCTTTATATTCGAAGATACAGAGGTTCAGCGTAGCCGTACTTCTACAAGTAAAATACGGTATGGGGCGAAATGTAAATAATAAATAGGCGCAGCAGATTGCTCAAATTTTAACGGTGTGTTCTCTAGGCATTTATCTGTAAGATAAACTTTTTATCCTTTATCGACAAAGATCCCAGAAACTTGTTTTTTAAAAACAAAGTTTCAGATTCCGGGATACTATGCACAGCAAATAGTTGCAGTTTTTAGATGTATTCCGAAGATCCGGATCTCGAACACCCTCGAGCAATTTATCCATATCTTTATCCGTTTATGAGATACAATGGTTAAAAATTACACTGCTTATACAAGTGAAATACTGACGTAAAATCCTGCGTGAGGCAAAAACGCAGCTATAATCAGACGTAGCACGGAAAAACTTGATGTAAACTGTCTCCGATATCATCTGGAAACCCCGTGTTGTAGTATTGAAGCATATGCAAAGGAAGGCAACCAGTCGGAAAATGTCCCTATGGGAGCACAACAAATGCGAATCTGTATTTCAAAAAATCTGACTGAAAAGTCGCGCAATAGCAGCGTCCTTCTACCTTCCTCAGAAGCTCTAAAAGTTTTACCTAAAATTTCGGCATGCGAACATATTTGCGCTTTTCTATGCTGAGAGAGAAGTAGACAGAGGCAGTGGCAAATTACTGGAAAGCAATAAATACTGAAAGATAGCTGGTAGTGGTTGTGTTATAGAAAAAGCGAATGATACAATGACAGGAGGGAAGGAGACAGTAGTAGGAGGGGGGCAGCGAGTGCATGAATAAAGAGAAAGAGAAAGTGGAAATGGGCGAGAGCAATAGATAACGAGAGTATATAATTGTGAATTGTGGCAACGAGGAAGAGAGATAGAGTGATAGTAAGAAGAAACAGTAGCAGTAGAAATAAAGGAATGAGATATCAGCAGTGAGAAAGAGCGGTGGTGGTTGGGGGGGGGGGGGGGGGTGAGACAGTGACACTAAGAAGAGACTGTTGTAGTAGGACAGAACGAAAAGGACTGTGGCTGTGACACGGGAGACAGTTAGTGGGGCACAAAGAGATAATGAGTTAGGTTGAATGAGTGAGTGAGAAAGGACAACTGGAAGTAAACGAATTTGAGCGAGTTACAGCGCTGGACTAGTTGGGGAACTTCTGATAATCCGAGGTGAGCTGCATGTTAAAAAAGTGATTGAAAATATATTCGCATGCAAACATTTATGAGACAGCCTGAAAGGTACTGAGAAAGGTAGAATGAGACAGCTGGTATCTATTTTTAAGTCAGTCTTTTAAGTAAACAGTAACATACTCGCATTTCTTGCTCTCCGATGGGGGATATTTTCCGCTGGTTACTTTGTTCCCGATGTCCGTAACAAAATAGAGGTAGTGTCACAGAGCGAAACCGTATTACATTTTCAGCTCTACAGGGCTGAGCAGACTGGTCGGCGTGGCAAATTAGTGCCACGCCCCAGCAGCCTTCCAAATAGCACGTCGAGCATCGGTCGGTATGCAAGCGAACCAGTAGCCGCCGGCGACCGCCAATGTTTCCGTGATGAGCTAGCTGTCTCCTTCGGTATGCCACGCCAGCGCCCCACTCGCCGACGATATTTTATTGCGGAGCGTGTTCGCCACCCGTAATGACGTAGCTTCCGAACAGCGGACGATCGTTAGCAAATAAAGTGGGCTGCCGTTATGGGACGCGATGTACTCCCCAGTTAACGACGGCGTAAAGCGTGCGCGCGCCGCTCTCAGGATGCGTGGGTGCGGTTGCAGCCGGCGCCCTGCCGAACCGCCGCATCCGCTTCTCATTTATCATGATCTATGACGCTTCTTCAATATTAGCTGCAGCGTTGTACCTCATGCCTCTCCTTTTATTCCCGTCTCGCTTCTCAAATTATCTTTGGGTGCCACTATAAGAATATCGACTGACAGAAAGCCGAAGAAAGTCGTAGCTCTTAACACTGAAGTGGGTGTGAGTGTTCTGCGGTAGAGGATCGTAGATCGTGGTGAGACAATAGTCATTAGATGGCAGCAGAATTGCTTTATTAACTTACTAGACATTTCCCCAAACCTTCGCCGACTTACGTGTATGTCACATGTCATGCACATATCACTACCTCACCTCCTCTCACGCATTTCCCTTTCCTCCACCTCTGTCCATAACTTCCCCACGCTATTATCATATCCTCCTCCTACTCCCATTTCTATATTTGTCTCCTTCCCTCACTTTCTCGCACCATCCCCACTTCCCTCCCTACTGGCTGTGCTTGTCCTTCTCTCCCTGACTATCTTCTCCTCCACCTCACACTCTGTCCATCTCCTCCATTATCCCTCTTTCTCTGCCATCTCCTCCATTACACCCTCTCTCGGTCCATCTCCTCCTTCCCCATTCTCTCCATCCAACCTCCACTGGAACCCTATCCATTATCTCCTACCCCTCACTCTTTCCATCCGCTCTTCTACTCACCTCAGCCTTTCCCCATCCATGCCCATTTCAATATGTAAAGATATCGCTAAAACAGGTTGACACTACTCCCATTCTGGCCTATAATGAGGTGTAGCCTATATATCAATGGCATGAGAAATATTGGCTGTCTATAACATACAGGCTGCCCTGAAAAATAAGGCAGGCTCATACTACTCTCTCACAACACACTTATTACGAATGGCAGCCTGTCAGGCAGGGGCTGAAAAAAAAAATACATTTGTCCAGTCTCCATAACTGCTGGAGCTAGGAGGTTATAAACATTGTAGTGCTGATATTCGTTAAATTTACTGTTTGTGTGTCAGATATGACTGAAATGGATCAAGGGGATTGGGACTATATCCTGCACATACGTACATACATAGTTACCTGTAGCGAAGCCATCATACAACTGTCTCTTGAATCAGTACTGAGAATGTTGCACACCAGTTGTCAAAGTGAGATATTTTTACCACACATATCTCAGGACTATTTTATTCCATTATCAACTGCTATTGTCAATAACGAAATAAATCAATACCGCCGGCCGCGGTGGTCTCGCGGTTCTAGGCGCTCAGTCCGGAACCGTGTGACTGCTACGGTCGCAGGTTCGAATCCTGCCTCGGGCATGGATGTGTGTGATGTCCTTAGTTAGGTTTAAGTAGTTCTAAGTTCTAGGGGACTGATGACCACAGATGTTAAGTCACATAGTGCTCAGAGCCATTTGAACCATTTTTGAAATCAATACCTCGCAATACTACATCTACTGACAACCAGATATAAATATTTATACACACCTCACAAGAAGTTTTGCACCACCTCTGTTCCGAGAGTTCTGGAGCCTGTACAGAAAATTGGAATATCAACATAAACATAATTTCCGCTATTTTTTTGCTCATGAAAACCACAAATTGTATGTTGTACCACCATACAGCAAGACCTTCAGAAGTGGTGGTCTCCAGATTTCTGAACACACCGGTACCTTTAACACCCAGTAGCACGTCCTGTTGCACTGATACATGCCTGTATTCGTCGTAATATACTATACAAAAGTTCATCAGGTTACTGTTGGTCCAGATTGTCCCACTCCTCAACGGTGATTCGGCGTGGATCCCTCAGAGTGGTTGGTGTGTCACGTTGTCCATAAACACCCTTTTCAATCTATTCCAGGCATGTTCCTAGGATTCATGTAGGGAGAACATGCTGACCACTCTCGTCGAGCGATGTCCTTATCCTGAAGGAAGTCATTCATAAGATATGCACGATAGGGGCGCAAATTGTCGTCCGTGAAGAGGAATGCCTCATCAATATGCTACCAACATGGTTGCACAATCGTCGGAGGATGGCATTCACGTATCGCACAGCCATTACGGCGACTTCTATGACCACTAGCGGCGTACGTCGGCACCACATAATGCCACCCCAAAACATCAGGAAGCCTACATTTTGCTGCATTCGCTGTACATTGTGTCTAAGGGATTCAGCCTGACCGGCTTACCTCGAAACACGTCTCCGACGATTGTCTTATCCGACACTCATCGGTGAGGAGAACGTGATGCCAATGCTCAGCGGTCCATTCGGCATGTTGTCGGGCCCATCTGTACCGCGCTGCATGGTGTCGTTGTTGCAAAGACGGACCTCACCGTGGACGTCGGGAGTGAAGTTGTACGTCATGCAGTCTATTGCGTACAGTTTTAGTCGTATCACGACGTCCTGTGGCTGGTCGAAAAGCATTATTCAACATGGCGGCGTTGCTGTCAGGGTTCCTCCGAACCTGCTGTAGTAGCCATTGGGTGGCCTGAGCGGGTCATGTCATCGACAGTTCCTGTCTCTCTGTATCTTCTCCATGTCCGAACAACATCACTTTGGTTCACTCCGAGACACCTGAACCCTTCCCTTGTTGAGAGCCCTTCCTGGCACGAAGTAACAAAGCGGACGCGATCGAACCGCGGTATTGACCGTCTAGGCATGGTTAAACTACAGACAATAAGAACCGTGTACCTCCTTCCTAGTGGATTGACTGGAACTGATCGGCTGTCGGACGTTCTCCGTCTAATAGGCGTTGATCATGCAAGATTGTTTACGTCTTTGGGAAGGTTTAGTGACATCTCTGTCAAAGGGACTTTGTCTGTTATACACTATCCACAGTAAACACCTATCTTCAGGAGTTCTTGAAAGCGGGTGATGCAAAACTTTTTTGATGTGTGTATTATACAACAAACCTTAAAGCTTCTGTGCCATTATCCATCATAGAAAGTAAAAATTTGGCAGCAGACGTGGACTGTCAAACCTAAAACATTCCTAGGAAATCTAATGTTGGCATTTTATACTCCCAAGGTGCCGATTTAACCTACCAAACACAATACATTACGGCAGAGGATATGCCACAGGCTACAGTGTTCTACTGTATACAATAAACTCTATGAAGATTGTATTTCAAGCCCAAGTAAATTCAAGATGCCCATACTAGGCCTCTGCAAAATGACCAATCGAAAACGTATAGCGTCGCTAATTCGAATTAGTTGGTAGCTTCTTCCCGAGGAGTACGTCGATAAAGTGGACCCAGAAATGCCTCCGGGACAGTTCTGCCTTCTCATATACCAGGCTGACGTACTCCTTCTTAAAGCGTGAACAATCTGTATTTCCTCTAAATTTGACAGCAATCAGCGCTTATCCTCAAAGTACAATACCTTCATGTTGTCTGCGATTGTCAACTCATTCTTGAGGAGCTCTGTCGCAGTCGGTGATCATCCTCTACAGTATTATGCTCTTTAAACCTTATTTTAAAGTTTCCTCCCGTTTGTTACACAAACTTCATACCACAATCTTGACGCTTTATTTTTTAAACTTCCGCTTTCTCCAACAAGTTCTTCTCTGTGCTAGTATTGTCTCCAGACCCCATTCCAGTTTGTTGTCTGTCTTCAATGCAATTTTCTCATCTTTGTCTTGAAATAACTTCGTGAATTTATAATTTCCTATTATGTCGTGACTATTTTTCTGATATTTCTTCTCGTTTCCTTTTCTGTTTCCTACCGCCGCTTCAATCCTGTTTATTAAACTTGTGTCAAAAATATTTCTTCCTCCTTGATTTAATGAATTAGCAGGAATTATCCCCGTGGGCAATATTTTTGAAGAGTGTCAGTTTCTGCTTATGTGGGTAGCATAAAGTCTTATCAGTTGCAGCACATATGAAACAAGGTTTCCTAAATATTTTTTCTCGGGGTTGTTATTATTATTCTACATCCTCAAATCAAGATAATTTAAAACTCTCTGTTACTGATGCTCCATTGTAAATGCTAAATTAGCACGCGTTTTCAGAGGTTGTAGCAGTAATCTGGACCAGTAAAATAAAAGGGTGGAGCGACTGATTCGTTTCTCAGTTTGCGTAATCACATAGTCAAATTTAAACTGGCCATAACCTGACAGAATAAAATTCAATTTGACATGAACTAACAGCCAACTATAACGAAATATTAACGAGCATCTATTCTAACAATCGCAACGGGTATTATTAACGAAATATTAAACCCACAGTTATTTCAATAAGCTGATAATTGACCCCCATTAAAGAAAACATTTCTCGCTAATTACTCAACAGCTTAACAGGGTACATTCCATTAAAATTACATTAGCCAGTATATCTTTCAGTTATTTAAACAGTTTTTCCAGCGCGTGGTTGAGGGAACATTAAAGGCCGGCAGCTGATTTGAAAAGACTGACTTCAAAAATCATCCATTATTCATTCAAAAATCAACCATTATTCAAGGTATAATTGAATAAGCTCCTTTCGGTAGGAAAATTAAGAAAACGTAAGAATGTTGTTACTTAGCGACTGTTAAGGTAATCATAAAAAGCTTATATATCCAACTAACACGAGAAAAATATTGCCGCGCCGGATTAGCCGAGCGGTGTGTGACGCTGCAGTCATGGACTGTGCGGCTGGTCCCGGGGGAGGTTCGAGTCCTCCTTCGGGCATTGGTGTGTGTGTTTGTCGGTAGGATAATTTAGGTTAAGTAGTGTGTAAGCTTAATGGCTGATGACCTTAGCAGTTAAGTCTCATAAGATTTCACACACATTTGAACATTTTGAGAAAATTATTGTTCTAAGAGATAGAGTACATTTAGCTTAATGTTAGGTTACAACATTAGCTTCCTTTGTTCACTGCGTGCTGCAGGGGCGTAGCCTTACCCCCATGTGTGTCAGACATTTGGCACATAGAGTCCTAGAAATAATATGTGTACATAAAGTAATACGTGTACAAGGCAACGAAACCTGCAACTAACTGTAATCAGTAATCGAGAATCACTGTTATTATTTCTTAGCCGTTTAATTATTTCTCGTGTTCATTGCACCCGCGACAGAACCCAGCAAATAAAAATGTGTTCTCTTCCGAACCACAGGCACAGCAGTGTACTGTGGTCAGAATTAACGCGACTCGCCAGGCCAGCTGCAGACAGCGGGTTCACGAGGCGAAAGGCGCAACAGCCCACCATCCACGCACTGATCACTCGCCCGCATTCCGTACTCTTTCCGCTTATTCCTGGCTGCCCCGCTGTTAAACAGCCTGCGCATCAACGATCTGGATCACTCCAGGCGGCGGAAGTACCTCCAACTTAGGCTGTCAGCTGGAAGTGAACCAGCCATGGTTTGACGTCACTCGCCAGTAGGTTTATTTCTCGCTCGAATCCATGATAGACTAAATGTGGATAGATTAGATATCTGTACGGGAAGAAATCTCTGAATGACGGTGAGTTGTATAAAGTACACAAGTACATAAGAGTCAGTCGAAAGCTCGGTCTGGCGTACAATTTGACCAAATTTTGCTCCTCGACTTTGCCTTGGCTCATTCTGCACAGTCATAAATCAAACGTTGCCTCACTCTCAATATTACTCTGTCAAGCGACACAGCGATGTCTTCCACTGTACACAGATGAAGACCCGTTGAGTGGCAACCAAATCCAGAATAACGAAATTTTCGAGGTGTATATTTACCTGAACAAACAGTAAGCAGAGTTCCAATGAGGAGCATTCTATATACGACGGTTATTCGGAAAGTAAAGAACGATCGGTCCCGATATGGAAACCACAGTAAAAATCCAATGAAGTTTTGCACAGGTTTGTTGGGCAGTGTCACTAGTATGCACGCCTATCGAGTTACGTCATTCCTTTTAGTTCTAAGTACACGGGAACATATAAAGATACCTACAACAATAGTGTGTCCCACCAAGTAAGAGGGCCTGGTGAGAAATTTCGCCTGAAGATATGCAGCCAACATTATATATCTGTCGTGCGCTTTTTTCAGTAAGATAATTCTCAGCCGCATTCTGCAGGGGCAATGAAGATAATGCTGCATCGTTTTCAATTACAAATGTTTGATTACCTACAAAACAGGCAGTAATTGTCTCCCTCTTAGTTTCATCTCTGCTCACATGAACCGCTGGCTATGAAGACAACATTTCGGCACAGACAACGAGCTGTAGGCCAGCGTAAAGAATTGGAAAGCACTGGCGGCTGCCTTCTATAACAAGGGTACTGGAAAGTTAATACAATGCTACGAAGAACGTGTCAGTCGGATCGGCGACTATGATAATAAGTAGCTGGAAGCTGTAGCTAACTGTTGCAAATAAGACAGCTTTGATTTTCAGTGAGGCTTCCATTTCGAGACCTTTTCGTTCCTTACTTTCCGAATAGCCCTCGTATAATACCACTTTTTTTCTGAAAGCAGGTTCGCCTTATTGAGGATTACAGCACACCAATTTATTCGTCAGTTGTTTTGCCTACAAAATCTCACTTTTCAATGCGACGCTCTTACCCCGTCTTCGTAAGAGGCCTTATATGCCCACATAGTACGTCGGATCCATGGTCTTGCTGCATCAGTAACCTCCCCTTAATTCACGTACTGGTTCCTGCGGAGTGCAGCCTTTATTGCGCCAAACATATGACCACAACTTGACGCCTGTATCAGGACATACTGCAACGCCGTCCCCTAAATGTGATCGAGCTAAAATATCCTGATGTACGGTGGCGCGTGGTGTGGAAGACTGTACACGATGCCATGCTTGATTCCGATGTTGTTTCGCAATGGTACGTAGTCGTTAATGGGAAGCTGGTGACGCAAGAACTTCTCTACAATATCCACATGGCAGAATCTCCCAATTGTGTGGGTTGTAATACAGTAGATTCTGACGAGCACCGCCTCAGATGTGGCGAGGCGGAGCCGGTTTGGCACCTAGTGCGGCAGATGCTGCCGTATCTCTTGCGACTTACACCGGAGTATATATCTGCACGCACGTTATTGTTTCCGGATGAGACATTTTACCTCAAGACTCGGACCAACTCCGTCACCTGGATACGTGGACATGCAGTGCATTACCTCTATCGTGACGGCCACAAGAATCTACTTGACTTCTGGCTCCATTTGCAAGAAAGACATCATGCTACTGCCGGGCGTACCAGATATCGACGATGTTTCGCAAACTACCTATGGAGTGCCTTTCACAGTCCGCCCATGTAGTTGGAGTGTTCCAGGCAGTGGTAGAGGAGGGCAGAACGAAGGGCAAACGATGTTACATGGAACTATCCTTATCAGTGGGCGCAGTAACTAGGAAGCCTGACTACGAAGTGGTAACTTTTTCTTGTTATTTATGTTATTCATGTTTACTATCTTCGATGGTGTCTTCATTCTGTTTTAGTTTCCCAAGCTCGACTATCTATGACTTTTCGCAAATTGATATCTATGTAACGAAAAAAAAATTAATAAATGAAAATAAAATAAAAAACCTCCGCGCCCAATTAGAAATACCCTTCTCCCCTTCCTTTCATAGTGTTTTTGTGGGTTGGCGCACATACGTCAGTCCCGTATAGTATAGTTTCTTCACGTTTTCGATGGGATTGGTTACGTATAGTTAGGAAGCCAACGCCTGAAGAGGTAAGAATTCATATTTGTTTGCCAGGGACACAAGTGGTGGTGCCCCGTAGGAATAGCTATGATTTTGTTTTATTTCATTTTGTTAGGTACCACAGAAAAAAAGAAAGAAGGAAAAAAACAGACGGAAGTCGGAAGGTGCGAGATCAGGGCTATAGAGTGGGTGGGGAAGAACAGTCCAATTAAGTTTTATGAGCTCCCCTCGGGTGCACAGAACCGTGTGTGCGCTTGTGTTGTCATGCAGAAGGAGAACATCGTCTGCAATTTTGTGGCGACGAACACGCTGGACACTTTATTGTCGCTCGTTAGGCGGCGACGAACAAAGCGGGCACACCACTTTGATGCGTCTTTGTGTCGGTACTACCAACGGAGACGTCCAGTTGAGCAACGAGATGTTTCATTGTGATCCGTCGGTCACCTCGAATGAGAGTGACCGCACTGTCTTACAAGGCAGGTGTCACAGCTGGGTTCAGCTAACCGACACGTGGGAGACCGGACCAGTTTGCGCTCGCTTGTTGCGATGATAACAACCGCCTCGTCCGATGATCATCGCGCTTTTGTTGACTGCCAGATCTCCATACAAATTCGGCAAGCACCTACGAGTATCTGCCATGCTCCGGTTTTCTGCCAAAAGGAACTCGATGACAGCTCTCTGGTTGGAACGTTTCCTAAAGTACAAACTGGAAGGAGAATCAGCATTGGTCGTATTTTTTTTTGTTTTATTATCCGCAAATCGATTTTCGGTCACTTAGTGACCATTCTCAGTGCTAGAAGTTAAAAATTTCACATAACGATCAGAGAGTATAACACAGAAAATCACAACTACACCGCGTATGAACATAACAGTTGGTAGGAACATACCTGTAATATATAATTAAAATTGGTAGGCACTGGTATCAACAAGCTTAGAGCGATCACATAAAATGAGGCCGCTATTTACATGCACCTGTTCAGCAGACCTCGGTGTGACAGGGCTTGGGACGCCCTCTATGTGACATGTGTCACTTGAAGACTTAATATTACTAGTTTTGCAAGATATTAACACAAAATAACTCTTGTGCATTTGTGAAACATACAATAATTCAAATTTAAAATGTACGTAAAAACATAGCAGACGAAGGGGGAAAGGAAACATCTAAAATACATTGGCGTCTTGTTTATAAAAAACCCACTTACAAAACATAAAACAGGTCGATAATGAGTTGTCCGAGTGCAGGACAAGTAAAAGAGAAAAAGACATGGAAAAAGAATAATATATAAATAACATGAAATGAGGTATAACACAGGTTTTTTTTAAAAAAAAGAAAAGAAAAAAAACATAATACCCACCATCTGAAATGGGAAGTTAGAAGTACAACGTTAGTGATTTCTTAAAAAGAACGATATACTTCTAACTTTCAAAGCCAAATGGTGGGTGCTATGTTTTACATTAAGCAACCATGTATATTTGGTGTCATGTATGTATGGGTTCTGACCCAGTGCTTATGCGGAAGCGTATAGCCATTGTTATAATAAAGCTATCTTGTCCAAGGGGACAAACGAGAGGTACATCATCATGTCGGTTAAATATGATAACAAAATTATCCACACCTACAAACTTTTTCATAATGAATATTGTATTTCACGGCATTTTAATTATTACGTAATGGCATTTTCGTACTACTACTATTTTTTATATATTTGACTCCTTAGTCTTAACGCAACATTTTACGTCAATCACGATCGTTGTACTTCTAACTTCCCATTTCAGATGGTGGGTATTATGTTTTTTTTTTCTTTTCTTCTTTTTAAAAATCTGTGTTATACCTCATTTCATGTTATTTATATATTATTCTTTTTCCATGTCTTTTTCTCTTTTACTTGTCCTGCACTCGGACAACTCATTATCGACCTGTTTTATGTTTTGTAAGTGGGTTTTTTATAAACAAGACGCCAATGTATTTTAGATGTTTCCTTTCCCCCTTCGTCTGCTATGTTTTTTACGTACATTTTAAATTTGAATTATTTTATGTTTCACAAATGCACAAGAGTTATTTTGTGTTAATATCTTGCAAAACTAGTAATATTAAGTCTTCAAGTGACACATGTCACATAGAGGGCGTTCCAAGCCCTGTCACACCGAGGTCTGCTGAACAGGTGCATGTAAACAGCGGCCTCATTTTATGTGATCGCTCTAAGCTTGTTGATACCAGTGCCTACCAATTTTAATTGTATATTACAGGTATGTTCCTACCAACTGTTATGTTCATACGCGGTGTAGTTGTGATTTTCTGTGTTATACTCTCTGATCGTTATGTGAAATTTTTAACTTCTAGCCCTGAGGATGGTCACTAGGTGACCGAAAAGGGATTTTGCGGATAATTAAACAAAAAAAAAATACGACCAATGCTGATTCTCTTTCCAATTCTGTCCACTATTTGGTTGTGGTGCACAGAACACTCCATGGAGTCGCCAATCAATAAAGCACAAACGCTATTCTGAACGCTACGTATAGCGCCGCCGCCTGTCGGAGCTCCAAGAAACTTTAGGGGCTAAAGCAAGAATACTTTCCATTTCTCACATCAAATAGAGCATTTTCTCAATCTAGATTAGCCGAGATAAAATAGTGTTGCATTCATACTCCTCTTAGGTGAATAAGTAAATATATACTGCTGTTTTGCACTGAATGTAACGTATTACGAACGAATCTAGGATGACTTGACCGGCGCACTAGGAAAGAGAGGTCAACTTCAGTGACATATAGGCATTAATTTTGGAATGTAATTTATGAATGTATCAGTTATGCACGGTATGAAAATCAGAACGGCAAAAGTCGAAGCTTTTGGGGAAGTAGAGGACCTAAGTACATGCACAAATAATTGAGGCCGTTCCTGTAAGAGATACCCTGAGATGAGAAGAAAATAAATTGTGCTGGGCCGAATCATAACAGTAAACGGTGGCAAAAATGAATTGGAAGACAAAGCGGTTCCAAGAGGAACGTATTCGTATTAGATGGAATTGCTGTTTTACGGGAAAAACAAGTACTCATGCCAACACCCGTTAATAAGGGTTTGTGTGATGTAGCAAAATAAACGCAGGATTTATAGAGGCCTAGCTTACGGCGTCTAGTACATCAATTAGCCCTGATAACGGCTGTGAGACTTCGTGGAATAGATTCCATGAGACACACACACAACTTTGGGGAACCACCCTGCAGACTGGTGCTCAAGAGGTTTTAAATTTTCGCGACATTTTCTTTCCATTATAGAGAAAACTATTAACAATAAGCTTACTAAACTCATTCACTTGTGCTTCATGCTGTATATGGAATTTTGAAGAGTTAGTTGGCGGTGAATCCTCGTATTAAACAATGCTATCTCATAGCAGAAGCTTTCAGTGTCCAGCATTCCATAATATTACTCGCAAGAACTGACACAATTTTATAGACTACCGGTTCAAATGGTTCAAATGGCTCTGAGCACTATGAGACTTAACATCTGAGGTCATCAGTCCCCTAGAACTTAGAACTACTTAAACCTAACTAACCTTAGGGCATCACACACACCCATGCCCCTGGCAGGATTCGAACCTGCGACAGTAGCGGTCACGCGGTTCCAGACTGAAGCGCCTAGAACCGCTCGGCCACAACGGCCGGCTAGATTACCCGATTAAGCTAACTAACAACAATCCTGAGATAATGCTTAATATACAGTATAAATCTTATAAATGTTTAAGAACCCCTGAAGCAATGTAGATGACGACGAAATAAGTAAATTAATATAAGACACATGGGGTACCAAATGTTGAGAAATACCTCAAAAATGGATGAGAAACATGCGGCGTAGCCAGATCATGTACGTCGCTGCACGTAGAATAGTTGGCCTTGGGCATGAAGGAATGATCGAGCAATGCAATACTTGCAAGTGAGAAAACGGTGCCAGTTGCGAACACCTTTTGTAAATGTGATCTACTGTAAACATAGAAGTTACAAAATTGTTATTCCTCGCTGTAAACAAGAAAAAACTGTTCTTATTTTGCCTTTCTTTCCTTTTGTCCCTTTTTTGTTTACATGCAATTGACTTAGGTCAATTACTGATAACGACGGAATTCGGAAGTTTATACAGATACACTTGTGACGCATGGTTTTTGTTGCGCTGTATTTCGCAATAAACAAGCTGAGATAGCCAGACTGGTGAATAACAAATAAGAATACTTTCCTCGCTGTAAACATATAACTGTCTAACCCAATGAAAACTAATACTACCCGCCAGATGCAAGACCCGAACCCTAAGCTCTACGTGCTAAAACAGCGCCCATGGGCCCAGAGCTACACCGACGTCAATAGTTGGCTTCGGTAGGGATGATCAGATGCGACGGACCGATTCGCTCTACCGATGCTCATGCGGCGAAGTGCGTTATCTGGTGACGTCACGAGTTCAGTATTTGGGATCAACGTTTGGGGTATTTCCCGACATTTGCGACCCCGTGTGTCTTGCATTAAATAACTTGTCTCGGCTTCATCTACTCGCTACAGACGTTTTTAAACATTAAGAAACCCTGTGTAATCCCTGCCTAAGTACTGGGTGGCTATAATTAAAGTCCAGCTACTCGCAATTTGGGCTGCAATTATCGTATGCAGTGAAACCAGGTGGATACGCTAATACGTTAATACGGAAACGATTCACAGCGTAAAAAAAAATTGTTCTAGTATTGTCCACTGGTTTCAAATATGGCGCTGCTTCAAATGGCTCTGAGCACTATGGGACTCAACTTCTGTGGTCAAAAGTCCCCTAGAACTTAGAACTACTTAAACCTAACTAACCTAAGGACATCACACACATCCATGCCCGAGGCAGGATTCGAACCTGCGACCGTAGCAGTCGCACGGTTCCGGACTGCGCGCCTAGAACCGCGAGACCACCGCGGCCGGCAAAATATGGCGCTGTAAACACAATGAAGACGTACGTAAATGTTTGCATATGTGAAAGATTAGAAGCGGAAAACGGGCTGAAAAGGTAAAACAAGTGAAAAGGGTGGTGGTGGTGGTTAGTGTTTAACGTCTCGTTGACAACGAGGTCATTAGAGACGGAGCTCATGCTCGGGTTAGGAAGGATTGGGAAGGAAATCGGCCGTGCCCTTTCAAAGGAACCATCCCGGCATTTACCTCAAGCGATTTAGGGAAATCACGGAAAACCTAAATCAGGATGGCCGGAGACGGGATTGAACTGTCGTCCTCCCGAATGCGAGTCCAGTGTGCTAACCACTGCGCCACCTCGCTCGGTTGAAAAGGGCATTTTGTTGATTTTATTAGTAATAGCCACATTCCATAATCTGTTCAACATGAGCACCGGACACGTCGGCGAATGCCACATTTACACGTGGTTGCAATAATTGGGGCTAATATTTTTCCGGCGTAAATCGGTTCCACATTAACGCATTAGCACACCTATCAAGTTTCGCTGCCATACTACAACCACAGCCCTCACTGGAACTCCATGAGTATCTGCTCTTGAATTACATCCACCCAGTACAATGTTGCTCAAAGTAACGTCGTTATTAAAAGTAATGCGGCAATATGAAAAGGTAGGTCAAACCAAGACTGTTAGCGTATAAAGCAAGCAGATGAAGCCAAATCCTGAATTCTAAGTACTGTAATTTCTCTGCAACTACAAATATGGTTTGGAAAAATTAAATACCATTTAAGTGCTCTTTCGCGACTACAGCACTACCAGCAGAAATTAGCATATTTCGATGTGAAAATAGGTAATTGATAACAATAACCCTGTAATTACTTTAACTAAAATAAGTAGATTAGTGGGATGTATCCCACAATATAGTGAAAACAGAATTATGATATTTTAAATTGTGACAGAAATATTTGAGTCGAACAGCTTAATTGAAACACCACGTATAATTAATCAAACCGTCATGCACACTATTTTGTTCATAAGATATCCCAGTCGAGGAAGGAATGATTAAATAGGAACTTTGGAAGGGAGTGTCAATACAACACGTACGGTACGACCTTGTCGCGCCTACTGTCCTCGTGGTTTGGTGTAGCGTTCGTACGTTGTCCACCAGCGACAATAAGAACTGGAGCAACCAGTCCCTGGGGAGTTACCGCTGAGACAGCTCCCGAAATGGCGGCCACCTGTGCGGCGTACCCGTGTAGGGAAGCCTCAGACAGCCTGTTGGGAGCAGGCGTAACTCTGTGGAACGACCGCGACTGCAGCCGGACGCTGGAAATACAGGACCGTCCACCTCCTCAGCCCTCCAGTCTCCAGGGATATTGCGGCGGCTGCCAGGACGCGAATTCCGCCAGCACTGCTACTGCGGCTGCCGAATTGAAGCAAGCAATCCCCTACTCCCCCCTCTCCACTCACCTGGCCGCACAAATGGCCGCCCACTGCCGACCAACAAGCCCCAGCCGCAGGGTTTATTTTTACTGCTCATCAATACCGGCTGGGTGGACAGGGCACGAGTGGCAACCAGGTGAAGCGGGCAGTTCCGCTGACCCCGCGACGGAGGGCATGCCTCGCTCTTAACACTCGCTCCAGCTGTCCCAAATCCGGTAACCACAATTGTCGTTGTCTGTAAACTTGCAGGAAGTGCAGAGAAGTATCCTCTTCAGTCCTGAGGTTACATTTCATGAATGAAAAGCTTATGTTAGGGTGTACTAAAACTAATACAAACAGTACACTCAAAAAGTGACACATCCAGTGTCTTGATACAAAAGCCATACCTATCTGAAATGTTCCTACTGTTGATTATGCTGCCACTGCTTAAGAATAGTTGGTCGTCATTTGTTTTTCGCTAGAAATTTCATTTTCAAAGTAAAAAATAACTTTGACGAACAGCACTTCCAAACTGAAAATAAATGTTCCCACGGTTCTAGAAATTTGCCACATTTACGCAAATATTATGTACCGACGGAATTAGTGTTACACAGACAGAAAATGGTGCTCTACGTCCTGAAGTATTCATTATTGCAATATTTATGGTATCGATTGTAAGTAAATAGTCAATATAGCCATGAAATATGATACGCGCTATCCCGAAATATGATACAGTCGGCGCCTAGGACCGAGCAACCAGCCACACACCGGTGTACTGCGGATTCGCCGCCCTTCCCATACACCAGCAACACAACATCGTGTCACCACACCTACAGAAGTAAACTCACTGATGAAAAAGAAAAGTCTCCAAACAAAAAAAGGAGTGTAGCAAAATCAGGAGTGCTAGAACGCTATGCCCGTAACCAAATGTGTGGCAACCACACAAAGGGAAAAGAATCTGAAGAAAGTTATTCTGATTCCAACATCTCTTTGAAAACTGACGACAGCTTGCATAATGTCGATCCCTTTGGAGAATCCACACTATATTGTAATGACTGATCTAGCATACGTAGGCGTAGAGAATTATATCTTCATTAAATTCCGAAGGGGGAAGCTGAATTCATACGGCTGTATATATGTCTACACCTTACAATAAGTACTGGAAAATGACCTACAAGTTATGGCTCCAGACTCTGTGTCAAGGGCCCCCATACCCTGGAGAAAGGGGGGTCCTGTGGACAAGGGAGATGCAACACCCCCTCGCAGCGAAAGGAAAAATATATATAGTGTAATCAATTGTTTTTCTTTCAAGAAAACGGTTTAAAAGTCTGCATTACGTTGGTTTTAGAAACGAAGGAACTTGAGCCTTCATGGCAACTAAAAACTCACCATTCGTCTTCCAAATTATTCAGAATTCTTGTATGGGCGCCCATGGTATGTGTAAAAACACAAAAAAGTTTTAAAATGGAATGGAAGAGAGACTTATCTTGTTAATAAGCGTAATGTGATAGAAAGGTTGCCATTTCCTTGGGCTGCTGCTGGGGTGTAAAATATCAAATGAGGAACCTGCTTTGTATGTAAAGGTCCTGTTGACGTTCATAAAATAATAAGACAACGATACTGTTTTCGTTAGTCGTATTTTTGTATTAGTGTCAGTGTATTAAGTACAGCTGTTAACCCACTACTGATTAGCTTCATAGTATTAAAAATGGGGTAAGTCAAGTAAAGAAATTTGTGCTGTTGAGTCGGACATAGGTTTAGTGCCATAAATCTCCTAGAAATATCACCACAGAAAAATACCACCTATGCATGTGTATCGCTCTGAGTGCTCTCTCTACCGGATGTTTAAGACCTCAACTTCCCAGCTTCAGTGTATAGAACATTATCACATGTGTATCAGATTTTGGATCACTCTTAACTAATTGAAGAAAATAACGCCTGAAAATGATACGTTGTGTTTATTTTTTCTAGTCTACCTTTGTAACTTTATATAACCAATTACAGGATCCCTTTAAAGCATTTAGACTCTCTAACATATAAAAAACTTTCCTAAACGTTACTCTTTTTTTTCAAAATGCAGACAAATTTTGTAATTTTTTATCGCATTGAGGCTATCCTACCTTGTATTAGTGACCAGTCCATTGTTTTGCGACAAATTATTACGTAAGTTGTAAATTTAAAAATTGGTGTCATTTGTCATACATTTACGACCTGCTTAAAAGGAAACGTATTCGTGTTAGAAAACTGAAATACTAGCAGTTCTCTGTAAACTCAATATTAGACCCCTGAGTCTAGCGAAAACAGTACCAGTGGAATGGATTAGTGGAATATGGAAGGTTTATGTCGTTGCTGAATGTACTTGCAATATCAGCGCTGCATGGGAAACTATACAGGGTGTTACAAAAAGGTACGGCCAAACTTTCAGGAAACATTCCTCACGCACAAAGAAAGAAAATATGTTATGTGGACATGTGTCCGGAAACGCTTACTTTCCATGTTAGAGCTCATTTTATTACTTCTCTTCAAATCACATTAAGCAAGGAATGGAAACACACAGCAACAGAACGTACCAGCGTATCTTCAAACACTTTGTTACAGGAAATGTTCAAAATGTCCTCCGTTAGCGAGGATACATGCATCCACCCCCCGTCGCATGGAATCCCTGATGCGCTGATGCAGCCCTGGAGAATGGCGTATTGTATCACAGCCGTCCACAATACGAGCACGAAGAGTCTCTACACTTGGTACCGGGGTTGCGTAAACAAGAGATTTCAAATGCCCCCATAAATGAAAGTCAAGAGGGTTGAGGTCAGGAGAGCGTGGAGGCCATGGAATTGGTCCGCCTCTACCAATCCATCGGTCACCGAATCTGTTGTTGAGAAGCGTCCGAACACTTCGACTGAAATGTGTAGGAGCTCCATCGTGCATGAACCACATGTTGTGTCGTACTTGTAAAGGCACATGTTCTAGCAGCACAGGTAGAGTATCCCGTATGAAATCATGATAACGTGCTCCATTGAGCGTAGGTGCATGAACATAGGGCCCAATCAAGACATCACCAACAATGCCTGCCCAAACGTTCACAGGAAATGATGACGTGATTGCACAATTGCGTGCGGATTCTCGTCAGCCCACACATGTTGATTGTGAAAATTTACAATTTGATCACGTTGGAATGAAGCCTCATCCGTAAAGAGAACATTTGCACTGAAATGAGGATTGACACATTGTTGGATGAACCATTCGCAGAAGTGTACCCGTGGAGGCCAATCAGCTGCTGAGAGTGCCTGCACACGCTGTACATGGTACGGAAACAACTGGTTCTCCCGTAGCACTCTCTATACAGTGACGTGGTCAACGTTACCTTGTACAGCAGCAACTTCTCTGACGCGGACATTAGGGTTATCGTCAACTGCACGAAGAGTTGCCTCGTCCATTGCAGGTGTCCTCGTCGTTCTAGGTCATGCCCAGTCGCGAGTCAGAGGCTGGAATGTTCCGTGCTCCCTAAGACGCCGATCTATTGCTTCGTGCGTCTTCCTGTCGGGACACCTTCGTTCTGGAAATCTGTCTCGATACAAACGTACCGCGCCACGGCTATTGCCCCGTGCTAATCCATACATCAAATTGGCATCTGCCAACACCGAATTTGTAAACATTGCACTGACTGCAAAACCTCATTCTTGATGAACACTAACCTGTTGATGCTACGTATTGATGTGCTTGATGCTAGTACTGTAGAGCAATGAGTTGCACGTCAAGCACCGAATTCAACATTACCTTCCTTCAATTGGGCCAACTGGCGGTGAATCGAGGAAGTACAGTACATACTGACGAAACTAAAAAGAGCTCTAACATGGAAATTAAGCGTTTCCGGACACATGTCCACATAACATCTTTTCTTTATTTGTGTGTGAGGAATGTTTCCTTGAAGTTTGGCCGTACCTTTTTGTAACACCCTGTATATGACACTCAGTTATGGATAATGTAGGTGGTATTAGCATATTAAACGTTGCTCTGACACATTCTAGTTAAACATTACTAAAAGCGAACTGCTTTGTTTCTCGTACACACACAGAAACAAAAACATGTGGTACACACAAGATACATGGTTTATGGAACAGGGTGACAATTGTTGAACAATTTGAAAATATCATTAAATACTTCAAACTAGGGGCGTGCACACACTTCATTCATCATGGAAACGTCAGTAAAGGTATTCGGATTTAGATTATGACGTGTTAGATGTGACGCAGACGAAATGCGATATTCTGCCTGACCCGCTAAAGTGGCGGAACATCGATGCTGTCGATGACCTCCTAAATGACTGTTTTCATCTCATCAGTGGTTTTGGGGTTAATGCTGTACACCTTAATATAGCCCCACAAAGAAGAGTTGCATGTGTTCAAATTCGGCGAATATACCGGCCAATCGATGACCATGGCACTGGCCTCTGCGGTCCCCAAAGTGCTCTTTCCAGGGCGTTACTCTCCTACTTGTATGGGGTCGAGCTCTGTCTTGCATGAACCTCATCTTGCCGAAATCCGGGTCACTTTGGATAATGGGGATGAAATCAGCTTCCAAAGCCTGCACGTGCCATTCGGTAGGCACCGTGCCATCAAGGAATATCAAAAAAATGGTTCAAACGGCTCTGAGCACTATGGGACCACATCTGTGGTCATCAGTCCTCTAGAACTTAGAACTACTTAAACCCAACTAACCTAAGGACGTCACACACATCCATGCCCGAGGCAGGATTCGAACCTGCGACCGTAGCGGTCACGCGGTTCCAGACTGAAGCGCCTAGAACCGAACGGCCTCCCAGCCGGCAAGGAATATCGCACCGAATATTCCGTGACTGGACATTGCACGCCACACAGTCACTCGCTGAAGGTGAAGAGACATCGCTATCGCGAAATAGGGATTCTCAGTCATTCAAATGCGCTAAGTTAAATTACTGACGAACCCATCCAAATGAAAGCGGGCGTGGTCGCTAAACCAAACCCTGCAGTTCGCATCATGCCCCGCGGCCAACCGTGCAATTTGAACATCCTAGCGCAAACGGTTTATAAGTTACGACGACTTTATTTCAACAGTTTCCACCCTGTGAATGGAACAATCAAGAAAAGAGAGAGTAGTTTATTCCCTGAGCTGAAAGAAAATGAAAGTTCAATGTAGCATACAAGCTACATTCGAATTGAGACGGTTAAAGACACCATACAGTCATTGAAGAAAGTATACCGGATAGTGGACTTAACCGATTTTCCAGCTTTCAGCCTGCAGGTATACTTGACTCAGCACTCCTGCTGTTACCGCGGAAAACAAGCATTTTTAATTCTTTGGTGTGAAAATCAGTCTGGAAGAATATCGCGCAAGTCAAAGAAGGCAAAATGGTTGTAAATTATGCCTAACTGCAAAGAACTGAGCCGGCCTCTGTGGCCGAGCGGTTCTAGGCGCTTGAGTCAGGAACCGCGCGACTGCTGCGGTCGCAGGCTCGAGTCCTGCCTCGGGCATGGATGTGTGTGATGTCCTTAGGTTAGTTAGGTTTAAGTAGTTCTAAGTTCTAGGAGCTGATGACCTCACATGTTAAGTCCCATTGTGCTCAGTGTCATTTAAACCATTTTTTGCAAAAGACTGAAATGCTGTGTTAGTGGAGGGTCGAAAGCTTAATGAGACAGAGATACTGGCCAACGCTGTTGCGTACACGAGAATTGCAGTATGTGGGATGTACCATATCTCACTCAGCATGGATGGCTGATTTTGCTCGCAAGCTTTGTCTGATTTTCGGGAGCAGTAGCACGGGCACCGGGCACGTGTGACCGTGACGGGCAGCCGAGGGCATTTCGGCTGCCCGTACAGTCGGTGGTGTTGCTGGATGAAGCGCAGCAGACCAGACATGTTCGCTATCGACTTGCACGAAAAATTGATTTATATTAATCATGTTAATACACCTATGGTTCACACTAGACTGAAGCGCCATAGAAACTGGTATAGACATGGGTAATCAAATACAGAGATATGTAAACAGGCACAAAACGGCGTCGTTGTCGGCAACACCTATGCAAAAGTATGTGGCGCAGTTGTTAGACCGGTTACTGCTGCTACAATGGCAGGTTATTAAAGTGACTTTGAACGAGGTGTTGTAGTTGGCGCACGGCCGATGGGACACATGATCTTTGAGGTACCGATGAAGTAGGGATATTCCCGTACAACCATTTCACGAGTGTACCGTGAGTATCAGCATACTGCTAAAACATCAAATCCCCGTCATCGCTGCTGCCGGAAAAAGATCCTGCAACAACAGGACTATCGACGACTTAAGAGAATCGTTCAACGTGAGAGAAGTGCACCCCTTCCGCAAATTTCTGCAGATATCAATGCTGCGCCATCAAAAACTGTCAGAGTGCGGACCATTCAACGAAACATCATCGATACAGGTTTTCGAAGCCGAAGGCCCTGTCGTATACCCTTGATAACTGCACGAGCCTTACGCCCCGCCTGCACCCGTCAACATCAATTATTGATGAGCGACTGAAAACATGTCGCCTGGTCAGACGTGTCCCGTTTTAAATTCTGTCGAGTATATGGGCGTGTACGGATATGGAGACAACCTCATGAGTCCATGGACCCTGATTGTCAATATGGACTCTTCAAGCTGATGGAGGCCCTGTAATGGGGTGGGGTGTGTGCAGTAGGACTCCTGATACGTGTGCATACGACTGACAGATGACATATACGTAAGCATCCATGCATGCCCATTGTGCATTTCGGCAGGACAGTGCGACACCCCACACGTCCAGAACTGCTACAGAGTGGCTCTAGGGACACTCTTCTGAGTTTAAACACCTTTGCTGGCCACCAACTCCCCAGACATGAATATTATAGAATGCCTTGCAACATCCTCTTCAGAAGAGATCTCCACCCCCTCGTTCTCCTGCCAGAGATCTGAAAAGGGCACTAGCTTTACTCTTTTGCCAATTCTGAAATCATCATGACATTTTTCAGTAAAACTCCACAAGAGCTGTGTAAACACATTATGGTGTCCATTGCCTTCTGCATCCTCATGCCGTCGATCATTGCTGATTCTTCCGCCTTTAGGGGCAGTTTTACTTCAACCTTTGATCAAATGAGGGTGACCATTTTCGCAGGATCAGCCGCCCTTGGTGATGAATTTCATTCAATATTTAAGCGGTGATTGGAACCGAGGATGTTCTCATTATGTCAAAGACGCTACCCCTACACCCCTAGATTATGAAAAGGCTATGAAGTAAGAGAACAGGGTGGTTTACCAACAATCGTCTTTCCCACTAACCCTTTTTGAACAATAATAGGTGGGGGAGGGGAATGTTTCAGGAGTACATTACGTTCCCTTCGCCACACACCATCAGGTGACTTGCGGAGTACGGATGCACATACAGAAATTTTTAGTCTCGTAGCTTCGTTGTCAAATATCGACATTACTGAAACACAAGCACAAGATCTATTAGTGATGTAGTGAAAGTTATGTCACCACTTAATAATCTACTCCGTTAATGTTTAGGCCCCACACTATTCGTGAGAAACTTAGCTGAAAATCGGTACTATTTTTTAAATTTCAAATGAGAATGACATCTGTCTGCCGTCATGTGTAAGCGTGTATGATTCAAAACCATGAACTTAGAGCGCTTCTCTTTTAAGTTATATATCATTTCCTTCTGTATTATCATGTGTTCGTAAAATTTGTTCAGTTATTCGATAAATCAGTAACGAGTCGGTAGAAAAAAATATTTCATTTACATGATTTCCTTGTCGTCTCAGTTAAAAAATTCTACAATGTGCTAAGTGTCTCAAACTATGGAAATGTTGAAGGATCCGTCCATCTGGTAATTGTGGATGTAAGTCGGACATACTGCAACTAAAAGTAGGCCGAATTTATAAATCGACTCTTGGCGATGGTGTGCTGGCAACCAGTACCGATGCCATTGCGACCACAGCGCAACAGAGACATGGTGCGAACATGGTCACATACTAGTGACCGACAGGAGTTCAAAGTGAGTACCTCAAATCGGAGAAAACTGCCACCGCCAGACTCAGTGTCCGCACGCAGAGTGTGTAGATCACAAGAACAGCCGTCTGAATGCAAGAGCAGGTGGGCTGGCCATAGTGCAAAAAATCAGTTGCTAGTTTAGTGCTGTGGAGCAAATACCCATGACACCCCATATGGGAAAACTTTTAAGTCTGTCGTTTCTTACCAGTGAAAAATGAAAGGACTATTAGTCCAATCACGTGCATTGGTCTGGTCAGCTGGCGCGCTGTCTGTAGCTTCAGCAAGACAAAGCACCATTATTCCCCAGTAACGTCAGTGTGGCATGAGGAACAGTCCGAGGAAGTAATGTCGTTTATGTGGCTCTTTGCCTCCAGCTGGTCGTCTAAAGTGCGAACAGGGTACTACGAACGCAGAGAGATACAATTTCAGCTTCATATTCCAGAACTTTTCGTATCTTCAAATATGTTCCATATAATACAGCGTTCGGTTTTAAAGTTAACGAATACGCAGCAGCAGATGATGGCATTCTTCAGAACAATTTTCTTGAATCACAGAGACAGCTGACTTGGAGAGGTGTACAAAAAATAAATGTGTGCCTAGACAAATGTTCGAATGAGTATACTAGGTTGTTGATGTCGAAAACCATAGTTATAAAGCAATTATGATAATGAGAAACTTTAGAAAAAATGATTGGCATCCAACCAAGACTTTCGACCTTAAAATAAAAACATGAAACAGCAAAGTAAAGAATGCACGGAAACAGTAATGACAGATTGTTCTTGTAAGAAGGGAACTTCCGGATGACAGCTGATGTTCTCATCTATTCACAGTTTCAAAATCATCATAACTGATGTATGGAAACGTGCCTAACTTAGTGTCACTGAAATATGATTAGGTTCTAACACAGAGAAAATTAATCTGACCCCAATTTGAGCCTTCATTCGCGTGCTTCATAAATTTCGTCAGTAAGTTGGTCGGCTCAAAAGATATCTTCTTAGCGAAGTGATTACTTTTTTACTGTACACGACATAGGTTGTATACATATCCTGTACATCATAGCTGTGTTAAGCATTTGTCGTCATTGTGTGCATCGAATTGTAGAAACAGAACTTCAAATTATTCTCTCGGTTAGGAATACGTTGTCATTCTGTTATGATTCTTTGGGTTTACAGCCTCTTCAAAATGAGTTTGTTCGCAAAAAGCAGACTTCCTTGTCAGCTTATCAGAATGCTTGCAAAAACCTTCCGAGCGGTTTCTCGTCCGCTATTTTTATAAGCCAGCCCCTCCTATGAATATCATTTTTTGCCAGTTGTCCCAGAGCTTGCAGAAGCATATTGTGACAGTTGGCTGTATTTCGCCGGTTTCATTACCCTAATGGCTGTCCGTGCTACACCCTCAGCAAGAGCACACCGACGAAACAGGTCGTCAAACATCCATATCAATATCATACTACACAGCGAAGTGATGGAAATTGATTTACAATCTGAGCGCTAGACGCTTACTATTGCCAAAGTAATCTTTTTTTCCTAACAGCTTAAACTTTTATCTGCACATATTCCTCTCAAAGAGAAAAGCATAAGAATTTTGCGCTAATGAAAGAGAACATGAAAGACCAACCATGCAATATGTTAGACATTTATAATTTCGAATTACTAACAGCGTTTATTGTGTGGATATCATTCGTCAAATACCAGTTACATCTGATGTGTCACACACATATTCCCGTATGCTTTCGGTTTCATTATCAAAATGTGCCCGGTGAAATGCAATGTCATGTAAAGTTTTCTAGACATTAGTAATTATATATATGTTTATCCAGTTTCACTCGATTACGTATTCAACCCATAAAAATTATCAGTATGAAATTACTATCTAATTTTTTGCCTTAGATAGTGTCACTTTGTGTATACGTAAACGTGAGTGAAGGAATGCATGATATGTGAGTTCAGAAAAGCCTTGGAGATCAGTGACTGCTTATTGATACACGTAACAATACCTTTAGAAACGCTGTTATCGCATAATTGGAATCCATTTTCATCAGTACCTGTGGGTTTTTCAGTGGATAAGAAGTATTCGTATGAAACCATTGACCTGTTGCTGAAAGCAATAAAATATAAAAATAATGAGTGGATGAACTGCTGTGATTTAAAAGTATTTGCACAGCTTACAGGTTTTGAGGCTCGTTTCATAAAATACTGTTGTTTCCTATGTCTGAGGAAAATTTGAAACATCAAAAACGATTACAACGTCACAGAATGGCCTGTAACAAAAGTGGTTCAAATGGCTCTGAGCACTGTGGGACTTAACTTCTGAGGTCATCAGTCCCCTAGAACTTAGAACTACTTAAACCTAACTAACCTAAGGACATCACACACATCCATGCCCGAGGCAGGATTCGAACGTGCGCCCGTAGCGGTCACGTGGTGCTAGACTGTAGCGCCTAGAACCGCACGGCCACTCCGGCCGGCGCCCTGTATCACAAACATATATTAATGAATGTGGAAATGATCAGAAGAAACCATTATTTTTTTCATAAAAGGTAATACTACGCCTGATTCTTATTTATACCTGACTAAGAATTTTATAAGGCCTCTTGACAAGCAGATGAGGTAGTTTGAGAGCCTAACGCTATTCTTTGTATTTGAGGCTATTTGGGGGGGGGGGGGGGGGGGAGGACTTCAGTGTCCATGAAAATGAGCTGAAATGATGATCACAATACATCCAGTTCCCGACTGAAGGAAACCATTCGCCTCGGAATTGAACCCGGCAGCCCGCATCTCGTGGTCGTGCGGTAGCGTTCTCGCTTCCCACGCCCGGGTTCCCGGGTTCGATTCCCGGCGGGGTCAGGGATTTTCTCTGCCTCGTGATGGCTTGTTGTGTGGTGTCCTTAGGTTAGGTTTAAGTAGTTCTAAGTTCTAGGGGACTGATGACCATAGATGTTAAGTCCCATAGTGCTCAGAGCCATTTGAACCATTTTTTGAACCCGGCATCCCATAGTCTGATGTTTCACCAAGATCAGTGAAGACTATTTCAAGGATGGAGTGGGACCATAAAATATTTGGCCGTAAAATTTAATGCTGTACAGACGAGTTACATGCTGGGACTTCGTTAAAACCCTAGTGACCAGGTGAGAATCAAATTTCCAGAGTGACTGAAATGTTAGACAATTACAAATCTGTTGGATGTACAGTGTTACAAAAATACAATTTCTCCAAACTTTGGGTGCAGCTGGTGATGAACATTGTGAATGCTCCAACAAAGACCTCCTTACCAAACAGCTCTTGAGAACGTTGTAGCATATCAGTGATGACAGATTACTGAGACTGATCAGACACCTTATAAAAGAATAGCATCCCATTATATTTTCCAAATAAACTGACGTCAAACTTTGTTATACTGGGTGATCAAAAGTCAGTATAAATTTGAAAACTGAATAAATCACGGGGTAATGTAGATTGAGAGGTAAAAATTGACACACATGCTTGGAATGACATGGGGTTTTATTAGAACAAAAAAAATACAAACTTTCAAAAATATCCGACAGATGGCGCTTCATCTGATCAGAATAGCAATAATTAGCATAACAAAGTAAGACAAAGCAAAGATGATGTTCTTTACAGGAAATGCTCAATATGTCCACCATCATTCCTCAACAATAGCTGTAGTCGATAAATAATGTAATGAACAGCACTGTAAAGCATGTCCGGAGTTATGGTGAGGCATTGGCGTCGGATGTTGTCTTTCAGCATCCCCAGAGATGTCGGTCGATCACGATACACTTGCGACTTCAGGTAATCCCAAAGCAAATAATCGCACCAACTGAGGTCTGGGGACCTGGGAGGCCAAGCATGACAAAAGTGGCGGCTGAGCACACGATCATCATCAAACGACGCGCGCAAGAGATCTTTCACGCGTCTAGCAATACTTTTTATTTTGTTCTAATAAAACCCCATGTCATTCCAAGCATGTGTGTAAATTTTTACCTCTCTATCTGCGTTATTCAGTGGTTTATTAAGTTTTCAAATTTATACTGACTTTTTGATCACCCAGTACATTAAAACATCTAATTTTAGTTATTGTTTTGGACGTTTACGTAATATTTGGGTAATTTATTATAGTTTAAAGAAGTTTTGGGTTTTATATTTCATACTTTGGTTTTGTTAACGTTCACCTCATAATGGAAATAGATTCTATACCATTTTATTATGATTTTATCTTTCAGAAATGTGAAAGTCTTGTTCCAGAAATAGCGATATTCACCCAATTTCAATTCGTTGACCATTGCAATTATTTTAATCGGGGGACTTGTCGAAACAGGAAGAACAAAATAGTAAGCTCCGTTGACATGTTTCTACTTTATAACAATGCGTTAGTAATTTGCTTTGGTAGTTAATTCATTTCTAACCAACCAACCGACGAATACAGCAGCAATTCTCAGTTTTAACCAGTAATAAAATGTTAAACGTAACAGTTTTCATCATATGTAAACAGTTTTATTTATGAATGGTGACCACTTTCGACCAGATGTCGATCATCGACGGACCGTACTCCAGTGATGATGTGTTAAGACGGTGGCACAGAGGAGAAACTATGGTACTTCCCACTGTGATGACAAGCAACGATTTTTGATGCTGGAGTTTGGTGGTTATCACATTTATTGTGGTTCTTCTATAATTGAACCATTAATATACTTACTTTCCTGTTGTCTATAACTTAATACATATTAATATGTGACTGTCTCCATGGAGCTTAAGTATTAAGAGTCTTAAGGAACCTTGAATTAAATCGAAAACCGGTTCAACTAATAGGACTTACTGTAACGTAAACCATACTGAACAAGAAATCTAGAGGAGATATTTCTGAACCATTCATCACAAAAACAGGCTTAAAGTAACTGTCTATCACAATTACTGTTCAACTGTGCTCTCGAATGCACAAAAACAGAATGGTGCAAGGATAACCCAAAGAATTTAAGAATTAGAAATGCAAAATGTGGAACAACTTTAAAGTGTTTGGAAATTTGCTGGTGATCTTAATCTCCTAGCCAACAATGTTCAGGAAAACAGGCCACAAATAAAATCGATACAAGACATAACACTGAAAATTAACCTTAGAATATCATTTTAAAAAAAATCTGAGATTAAGATAACTGACCCACCGCTTGCAAACAAAATTACAATACAAGTACAGGAAATCAGAACTGATGATGGACTCAAATATTTAGGTCAAACAGTAACACTCTAAGTAACTGAGAAACAAACATGTCAAAAATAGAATAAAAAACTGAACAAAGCAAATTACGTTATCAAAACTTAAAAAAGACCGTCCACAAATGCAACCTTTCGCGCGGTTCCTCGTCCGTTATTCTCATAAACTAGCCTATCCTATAACCGTCATATTTTGTCAGTCGTTCCAGAGTATTATAAAACTAATACAGCAGAAATTGACAAAATAATAAAGACAAAAAGACGATTAAATAGGACATGCATACACAAACAATATTAAGTTAATGGGGGTTGGAGTACAGCTTCAAGTGAAACAGCACAAAAGAAAATACACTCCTGGAAATTAAAAAAAGAACACATTGACACCGGTGTGTCAGACCCACCATACTTGCTCCGGACACTGCGAGAGGGCTGTACAAGCAATGATCACACGCACGGCACAGCGGACACACCAGGAACCGCGGTGTTGGCCGTCGAATGGCGCTAGCTGCGCAGCATTTGTGCACCGCCGCCGTCAGTGTCAGCCAGTTTGCCGTGGCATACGGAGCTCCATCGCAGTCTTTAACACTGGTAGCATGCCGCGACAGCGTGGACGTGAACCGTATGTGCAGTTGACGGACTTTGAGCGAGGGCGTATAGTGGGCATGCGGGAGGCCGGGTGGACATACCGCCGAATTGCTCAACACGTGGGGCGTGAGGTCTCCACAGTACATCGATGTTGTCGCCAGTGGTCGGCGGAAGGTGCACGTGCCCGTCGACCTGGGACCGGACCGCAGCGACGCACGGATGCACGCCAAGACCGTAGGATCCTACGCAGTGCCGTAGGGGACCGCACCGCCACTTCCCAGCAAATTAGGGACACTGTTGCTCCTGGGGTATCGGCGAGGACCATTCGCAACCGTCTCCATGAAGCTGGGTTACGGTCCCGCACACCGTTAGGTCGTCTTCCGCTCACGCCCCAACATCGTGCAGCCCGCCTCCAGTGGTGTCGCGACAGGCGTGAATGGAGGGACGAATGGAGGCGTGTCGTCTTCAGCGATGAGAGTCGCTTCTGCCTTGGTGCCAATGATGGTCGTATGCGTGTTTGGCGCCGTGCAGGTGAGCGCCACAATCAGGACTGCATACGACCGAGGCACACGGGGCCAACACCCGGCATCATGGTGTGGGGAGCGATCTCCTACACTGGGCGTACACCACTGGTGAGCGTCGAGGGGACACTGAATAGTGCACGGTACATCCAAACCGTCATCGAACCCATCGTTCTACCATTCCTAGACCGGCAAGGGAACTTGCTGTTCCAACAGGACAATACACGTCCGCATGTATCCCGTGCCACCCAACGTGCTCTAGAAGGTGTAAGTCAACTACCCTGGCCAGCAAGATCTCCGGATCTGTCCCCCATTGAGCATGTTTGGGACTGGATGAAGCGTCGTCTCACGCGGTCTGCACGTCCAGCACGAACGCTGGTCCAACTGAGGCGCCAGGTGGAAATGGCATGGCAAGCCGTTCCACAGGACTACATCCAGCATCTCTACGATCGTCTCCATGGGAGAATAGCAGCCTGCATTGCTGCGAAAGGTGGATATACACTGTACTAGTGCCGACATTGTGCATGCTCTGTTGCCTGTGTCTATGTGCCTGTGGTTCTGTCAGTGTGATCATGTGCTGTATCTGACCCCAGGAATGTGTCAATAAAGTTTCCCCTTCCTGGGACAATGAATTCACGGTGTTCTTATTTCAATTTCCAGGAGTGTAGAAGCAGCAGTAAGAACGATCAGGAAGAAATGTACCTCATTCTTCAGAGATGTGATGAGAACACCAGAAAACTGAGCAACATTAAATGTATCATAGGAATTAAGGAAGATATAAGGAAACGCAAAATTCATGAGACGACATAAAAAACAAAATAGAGAAAACCAGAATACTACAAGGCACACAAACCAAAACGAAGGTCAATAAATGGACTACTATAAGATTCCTGTCAGACGAAGAAAGCAAGAAAAATCCGATAGAACTAAGAGGAATTAGGAGAAAGAACAACAAAACACGCTTCACGTAATAATAAGTTGTAATGATTCTTGCATAACCCCGTATTATTGAACTGTCTTACTGAAGTATTACTGAACTAAACTGTAGTGCTGAATAACAAAAGTTTGTATAAACCTTGGTGTAACTGCCTACTGTTGTGCAATGAAGGCAATAAAATAAAAAATTAAAGTAAATAAAATATTCCCTTCATGCATATTATGTAAGTATGAATCGATCTTCTGAGAGCGAACAATACTTTTTTAATGGGTGAACGCTTTTCTGTTTATCTGTATCATATGTCGATTTATTAGTTGGAAATCATAAGATGATAATTAGCTACTCATGCAGTAAAATATCAAAAAGTTGCTTGCAACTTACATCTGGAGAACATAGGATATCACGACAATGAAACGATAATGTCCAATATTCAGAGATGAATGCGTCCTGTGTGGTTACTCGACGACATCTTCGTCAATGATTCCGGGAGTGGCTGTCGAGGAAGATTAGGCTGTACTCGTTTCAGTTTCTAACCATCCGATAGGGCAGCGTAATGCATGCACTTTGGAATTGTTACTACCAACCGCGAAGTAAGTACTTTATGTTATAAAAGTCATTCGGACACCTCTACGTAATTGGCATTGGCCCACAAGATTGACCACAAGAAGTCACGAGAGGCGAACGCGCCCTTGAAGTAGGCGAGCAGTACAGTGTTGTCAGAAGAGACGCAGTAACACCAGAACAAGACGGTCAGGAGAGGTCAGTGGCTTTCAACGTGAACTCATCACTGGATGTCACCAGAGTAACAGATCCATCGGGCACATTTCAACCCTTGTAAATCCGCCAAATTCGCCTGTTGATATTTCGATTGTGAAGTGGAAATGCGAAGGAACAACCATAGCTAAACCGAGACTAGGCAGACTTATGTATAATGGGCAGTCAAATGAAAAAAAAAGGAACATGAAAAAGAAGGTTAACTCTTAATTGTTTCAAATGTCATTTGATTTAAGCTTCTCGGGGAAAAACTAGATGTTGATGGTCGTACGGGGATTTGACTTGTCGTCTTCCGCAATTCGCATCCAGTATTTTACCCTGCGCCACCTCATCTGGTCCATGCAGACCAACGTTCTTGTTAGTGGTACCTCTAGAGGAGCGCTAGAGATCAACCGATAGTAGCAGGAAAGGTGAATCTTCCGGTCTTAGAAGCGGCACACGTATCGAGCGGACCAACGACGTCGTTGCGTAACAGGCGCACAACGTAAACAGGACCGACGGGCCAGTTTCGTCACTGCCTTACATTGCTCCTGCCTTTCTCGCTTTCAGAAATCACCTGTGTGCCGATCAGTTAAGTGCTAAGAAAGGGAATACTTTGGCCACCGGCGTCGGTGTGTTACCCACCATATACACTCTGGTGATTAAAAAAAAGTGTCAGTTTACTTTTGGATAATGACAGGTTTGCATGTGTAGCCATTTTCCGCGACAATGTATAAACATATTTTTTACAAACTCAAACGCCCTTCTCTCGGTACAACCTAAATATTTATTTAATTTTCCACACGGGTTTCCCCTTTTACGGCAAACATTTTCAGAGGTTTAATCAGGAATGATGCAGTTTTCTTCTTTTTGCGGCTGTTTAGGAAACAGTTCACACCATAATTTACACGTTACTAAATTGTTACTCACAGTTAATTGTTCGTTTAGCCGATATCTGTGTTTCCTCCACACTTACAGGATATTTTTTATTTATTCCTTTATTTTTTATTTTATTTTTTTGACAGGCTACGATTTTTAACTAGCAATTCGTCCATGGTATAGAAGCATTTGGTCAAGAGAAATGACTACAGGCCGGATTTAAAACTTGCTGTAGTACCTGTCAGACATTTTATGTGAGTGGGTGAATGACCAAAAATTTGTTGCTGCATATTGAGCTCTTTTCTGGGTCACTGATAGCTTTAATTACTGGTAATAAAGATCTTTTTTATTCTTCTAGAGTGGAACGTATGGACATCACTGTTCTTCTCAAATTGTGATGGATTATTTATGACGAGTATCATATACAGGGTAACCACATATAACCTAAAACGTTTGGAATAACACTGCAGGGCAGATTGTGTTGAGAAATAATTGTTAAGCAAAAATTTTGGTGCGTTACGCTGTTTCTGATTATCATTGAAATTAGCCAACCAGGGATTTGCACGCACAGATCAAAGTCGCCCGGAAGAGAAAATAATTTTGCCAGTTTCCTTTCATAGTATGAATCAGTGGTTCCCAGATTTTTCTTCTGGCGAAACACTGAGAATCCTGGTACTCTGGTGGAACACCTTGTTTTGCAATAAAGTCCTTCTGCAATAAAATTTCAAAGAAGTGACAAAAAATTGTTTTAATAAGTGAGTACTTCAGCTTTAAATCATAACTAATAATACATGAAAGCACTACAAAATTTTTAAGAAGTTAGTATCACACGATGTCGAAACAAACTGTGTTAATAGCAGTTTTTCGAGGATCAGTTATTCATTTCTCCTGAACAGCAGTGTTGTGTGGAATACAGTTTAGGAAACCTTTGTCGAGGTGATAACGTACGATACGGCTCAGCCTTTGGATCGTGTTCTGTCCTTACTACCATCCCACTTCCAATTTTAGTACCGATCCCTTGCTCGGTTTTAGGAAAAGCAAAGTACACGTTGGTCTCTGGTGGGCTTCTTCAGTTTTTCACTCGCAATGACCGTTGTCTGACTGCTGTAGTAAATAACTCCGAAACTGCGCAACGTATCGAAGCTTTTTCTTAACGATTATTTTTTGGTACAACCTACACTCAACACCCTTACAAGTTTTTCAGACTGTTTCTGACTCCCTTGCAAATGCATTGTGACGACGCCGTTAAAATGCCTCCGACCGTCGGTGATATTACTCTTATTCCTGAAGTTCTTTTTTTTTTGTTTTTTCGGTCAATGCTTTCTTTCTAAGTAATTTACTCCAGAAAATTATTCCATAAGAATCGTAGATCCTGTGATAATTCACTGGTTCATCTACGGGCACGTCGGCTTCCATCTGATCTCCGCAAACAGAAACGAGATTCATAGCTGAAGGCTGCAGAATGCCACTCCATGTGTCAGTTGACCCTGGATGTACGCTATGCTCGTATCTGTTATCTGTGATATGGCGCCAGATGTAGACGACGTGTAGACACTCGAGATCTGAACCACTCACCTGCCAGTAATCTGTTCCCGACACTTCGTAGCGACACACTGGCTGTAACTTCTGGCCGGATTGCAGCTGTTGTCACCTGTCGATTCGTCAGAGCCAGATGAACACTACTACAATCTTCTCGTGCCGTAGTGCTTCTGAAAGCACTTGTGGCTACACTTCTTGTCACACCGTTGTCTTGAGTCGCTCTCGTCATCATTCGATCTACAAAACACTACAACCAACTGCATGTGGTTATCTGTCGGTATGCTACTTCCTCATGACAATAATCGACTTTTCTCACAACCATAAATACGTATGTAAGCAGCACTTGCACATCTTCTCGTCATGCTGTCTAGCGATGTTTACCGGCAAAGTTCCAGCATCCAGTAGCCATCATCTACTCACACCATCTGTACGACGTTCTTTCTTTCGTATAGGAAATAGCCTCGCATAATGATGAAATTTTAGTTAAATTATGCCACAGGTAAAGAAATAATCGAGTTTCAGTTTAAGATAAAAATCAGATTACCAACAAAATCAAAAGTCAAAATGCGCCACAGGTAAAGAAATAACGGAGTATCAGTTTACAATCCTACAGTCATGGTGTTTAAGCCGCTAGGGAGTCAGGATCTGGGAGTAGTATGGGGATGAGAGAAAATAAATTAATACCTAAAAGAACATTATTTATTTGTCCGCCATAGAGGCCGATGTTTAGTTTACAAAAACAAGTAATACGCTTCGTAGCCAAATTTCATCGAAAGTTTCTCAAGCAACAGTTTCTGTAATACTTGTCAGCAGATAGATGACTGTGCTAACAACACATACGTCTGTGACAGACAGAACAGATTGTAGCGCCAATAAATACCAAAACACACAAGTGAAACAATTTATTAACAAATTTGTACGCATAATTGACAAGAATTCAGGGGTATATTATCCCACTAATTTGTGCATTAATAGGCGCCTAAAATCGGAAATAATACAAAAATCTGTGAAGAAGAGAGAGATGAAATCGTTTTCCCACTTGATTGTACAGTCATGGAAAGGACTTAAATTGGAATGTGCACGTTTGTGAAGCAGACTTTTGCATACATATCATTCACATATGTGAAAAAAATAAGCATTAAATATTTTAACTTTACAGACACGGCTTTACTTACAGAGTACAAACTGAAGTGAAAAGTAGGCAGTACTATGAATCCAAGTACTAATGTTCCATGAGGGCGTGCAGCTGAACCCATTTGGCTCCCTTATAGAGCATATAAGTGGAAAAGTTTTTAACAAGAATCTTGAAACGGCTTCGCTGATTTACTTCAAATTTTTACGCTACACTCTAATAAAATCTCGGTGGACATATGCTACATTTTGTAAATATATGTGTTATATAAATATATGTACTGTACAAAACGGAACCGTTGTTGGAAAACATCTCGAAAATTCTTGACCTATTTTATTCAATTTTTTTTGCTCACTACTCGAAAAAGTTGACGGACATAGAAAACATTTTTTTTAAATACTTGTATTTTTTAAGTATCCATATGCGGCATAAAAACGGATAGGTCGTTGGCAAAAACCTCGAAAATTTTTTCACTGATTTACAATAAATTTTTAAGTGACAATATAATAAATATTGAGACGGACATAGACTAAAATATATTTGCTAAACAACACTTGACAGGTTTTCAGTTAAAACCCACAGCGAGAAAAAAAAATTGCTGTGTTGACAAAATGTGTAGATTAATTTTTCTGTCTCTCAATTAATTTCAGCTACTATATCACGACATTTAAACCATTACGCAAATTGTTTCTCCTTTACTTATATATTCTTCCTTCCTTTATATCATTTGAAACAAGATCTTCATACACAAAAATGTGCTGTTTCATTTTTCCTTCTTGGTTTTAACTGAAGACAATAAAGTTGTCAGTATGGCTTATCATCTCTTGATTAGATCACCACTATGGAAACTGAATGGTCAGAAAGTTTGTAATCCTACCCGTTCGCAGATTAAACCCATGCGGAATAATGTCGTTGAATCTACTGTCCTCGCAGATCTAACACTTGGAGAGGTCCCTCTAACACCTTGTATACCAATGATCCCAAGAGATTCGCCCATTCATTGTATACGACTTCAGTTTCTAATCAATGTTTTCATTGCAATACGAATAAAAAAGGCTCAAAGTCAGATGGGGGGGGGGGGGCGAGACGAGGTGGACGGGGAGAGGGGAAGGAAATGAACATAGCGAAGGGGAAAGAGGAGATGAAAAGAGAGAGGGGAAGGAGAAGAACGACTGAGAGAGGGAGGAGGAGATGATGAACAGAGAAACGGAGGGGATGGAGGAGATGGACAAAGAGTTGTGGGGAGGGGGTGATGGTGGGGTGAGAAAGAGATTAAAACTCAGATCCAGTTCCCATACATAATTAGCAATTGTGGAGTATTACTGGGTTCATTAGTAAGCAATATAAAGAATGGCCCTCACTACAGGATATGGCAGACACTGAAACCTTGATCTAGAAAACACCTACGTATTCTAAAACTGATTTCCTCCTACCAGTATATAATTATTTGATTTACATAGGCTCCTATCGCACGATGCTGATCCACATAAAATCATCGGCCTAACATGGCCAGCAGAACGATCCGAACCAGTTTAGTGTCAAATAACACACGACACTCGGAAGTGACTGCACAAAGGCGTTGGGATTGTCTTACCTATCATTACCATCACTTAACGCCGTCAAGAAATGGTACTAGTTGGTTACGTGTCAGCTGTGCGTGCGCTTAAATCCCTTGCTGAGCCGCCAAGGCGCCACCACGAGAGATACCAAGTAAACGGTGGCTAAGCGACGATAAGCAACGAGTTTCTGCAAGCAGCATAAGCTACATAGCCCCGCTTACTGCTCAGTGTTAATGGATTAACACTTCCCATTGCAACCAGTGTACTTTATCCTTTACCCTTTTTTTTCTGTCGATGTATTCCTTCAAGGCACTAACAGTTGGTTGGTGTGCGATGTAGACGGTGCCGTGGACGTACCAATTTCTGTGTACCATACGCAGCCAATGGCCGGACATTATTGCGTTTTCATTAAACACACTCATCGTTAGAGTATATAGAGTACACATACATTGGTAATTTGTCCTAAGTTCTTTCGAGCAACTTTGATCTTGCGACTTTCTTCTTCGATTTTCAGTGTGACTGGCAGTGATTTATTGCTCTTGCCTTGTTCACAGAACAGAATTCACAAACCGTGCAATGGAATTGGTATATTCACATCACGCATATCAAGTCGTAGTGACAAGTACCGAATTCTGGGTTTTCACCTAATTGTCGTTTAAGACTGTCTTTCAGCTGACGAAGCCACTTTGTGGGAATACAGAAACGAGCACCTCATCCACGCTGCGAGGGCCTAAGGGGTGTCTACCGACCACCGTGTCATCGTCTGCCTTGTGGCGTCATGCTGATACAGTTCGATGACGTATGTGGTCAGCGCACAGACTTCCCGACCGTTTTGCAGACTTTCCAGACCATGGAGCCGCTTCTCTTCGTTCAAGCAGCCGTTCAGTTTTGATCACGTGACTGAGTGCACACCGCACCACACCATCCAGCAATGGAAACGCTTTGGCAATATTGAGGTTCGAAACCGGGTTTTGAGCACGGCAGCCGTCCACACTGACCACTTCAGCTACGGCGGCGGACTTCGTACGAGAGAACTGATTTAGCCAGTGTAGACGGAAAACTATTTACCATACGGGTACGCAACTTTATATGAATGATATTCTGACAGTGATCTGCAGCATTTGTGTTAGTAGTGTTAGAGTTATTATTTGCCGTTAGGCGCTTTTGCTGGTATGGCGACATAGGGTTCAACCACAAGCGACATTGAACGTTACAGTTACAATCTACAATGACCTTGGTACATGCTATTTGCGTCAAATAATACGACAGGAAACAGCACGGCGATAATTACCAAACATATACAGCTTATTTATACAATGTTCATTACTTTGCACAATTTAAATACAATAAAACAGATACATTTAACAACTTCAGAGGTGCACGATAAAATTTTTTCCTAAGCCGCTATTAACATTTGCATAACAAGTGTATAAAACATTATCAAAATTTCTGTCGGTGTAAATACTTAATAAAATCAAAACTTGGCAAACTCTGAACTCGAGAGACTATCCTGTACAATGACTTCTTTTTGCAACATAAATTCATACCAAGGTATAACACTGAGGCATAACATAAGACACACAAGTAATAATAAAAGCAACTTCTAAAACTTCAACGCTCGGCAATGAAGGCACCGGCACCTTAACTTCTAACTAAGGAATGATCCAGTTGTTGTCAGTACGGCAAGACACTATTTAAAATAACAAACAATTAATAAAAACAGCGCTTCAGCATCTAAACATTCACTGAGAATATACGCACATGGCCGGCCGGAGTGGCCGAGCGGTTCTAGGCGCTAAGGTGAGGAACCACGCGACCGCTACGGTTGCTGGTTCGAATCCTGCCTCGGGCATGGATGTGTGTGATGTCCTTAGGTTAGTTATGTTTAAGTAGTTCTAAGATCTAGGGTACTGATGACCTCAACAGTTACGTCCCATAGTGCTCAGAGCCATTTGAACCATATACGCACATGGAACCCTCCTTTATAAAAATTAAACTTCACAACCAGCATACAAGGTACAAATATAATAAACAAATAGCTGATAAGGGAATACAAAATTAATAAGGCGGAGCCTCCAGGAATCTGATCACGCCTTAATTACATAGTCATACACAGTTTTACAGGTTTAAATTCATATTTCGAACGAAAAGGTGCATTCGCCAAAGCGGCGGAGGAACGAGCTACAAAGCTTAACGACCTGACAGAGCCAGGAACAAAGAGAACAGCAATACTCAAGGACGAGATCGAGAGAGAAGGCCAGCAACATGGAACCCGGTCTAACGAATCGCAGCTCCACTGGCAACGGCCAAGTCGTCAAGTTCCGGTGCCACCCCCACCGTACCGGAGGAAATACACTGCGCTCCGCCCAACTGAAACCTAAATCAACTACAACAGCACACTTGCCATTGCACATTCATATTACATAAAGGAATAAAACATAACATTACAACAGCAAAGCTTGCTAAAAATTTTATTTTTAAGCTCAACACATAAGAATTCATTTTAACACTATTATAGACCCGTAGATAAGTTTGTTTCTTGAAACGTGACAGTAACATCTGAGTATAATTTTAAACGGGCAGGAGCCCACCAGAACTACACTTTCATGGAATCTGATGTAGTTTTAGGAGACAGTATAGTGTTTCGTTACTCGTAGACTCAGATGCAAATTTTGGTAGTTAATCACCAAGGTTAAAACAATTTTAGATACGCAGTAACTCTATAATGAGGAGCTCTCAGAGCTTCCTTACATACAGCTGCAGATTCTTCATCAAGTGGTAGGAAACTAAGATGTTAAATCCAAGCCCCGTCGCCATGCCACGAGTGACCTGACTTAAACCTATCAAACTCGTCACCAAATTCACACTGAAGACAACATCAGCTAAACCTTAACAAATATAGATAAGCACACAATTGCACCTGTTTAAATCAGACACACACTACATGCCCAGATGAACGGCAAACGCCAGGCGACGTTCCGGCAGAGCTCTTCTTCTCAACATGCGATGCGAAGCGAGAAAAGGTAATCAGAACGTACATTCTCAGAAATTTCTTCCGAAAATTAAGGCCGATATCTGATACTAGTAAACTTCTCTTGGCCAGGAACGCCCTTTTTGTCAGCGCTAGTCTGCTTTTGATGTTCTCGTTGCTCTGTCTGTCATTGGTTATTTGGCTGTCTACATAGCAGACTTCCTCAACGTCATCTACTTCGTGACCATCGATCCTGATGTTAAGTTTCTCGGTTTTCTCGTTTCTGCTACTTCTCATTGCTTTCATCTTTCTTCGGTTTACTCTCAATCCATATTCTGTATTCATTGGACAATTCATTTTATTCAGCAGATCCTGTAATTCTTCACTTTCACTCAGGATAGCAATGTCATCAGCGAATCGTATCATTGATATGCTTTCACCTTGAATTTTAATCCCACTTCTGAAGCTTTCCTTTACTTCGATCATTCCTTCTTCGATAAACATACTGAACAATAGGGATGAAAGACTACATCCCTGTCTTAATGTACACCCTTTTTAATTCGAGCACTTCGTTATTGGTCGTCTGTTCTTCATATTCCCGCTTGTACACGTTATACATTATCCATCTCTCCCTATAGCTTGTCTCTAGTTCTTGTACATACTATATTTTATCACCCGTATTTCCTCGTAGCTCACCCAGTTTCTCAGAATTTCGAGCATCTTGAACCATTTGACATTGTTGAACGCTTTTTCCAGGTCACCAAATTCTGTGAACATGTCTTGTTTTGACAATTAATAAAATATGTCTGGATTTTATGCCGTGGTCTAAGGGATTTCACTCCAGAACCCGACGTTTCGTCCCCATCTGCGGAGGACATTTTCAAGGGGGCTTGTAGCTTTGTTGAATGTGCAATTCACAGCCTGGCTCACCACAGGCCACAGTCTCGTACCTTGTCCCAAGACCATATTCTTCTGTAGCCTTTTCTTCTCCTCACTCTCCTACAGCGGCATTCCATGACGAAAAGATTTTCATCTCCCTTTACATATTGTATCACCCTTTCAACATCGTCATATACTTACTTTATCTCTTTATCTTCAGCTACCGACCTCGGCATGTATATCTGAACTAACATTGTTGGTATTGGTTTGCTGTCGATTCCGATAAAAAAAACACCCTATTATTCAGCTGTTCACAGTAACGCATTCTCTGCCCTATCTTCCTATTCGCCGCGGCGTGTGGCAGCGTGGTCAGAGGTGCCATGTCATGGATTTTGCGGACCCTCCCGCAGGAGGTTCGAGTCCTCCCTCGGGCATGGGTATGTGTGTGTAGTTCTTAGCATAACTTAGTTTAAGTTAATTTAAGTAGCGTGAAAGTCTAGGGACCGATCCTAAGCAGTTTGGTCCCTTAGGAACACTGACACATTTCTATCGATAACGAATGCTACTCCCGTTACACCATTTTCTCCTGCTGTTTATATTACCCTACACCCATCTGATCAGGAATTCTTATCGTCTTTCCATGTCACTTCACAGAACACCCCCCTCCCCCCCACCAACTGTAATGGGCCTTTGCATTTCCCTTCACAGATTTTCTAGCTTCCCTAGCACGTTGAAGCTTCCGACATTCCATGCCCATGCTCGTAGAACGTTATCTTTTCTTTGATTATTCTATTTTTTCTCATGGTCACCTCTGCCTATCCATTCCCCTCCCGGAGATTCGAATGGCGGACTACTTTTTCAATTACAGGCGACGTGTCCTGTGAATACACGTTGTGTGTCTTTAATGCAGTTTTTCCAATGCCTTCTGTATCCTCTTCCGTCTCTAGAGGCAGTCTCCCAGAGTGTCCTCAAATTCTGTCCCATCCTTCGCCATCTTTGACAACTCTGTTGGCAGAATGAGGGTGACTTCTTAATCCGGAAGTGTTCGACCGCCTATGCTGATTACTAATCAAAGTATAAATGGTGGGGAGTTTCGAATCCGGGACAAAGGACATTTTGATTGGTAATCAAAGACACTATGCCTAGAACACGGGTGCTCCAAACTTAGTCCGTTAATTCGTCTATAATAGCGAAAGGCAGCTGCGTTGTTACTGTTATTTTGATAGAACTACTTAACGAGTAACGCCTCTTTCACTTTGCCCACGCCCAAGCTGACTGTCAGCTGTAATGCACACTGATGGTTGTGTTTCAGCTCTACGTCGCCGTAGCAGTTCAGTTCCAATGCAAATCCTGCAGCGCACACTCTGAACATCATTCCTACATAATGAGATTTTCACTCTGCAGCGGAGTGTGCGCTGATGTGAAACTTCCTGGCAGATTAAAGCTTTGTGGCCGACCGAGCCTCGAACTCGGGACCTTTGCCTTTCGCGGGCAAGTGCTCTACCAACTGAGCTACCGAAGCACGACTCACGCCCGGTACTCACAGTTTTACTTCTGCCAGTACCTCGTCTCCTACCTTCCAAACTTTACAGAATCTCTCCTGCGAACCTGCAGAACTAGCACTCCTGAAAGAAAGGATATTGCGGAGACATGGCTTAGCCACAGCCTGGGGGATGTTTCCAGAATGAGATTTTCACTCTGCAGCGGAGTGTGCGCTGATGTGAAACTTCCTGGCAGATTAAAGCTTTGTGCCCGACCGAGCCTCGAACTCGGGACCTATGCCTTTCGCGGGCAAGTGCTCTACCGACTAAGCTACCGAAGTACGACTCACGCCCGGTACTCACAGCTTTACTTCTGCCAGTACCTCGTCTCCTACCTTCTGCAGGTTCGCAGGAGAGCTTCTGTAAAGTTTTGAAGGTAGGAGACGAGGTACTGGCAGAAGTAAAGCTGTGAGTACCGGGCGTGAGTCGTGCTTCGGTAGCTCAGTCGGTAGAGCACTTGCCCGCGAAAGGCAAAGGTCCCGAGTTCGAGTCTCGGTCGGGCACACAGTTTTAATCTGCCAGGAAATATCATTCCTACATAGTTGAGGACCTATACCGTAGCCGGCCGGAGTGGCCGTGCGGTTCTGGGCGCTACAGTCTGGAACCGAGCGACCGCTATGGTCGCAGGTTTGAATCCTGCCTCGGGCATGGATGTGTGTGATGTCCTTTGGTTAGTTAGGTTTAATTAGTGCTAAGTTCCAGGCGACTGATGACCTCAGAAGTTAAGTCGCATAGTGCTCAGAGCCATTTTAACCATTTTGAACCTATACCGTAAACAGTTCTCTGTCTCTATAGGCTCAAGTAGCGAAGAGTTAATTACAGTCGTCCTGTAGTATAGCAAAGCAGAATACCATCAGTCGTCAATGAATAGATTCTTTCATTCACATAGGATTTATACAGTTATTTCGACGATGACCAAAGAAATGTTTGTGTAATAAAATTCAAAGACACAAACGAACAACGAAGGGAGAAACTACGACACTTTAACACTGAAGTTACGTTGTCGGAAAAGTTCAAGTGGTATTTGCAAGCGATATTTGTGTTATCAGGGTTATAAAAGGTCTACCTGTTTCATGAGGTTACAGTAAGTCAGTAAGAATGCTGTGAGCTGTAATTATCCGGTTAACGTTGGGGCTATGCACCAATATAAATTTTACATTAATGCAAGTGATAACAGTTTTCTAGTACGCTTGCCAGCATTCATCGTCTCTGCTCTCAGCAGCGTATCTTAAATTACAGCAATTCCGAACCGACGAGAATCGATTTCACCGCTGTGACGATCGTGTTTCTGGAATCCTTTGTTTTCCGCCTTGTTTGTCTCCGGTAGATAGGGCCGCAAAAGACAGATCTAACGGTAAGCCACAAGTGGCAAAAATAGAAGGAACGGCAGCACGCGAGGGGAAAACTCCTGAGGCTCTGTTTGTTAACCCCTTATCGGATAGCAGCGACGCTGAGTCTCGTGTTTCCTGTGAGAGAAATGGCGACGCCGCACAGAATTGGAATCAGGTTTTACAACCCTGATCTCTGATGAGAATGATTACTTGCGTAACGGAACATGAGAGGAATTTTTATCGACAACGTATTCCAAAATGACGAAGTTAACGTTCGTGACATGTAGTAGATTCAATAGCTAGTGGTTCTTTTGTAGCGGCGTTTCGTTTCGCACTTATGCTGGAAATATGAACCCGTTCGGAATTTACAAAATTGCGTGTGTTTTAACGGACGATACACGTGGAATACGATCGTGAGACGATACGCTCAACGTCACTGGCGTACTTTATCGAGATGCTGACAAAATTTTCTATATGTAAAAAACTGCTCTTCTAAAATATAGTCCATCAAGTACATGAATTTTGTTGGTCTATTCCTGATCACTTCTTATTTTCTCGTTGTTTCCGTTTTTACCAAAGAAGTTAGGTGGATTTATTTGTGTAAACCGTACAAAATTGTAATTACTGCTTAACATAATTAACAATTTAAACACTAGATGATATTGCAGTTTTAAACATGACTATGAGACAGAAACCACACGAGCAACATACTAGGACAAAGAGTGTACAATAATGTTACAAGAAATTACTATCCGTTTATAAACAAATGGTTGTAGAAAATAAATGGAAAAGGAAATTTTGGATTAGGCTGTTTGAAACATAAAAATCGGTGCAAGCGTTCTAAAAACATAAGGAGAAATGTCATCTGTTCAGATGTGCAATATGACTGAAACGATACGTGGCAGGGGGAGAATTTAGGACGTCATAAAATTGGAAGTTAAGAGGATTTTTGAACTAACGTTTTTGCGTCCGCTATTGTTTCAACAATGAAATATGTCATAGCATTTTAATGCTTCTGTTTTTCCCATTCATGTATGGTTACTGTCGCTCCATGCTCTGTAGGAATTCAAGCACTAATATACACAGCATATTAGGATGTGACAAGGCTACACTACTGGCCATTAAAATTGTTGCACCACGAAGAAATGCAGATGATAAACCGGTACTCATTGGACAAATATGTTATACTAGGACTGACATGTGATTACATTTTCACGCAATTTGACTGCATAGATCCTGAGAAATCAGTACCCAGAACAACCACCTCTGGCCGTAATAACGGCCTTGATACGCATGGGTATTGAGTCAAGCACAGCCTGGATGGCGTGTACAGGTACAGCTGACGATGCAGCTTCAACATGATACCACAGTTAATCAAGGGTAGTGACTGGGGTATTGTGACGAGCCAGTTTCTCGGCCACCATTGACCACACGTTTTCGGTTGGTGAGAGAGCTGGAGAATGCAGCAGTCGAACATTTTCTGTATCCAGAAAGGCCCGTACAGGACCTGCAACATGCGATCGTGCATTATCCTGCTGAAATGTAGGGTTTCGCAGGGATCAAATGAAGGGTAGAGCCACGGGTCGTAACACATCTTAAATGTAACGTTCACTGTTCAAAGTGCCGTCAATGTGAACATGAGGTGTCCGAGACGTGTTACCAGAGGCACCCCATACAATCACGCCGGGTGATACGCTAGTATGGCGATGACGAATACGCGCTTCCAAAGTGAATTCACCGCTATGTCGCCAAACACGGATGCGACCATCATGATGCTGTAAACAGAACCTGGATTCATCCGAAAAAGTGACGTTACGCCATTCGTGCACCCAGGTTCGTCGTTGAGTATACCATCGCAGGCGCTCCTGTCTGTGATGCAGCGTCAAGGGTAACTGCAGCCATGGTCTCCGAGCTGATAGTCCATGCCTCTGCAAACGTCGTCGAACTGTTCGTGCACATGGTTGTTGTCTTGCAGACGTCCCCATCTGTTGACCCTGCGATCGAGACATGGCTGCACGATCCGTTACATGCATGCGGATAAGATGAGTGTCATCTCGACTGCTAGTGATACGAGGCCGTATTACCCTCCTGAACCCACCGATTCCACATTCTGCTAACAGTCATTGGATCTCGACCAACGAGAGCAGCAATGTTGCATTCCCGATAGGCTACAATCCGACCTTTATCAAAGTCGGAAATGTGATGGTACGCATTTCTCCTCCTTACACGAGGCATCACAACAACGTTTCAGCAGGCAACGCCGGTCAACTGCTGTTTGTGTATGAGAAATCGGTTGGAAACTTTCCTCATGTCAGCACGTTGTTAGGTGTCGCCACCGGCGCCAACCTTGAGTAAATGCTCTGAAAAGCTAATCATTTGCATATCACAGCATCTTCTTCCTGTCGGTTACATTTCGCGTCTGTAGCCGGTCATCTTCGTGGTGTAGCAATTTTAATGGCCAGTAATCTATTTTGCCACGTGCAGGACGTCTTGCGTAAAAAGAGAGAGAGAGAGAGAGACAGAGAGGAAGAGAGTGCACCACGCAGGAACAGTCCGCATGGGACGGAAATTAGTAGATGTGTCGTACATGTACAGACATGCAATTGATTAAAATTTCAGTAAAACAGGATTATTTACTGAAAAATTGAGAAAACTCAGCAGGTCCATAACGTGACGGTCCACTTCTGTCCTTTATGCAAGCAGTTATTTGGCTTGGCATTGATTGATAAAAATGTCAACTATTCAACTGAGAGATACTGTGCTAAAATCTGTCCGACTGGCTTGTTAGGTCATCAAAATCCCGAGATGGTTGGAAGGCCCTGCCCATAATGCGCCAAATGCTCCCACTTTGGGACAGATTTAGATACTTGCTGCTGCAGGTAGGGTTTGGCAAACACTAAGACAAGTAGTAGAAACTCTCCCCGTATGCGGGCTAGCATTATCTTGCTGAAATGTAAGCAGAGAGTGGCTTGCCACGAAGGAAAACAGAACAAGGCGTGGAATATCGTCGACGTACTGCTGTGCGGTAAGGATACCGTGGACGCCAACCAAAGGGGTCTTGCTATGAAATAAAATGGCACCCTAGACCATCACTGCTGGTTGCCATGCCATATGGCGGGTAACTGGAGCGTCTGGAGGCACGTCTTCACTGATGATAGCGGCTGGGAGTAATATATTCTTCATAAACGGCATTTTAACCGTCAGCTGTTTATTTGTCCCATCCAGGAACAAACGACGTAGATGTAATAATTTTCTGATACCGTGGGATGCTTAACATCGGTGTCCCCTTGCCTCTCACGAACAGGGTGCTTGATTTCGGCGAGTACCCACGGTAGGTGCACCTGTCGCTATCACTTCGTGGCTTTTACGTTATTGCAATGTCTGAGGTTTGTACTCCGCTGGTTGCTGTGTAGCGGCCAGTGCGAGGGTTACAGCGGTTGCACGGAAACACATACCCCTGAGCCATTCTGATGGCGGCGTTCGAGGGCGATCACCGACATGAAGCACTCCAGTGCTTTTTTAAATACTAATTGGACCCGCTAAAGAGCCGGCCGGGGTGGCCGAGCGGTTCTAGGCGCTACAGTCTGGAACCGCGCGACCGCTACGGTCGCAGGTTAGAATGCTGCCGCGGGCATGGATGTGTGTGATGTCCTTAGGTTATTTAGGTTTAAGTAGTTCTAAGTTCGAGGGGACTGATGACCTCAGAAGTTAAGTCCCATAGTGCTCAGAGCAATTTTTTGGACCCGCTAAAGAAGGACGGGTGGTTGAGAGTTGGCTAGTTGTGCCACAGATAGATGTCCCCTTTTAGGAATGTTACCTTTTCAAATGGTTCAAATGGCTCTGAGCACTATGGGACTTAACGTCTGAGGTCATCAGTCCCCTAGAACCTACAACTACGTAAACCTAACTAACCTAAGGACATCACACACATCCATGCCCGACGCAGGATTCGAACCTGCGACCGTAGCGGTCACGCGGTTCCAGACTGAAGAGCCTAGAACCGCTCGGCTACATCGGCCGACTTACCTTTTCACCTAGAACATTTTTTCCGTACGATGCGTTCTATTCCAGACGTTTAGTTGACTCATGTTGTATATAGGGTGAGTCGTGTGAGGCGTAGCATTCATTCTCTCTGTTCCAAATGTGCTCTGTTCCAAATGTGGTAACGAGGTTTTCGACAAATGATAATATTCTAAAAGACGTAATTTTTCTATGTGACGAAGAATCTTAGCTCTTGTATCGATCAATATATTGAAGAAAGCAAATGTTTTTGAAAATGGAATGACATACTTTTTAACGGCATCCGAAAGCGCTTGAAAAATCGAATACAGTGATATAATACTTGTTGATTCTGAGGCTGGAACTATTCGCAAAAGAATCCGAGAAATATTTTAAAATTGGAAGGCAAGTCGGTTGGAATCGGCAAATCTGTTGTAAATAAGGCTTTCGAGTGTTCACTTGTCTGCACTGCATAACTGGCAGGAACTATATAGTCTACCGTCAGGTCATTTCTGCTTCACCACTCTTTGCGTGCAGACATGAGAACCAGGGAGAAGTTAGACATGTGACGTTTATACGGCGAATGTCGAAGAAATACTGTCGTAACGGTACGGCGGTGTATGCACGTCTATCTAGATCGTTCCTGTCCGTCGCTCCAGGCACCTGCACGAATTATTAGGTCACTAGTGCGAAGAGGAAGCTTCAGCGTGAAGTACACGACGAGGACAAAGAACACAACCAACAGATCATATGAAGAAATTGTTCTCACAATGACGCTTACCACTCCGCGTGGTTGCACCTGAAGTATTTCCAAATAATGTGTGATCAGCCAGACGACTGCCATTCACATCCTACATACTTTCCAACCTTATCACCTGTCACTACATAAGTCTCCGAGGATGTAATTTCGAACGTCGTGTAGAATTTTGTCCGTCTGCTCTGCAGCTCCAGGGAGACTACATTACGCTTTTACTACGAGTACTCTTTACCGAAGCAGCAACGTTTACGAAAACGGAAGTGAAAATTTACAGGGCAGCATAAGATCCATGCTGGCTTCGTCAGGTACAACAACGACCGTTAAGCGTAACTTGTTGCGTTGCATCGTATTATATTCCACTGTGGGACTTCATCACAGAGGTGTTAAACGAAAGTACAATACGCATGTACATTTTATAACGACCTTTCTACGTGTTTTTCTAGATGAGTTACCACTGGATAAGTGGCAGTGCATGTGTTTCCAATACGACACCTACTCAGTTCACTCTTCTCGTTCTGAAAACTAATACTGAATGAAAAGGTTTCTAGCCGTTGGATAGTGCTGCAGTATAATGGCAAAGCTAGATCCTTTCATTCTTGACTTCTTTCCTAGGGGAGTTGAGAAAGATGCAATCTACCATGGTGCCCGAACTACAGTAGACCCTCTACGTTGTCGAATCACCACAGCATGGAACATTATATCATTTGATGTACCTCCACCTCTTCATCCGTCTCACAAACTGCTGTTACAGCTTTGCTTTGCAGTCGATGGTAAACAATTTGAGCTCATTCTTAAATAAAATACACTGAAGAACCAAAGAAAATATTACGCCAGCCTAATATCTTGTAGGACCCCGAGAAGCATTCATAAGTGTCGCAACACGACGTGACGTGGGCTAGATTAATATCTGAAATAGTTCTGGAGGGAATTAACACCATCAATCCTGCAGGGCTCTCCATACATCCGTAAGAGTACGGGGGGTTGGAGCTCTCTTCGAACAGCCCGCTGCAGGGCATCCCAGATCAATAATGTTTACGTCTGGGGAGACTGGTGGCCAGCGGAAGCGTATAAACTCAGAAGAGTAGCAATCTCGACGTGTGGGGTGCCGCATTGTTCTCCTGGAATTTCCCGAGCCCTTCGGAATGCACAACTGACATGAATAGACGACGGTAATCAGACAGGATGCTTATGTTCGAGTAAATTGTCAAAGTGCCCATTTCGTGTCACACTGGTAACTTCCGTAAGAGGACGTAAAAATATTACAGGATGTAGAGAATGCTCCACCGAACCATTTTAGGTAGGGATCCTGGAGTCGGAGAAGCCATCTTAAGGAGACATAGAAGCAAAATTGTCCACCGCTTTAACTAACATTACTGCTTTCCAGCTTATTTACAACTAAAATGCTTACAAGTTTACATGTAGTGCGTTGTTTCTTAATACTCTGAAGAGCCAAAGAAACTGGTACACCTGCCTAATATCGCATAAGGTCCCCGCTAGAACGCAGAAGTGACGCAGCATGACGTTGCATGGGCTCCACTAATGTCTGTTACATATATGGATACTCTGTAAATCACATTTAAGTGCTTGCCAGAAGGTTCGTCGAACCACCGTTGAAGTAGTGCTGGAGGCAACTGACACCATGAATACTGCAGGGCTGTCCACAAATTCGTAAGAGTACGAGGGGTTGGAAAACTGCAAGATATCCCAGATATGGTCAATTCATGTTTGGGGAGTTTGGTGCCCAGCGGAAGTGTTTTAACTCAGAAGAGTTCCTGGAGCCACTCTGCAGCAATTCTGGAATTGTGGGGTGTCACATTGTCCTGCTGGAATTGCTCAAGTCCGTCGAAATACGTAATTGACATGAATGGACGCAGGTGATCAGACAGGAAGCTTATGTATGTGTACTTGTCAGAGGCATATCCAGTAGACATATCAGAGGTCCCATATCACTCCAACTGCATACGCGTCACACTATTACAGAACCGCCACCAGCTTGAACAATCCCCTGATGACATGCAGGACCATGGATTCACGAAACTGTCTCCATACTTGTACTCGTCCGACCAAGCAACATGTTTCCAGTCATCAACAGCCAAATGTCGTTGTTGACGGGCCCAGGCGAGGCGAAAAGCTTTCTGTCGTGCAGTCATCGAGGGTACACGAGCGGGCCTTTGAATCCGAAAGCCCATATCGATGACGTTTCGTTGAATCGACCGCACGCTCACAGTTGTTTCTGATATTGACGGTACCCTCGTGAAATGGTCGTACGGGAAAATCCCCACATCATCGCTACCTCGTAGATGCTGTGTCCCATCTCTTGCGCGCCGACTATAACACCACGTCAAACTCACGTAATTCTTAATAACCTGCCATTGTAGCAGCAGTAACCGATCTAACAAGTGCGCCAGACACTTGTCTTATATAGACGTTACCGACGCAGAGACGTATTCCGCCAGTTTTCATAACTTCGCATTTGAATACGCATGCCTATACCAGTTTTTTTGGCTCTTTAATTTATATAAATTCTTTGTTTCTGCAAGGAAACAAGGAAGACGAGCCTGATTACTATGAAATCATGATGCAGGTTTTGTTTACTTTACTTGTCCATAAGGTGGCTATTTTGTATCATATTTACACTGTCCCACGACAGAATATGCTATGAATAAACGACAGTCCCACTCATCACTCAGTGCTATTCAGAGACGTTACAGTGAAGTACGATGGAGCAGTACCAGTACAGTTTCGCAGTACTAACTGGCATGCACCTTCGGTATCGAGCCGTACGTTGCAACGTTCTCGCTGATGAAAGGCTTTACAGGGAACGGTTTCCTAACAGGCCTCATCCGTCAAGGCGAGTGTTTATGTCCATCAGTCGATGAATGCGGGAGACTGATTCATTGGAAAGAAGGAACAAGGGACCTAGCAACATGAGGACCACTCGCACAACTGCTTTTGAAGAAATTGTTCTGGAACGTGTTGCCGCGCACCCCACTACAAGTACTCGTCGTACTGCACGTGATGTCGGCGCTGCACGTTCTAACGTGTGGCTAGTACACCACCAGAAACAATTACACATTTATCACCCACAACGAGTCCATCAAATGCTTGGCTTTGCATCAATGGTCGCATTGTGTCAGTGGTTGCTCCAACAATGGACTCATCGACCATACTTCTTCCAAATCGTGCTGTTGCTGACGAGGCCTCATTTGAGTGTGATGGTATTTCGAACGGCAGGAATAGCAGTGCGTGGGATGAGGAAAATCCTCACACTGTAGTAGGGTCGCCCCACCAAGTACGTTTTGCTGTGAATATCTGGCTCGGCGACAATCTCATTGGGCCATACCTTCTACCTGGCCGTCTGAATGGCCTCTGCACTTGAGGTTCGTGCAGAGACTTCTGCCTGAGTTGTTGGAGAACGTAGCCTTGGCTGATCGTGAGAGGATGTGGATACAACATGACGGTGCACCACCTCACAACAGCGTGGATGACCGCAACCATCCCAATGCTGTATTTCTGGTCGCTGGATTGAAAGGGGAGAGCCTATTCCACGGTCTGCAGGTCACCTGACCTGAATCCCCTTGATTATTTCCTGTGGGAAGACCTAAAGTGGATATGGAGATGGAGTTAGTTCCCAGAATTGTAGCTGCGTGTGTGTGATTCGAAGCTCAGCAGGGATATTTGTCAGGGTGCGCCAGAATCTTCTTGGCCGATGTCACACTTCCACATTTTGTAAAATACAGTACGAATGGTACGTTCATTGTGTCTGCGATGATATTTGCGATTAACTTTAACTAATATCAGTAAAAAAAGTACACAGCAATGTGATTTTATTGTTTTTATCTATTTAAGCTGACATCTCCGAGCCCAGATGCCCTACCTCAAATTGTTCAGTGGAGGATTCTCTATGTCCCGTTAAATTTTTGCACACTCTTACGGAAACATTCGGTATATAAGTTAGGAAATAATATGTCTGACTGTTGACGAATGTACAGTCTATAAATTTCTATAGTAAATTGCCCTCTCATTCTCAACCTATATCTTGCAGCACAAGACGCTGGGGTTGAAAATTCATCAATAGACGTGAAGTAACTTTGTTTGATTTTTCTCTGTTCACTCTCTTACTTGTACGAGACTAACGCTAATATGAACAGCTTGAAAAAAAAAAAAAAAAAAAAAAAAAACCTTTTACTTTGTTGGTTAGTCCTAATGACATGGATGAACTAGCACAGTTGGTGCATACTGTTACTAAACGGCTACTCCCGATAGTTAATGGTATCAGTGTTTTTGTAGGAATTGTGATTATGATGCTGATTCAGGAATAAAGTAATCTTTTCCCATCGATGTAGTTCTGGTGCTGCCCAAATAGCACTACAGAACATTTAGGAGATGAACAATAATTTGATAGAACCATCTGCGCCAATTTAAAAAAGGCCTTGTCAACTTCTCAAAGCCGCATAACGCCGTCAGTCATGCACTGGGGTTGATAAGAACCGGAAAATCTTCTATGCGAAACGACTTTGTTGGCCGCAGCTGTTACCCTACGGCCACTGGCTGGTTTCTTTAGTTTACACGTCGATATCGTAGAGCCGACTGTTTGACACGATCTTCATCATTAACGCATTTTGAAGTTCCGCAGCTGTGAGGAGCAGGTTAGCAAATGATTGTAAGCACTTCACAGATATGTTACTCTGTAGCAGGCTCTGTATCAAAGTATCCAGTTGTTGCACTCGTTACTCTCTTGTTAACTGCACAATTCGTACAGTAAGTTTGAAATACATTTCCTAGAGCTTTTGAAAGATGTATCCACTAGTTTGGAGCAAGTCTGTTATCATTATCACTATTCTCATTATCATTATTTACTTGGATACATAGTTATGCGGTAATTTTTCTTTAATTTACTCGAACTTTTCGAATCTTTCAAAACTGAGGCTGTACTTAGTGACTGTAATACTGTTACAGCATCAACCACTGTAAGTATTAGAAGGACTGTTATCAAAGGTAGCTATATACACTGATTGCCAAAATATTATGACAGCTTCCCACCGGGACGTTGGACTGCAGACAGATGACACCGTAACAAAAGTCTAAGTGGAGAAGACACGGACGGGGCGTCACTCTAGCGAAGATATGGGCTGAAATCGGAAAAATCCATTGGGATAAGTGACTCTGACGAAGGGTAAATTAAAATTACGCAGAGCCTGTGAACTAATATCTCGAAAGCGGCGAAGCTGGTCGAATGTTCATATGCTGCTGTCGTGAGGTATAGGGAAAGTGGAACCAACAGTAGACGCTAAAGAGTTGGACGTTCATGATTTTTTCACACAATGTGGACTTCGGAGGCTTGTCTGTTGTGTAAAGTAGGACAGATGGTGATCTGTGACATCTCTGCCATAAGAGTACAATGCTGCTGCACGCACAAGTGTTTCGGAGCACGCGCAACGTCGTATATTGTTGAACATGGAACTCCGCAGCAAACAACCCCTACGACTTCACATGTTGCCCCAACGGCATAGTCAGTTACGATTGCAGTGGACAGGTGAGTCTAAGGATTCGACGGTCGATCAACGTGCCGACTCTTTGGGTGAATGACATTTTTGCTGCACTAGGTTGATGGTCGTCTCCACGAACACTGTCATCGAGGTGAACGGCAGCTCAAAACTGACAGCACGCCACGTACCCAGGCTGGTAGGAGCAGTACATTCTCCTTCACTTGCATGAGACCTGTCGCAGTAATCGAAGACACGCTGGCAGCTTGATGGCTTCCCCGACGGCGATGTCGTCCGTCAGCGGTATAAATGTCCGTATCTCGTTGCCAGACCGGTGCCACAACCGCTTGAGAAGCATTATAGTGTACGCTCGTCGATGTCTCGGCGACCAAATTCGCCTAATGTAAATCTTATTGAACCCATCGTGCAGATATATGGGCACCATCAGCGCGTACGTAAATCAGCGGCCATTTATTTATGTGAATTACATGACCTGTGCGTAGAAATCTATTGCTACATACCTCCACAAACTTACCAAGAATTATTCTATATAGGCTTTCACGGCCGGCGTCTTCATCAATAAACACTTCCGGGCTAAGTTGCCGTGGTCGATCTGTAGAACTTCTTCTCCCTGACGTTTCGTTCTCAACTACGGAGAACATCTTCGGAGGTGAGTCAACGACTGGCTGCTAGGAGCTGGGGCCACCGCTTATATGGATATCGTAGAGGGCGCCACCGCACGTCACGTGGCGTCGATGTGCAGCTATCTCTGGCTATCGTCTGTTCTCTCGATTGTCACGTGATTGATGCAACGTCGACCGCCATATCTTATCCAATTTTAATCCTTCTTCTTTACGATTAAAATTGTATTGATGTTTGTGGATTTCAATTGCCTCTCTATACATACGTGTATAATAATGCGACGTCCTCGCTAGCACGCTTGTTTCACCAAATTTTATTTCGTGATCTCCATCCTTAAAAACATGTTCCGCTACTGCCGATTTGTCGATATGTCCTAAGCGACAGTTTCTCTTGTGCTCCGTCAACCGTGTATTGATGCTTCTTTTTGTAGTTCCTATGTACACCCTGCCACAACTGCACGGAATTTTATATACCCCTGGGGTGGCTAGGAGGTGACGAGCATCTTTTGTTGATCTTGAGCATTCACTAATTTTCTTAGTAGGTCTGAAAATGGTCTCTACGTGAAACTTGGCTAGTACTTTCCCAATGCGATCCGTGATATTATGGATGAACGGAAGAAATACTTTTCCAGCTGATGGTTGTTGCTGTCTCCTATTTTTAGGCATTTTCCTATTTGGGTGAAGTACTCGGTTAATCTCGTTTTCCGTATAACCATTTTTCGCAAAGGCCATTAGTAAATGATTTAGTTCTTCTTGTAAGTAGCCTGGTTCACAAATATTATTGGCCCTATCCACTAATGTTATTATGATCCCCCTCTTTTCCCTAGGGTGGTGGTTTGAGTTCTTATGGAGGTAGTGATCAGTATGTGTACCTTTCCTGTAGACCTTATGGCCTAAGGTCCCATCCGCCCGTTTGATAACTGATACATCCAAGAAGTTAAGTTGTCCGTTCTTCTCCTTCTCCATAGTAAATTTAATTTTTGGGTTGATGCTATTTAAGTGTACCAGGAAATCATTCAAGTCTTCTTCCTCATGATTCCATATTACAAAGGTATCATCCACATACCGATACCACTTCCAGGGGCTTTTTTTGGCCGACTGCAGTGCTTGATGTTCAAAATACTCCATGAATAAATTCGCAATTGCGGGACTTAGGGGGCTTCCCATGGCTACCCCATCAATCTGTTCATAAAATGCACCATTGTACTGAAAATAGGTCGAGGATAGACAGTGTTGGAACAAGGCTACTACATCAGTAGGGAACATATCGGCTATATGGGAGAGAGCTTCATCAACTGGAACCATCGTGAACAAAGACACTATACCAAGAATTGTCGGATCCTTGATACGCAGAATCAGTGAGGTATTTAGTTCCAAAGAAGGACAAAGTTATTAAGCAGGTTGTTGTAATGCTTTGGCTCAACAGTGTTGTTGGCAAATATGATAAGTAACAGACTGCAGCTCACCTAAGCAGTCCACATCATTCACTTTTGGGGACGAAGCTGTGGAGCGTCAATAGGTGAAATTCAAAAGTGCCATACGGTACACATCACATACATTTGTGCCATGCAACGTTGTGTGGTACTGGAAAGACACAGCTTGATTTAACAGCTATGTTAGAAAGTTGCTACGAATGCAAAGATAGTTCCGTTACAGCTTTAAGTGAAGTTGACAAACAAAAGCTGAATAAAGTCATAATTGGATTCGGGACAGCAACATGAAAAGTGCTTATTGAAATCAAAGGAAAATTTACCAACTGAATTCACGAAAAATTTTGAATTTTCGTAATGACATCAGGGGAATAATCCGTCTAGAGTTCAGTGATCATATTAACACCAAGGCGAACGATGACGACGCAGGAGCCGGAATAATGAATTCGATTCGTTTCAAAGTAGATGATCGCGATTCATCACACTGTTGCCAAAATGAAATATATTCCGAATAGCTAACGCAAAATAGAAAATCAGTTATTAGTGAAATTATGACTGTTGAGAGTACTTAATTTTAAATGGGGTGCCTTGTCGACCTGTTCAGAAAATTAATTAAGATGAAATCTGAAATAAATTAGAATGTTATCCACCATATGTCACGCCAATCAATGCTTAAAGAGCTACATATCGGTAGCACATAAGACAGATTTATTCAAAATCAAATTGTTTAATTTTTACGTAAAATGATAAGCTGAAACGCGTTGGTCGCAAAGTATCCGAAAACTTTCAGTATGAACTTTGTGAAAGATGGACTTTCAGAGAGTGAATAGGACTTACTCTTATTTCTATATATTCGTAGTGTACTTCCGTTACTTAGTTGCGGGTCTCTTGTGCGACTGCCTGTTCTGAAAGCTATACACACTTATCTGTTCCAGCCAAAGAAGGACGTTGTCATAAACAAAGCACTTCGACGTTAATGATGGACTAAGCCTTTCCCCAAAAGAATGGAAGATAATTTCCGTCTGCAAATGGTGTTTCTACGTGCCATACAAATCGAAAAGTTACTCTCTATCCACTAGACCAAGTTTCCTCCTGACCTCTAAAGGCATCATCCATTCTGCTAGTTGGCTGGGACTGGAACACCATGAATTTATTCTGAAGTTTGAAGATGGTTAAGTGAGGTTTTCTGTCACGCGAAGCAAGCCCTTTTCTGACTTGGCCTTTTAGATTGCCGGTTGGTACCTATACGAAGTAAAAGTTCTCAGATTCAGTGCGTTACGTGGAAACGCAGCCTTCTGAATTCCTCTGCTGTTGTCGCTGTTGACAGAATTCTTCTCGTTAGCTGACCGCATTGTCAATATGTAAAATTTCTCACGTTTCGGCCACTGTTGCAAACCGCCATCTTCAGGGTCATTTTGCTATATACTCTGAGGAAGGCCATGTGCAAAAGAAGCCGTAACATCAGAGAAATGTTATATATATGGATAATGCGTTTACGTTCAATGAAGTATCTTATGGTCATTGCTCCACGTATCTCTAGCCAGGATGACATCTCACAGCAGAAATCAGAAGGTCAAATACCTGTTAGGGCCGTACCGTTTTAGACTGGAATAGATCTCAGACAAGCTGTAATGAGTCCGCAGCACTCAATTAATGCGACATCTGTTTGATTCGGCTGACTATATCTGCACGATATCCTCGCCGCTACCTTCCTTCTGGTGCTTAGACAATGTTTTTCTGTGAGGAATTACCCCGAGGTATTTGGAAGTGAAACCGTTTTCTAGTTCCGTAGCTTCCCTAATGACGAACAATTGTCTAGCTGCATGTAACGTTTTGAGGTAGAAGGCAGAAAGTTGGGATTTCGACTGATTCGGATTCAGCTTCTTCTCTTCATACTAACTATCCAGAATTTGTAGAGCGTGGGGCCAGCCTCCCTTTAGCATTTTCGTGCGTCCTCTTGAGCTTCTGGAGTGACATCATCTGCCTGTAATAGTGGTTTGGTTCTTATGGATAATTAGAGTAGTTATTAAAGAGTACATGACACACGACCCTCTGTGGAAGGCCGCCTTTGACATTCCTCCGTCTGCTCCGTCGGCCTTCATATTCAACCAAATACCGTCTGTTCTGCAGAAAGCACCGAATCATTCCATTGAGGTTGTAGTCATTGATTACTCTGTACACTTTACTAAACAGTACACAATAATTGATTGTGTTGTAGGCTGAAGGCGGTTAAATAAAAACTAAGTCAGTGGATTTCCTTTCCTAGTCGTCTTCCATCTACTGCATGAGGTGTGAGCAATGGGTTTAGCACATCAGAGAGTTGATTCTAAATCACTGCATTATCACAGCTTCGTCTGTCGCATTTATTGCAGAAATGCGACCGTCATCTAGTTGGTTAATCTATGACGCCACTGCCTGATGACTGAGTACCTTCCGTGTGACGTGCCTATACATGTTAGACTATAGCGGTGAAGCAATATGCCAACTTCAAGTATGTTTTTTTTTTTCTTTTCTGTCAGTAAGTGTCAACAGAGGGATAGTGTTGAAGATACTGTTGATAAACCTAGCATCGTTGCACTTTCCACCCGAGAGGGTTCACAGAAGATACAAACGTCCACGACTTCATTAATGTTGTGAAAACAATACGCCTATAATAACTGAGCCAAATTATCCCCCAGTAGACTGTTCAAAATGAAATACATTATTGTAGAGCTTAACCACTCATCAAACATAATTGTTTCATATCGTACCGCTGAACCTGAGAGAGTTGCTGTCACAATGATCTGTTGATTGTTCGTTTTACTAGAATTTCATAGTCGTGACCGCTAGCGGAACGAGCGCGAAATAGTATTCCATGACGCCTGATATAGCAGAAATAACAACGTAATGATGTTAGGTTTAATAGAATGATGAATATTCTGTGGTTTATGTGGGCCAGGCGAGTGCCTGGCTAACAACGCTTACTTGGTGGCTAAAATGAAAAAATGGTTCAAATGGCTCTGAGCACTATGGGACTCAACTGCTGAGGTCATTAGTCCCCTAGAACTTAGAACTAGTTAAACCTAACTAACCTAAGGACATCACAAACATCCATGCCCGAGGCAGGATTCGAACCTGCGACCGTAGCGGTCTTGCGGTTTCAGACTGCAGCGCCTTTAGCCGCACGGCCACTTTGGCCGGCTGGCTAAAATGAGATTCGTGCTACTGTGGTAGTGGTGGGTCGCTGCGGCGGTGGAGCTGGCTGTGAGATAGAAAGGAGCTAATTTCTGGCTTAGACTCGCACAGATGTTTCTGGTCGATTCAGTACGTACGCGGGTGTTTGTGTACATGTTTCAATCCCCGAGACTGCGACCATTACACCGACTTTGTGTCATCAGTAGAATGCTCGTGTTCACATAGGCAGTATCATTGCTTTTGGATAGACGGTAATTAAGTTTCTTAACTAGACTAGTCAGTGAACAGCCAACAGATAAACATTAAAGTTCATCTATGGGTTGAATTTAACTGGGTGAGAAATGAATTCGTCCAACAAAATCAGCAACGTTCGCCCATTACGTTTCAGAAATACTGAGAATAATTTCCCGTGTCAGTGCTTCAGGAAGTCATAGGACTGTCATGTGTATTAATTGTTATAATGAAAATAGAATAACGTCACACCGTTAATTACATTTCTAACACTTTTGTGACTGGTAGGACTGTCTCCCGCCCAACGTGTGAGCCAAACACATTCTAAAATACGCCTCTCAAGAACATACGCCTACGCATTCACAAAGCCATTAAAAACCTTCATAAGCTTTAATAATAGTGTTTATAAAAAGAGTCCCCATAATGTTTTATCTAATGCAGCACCATATACGCTGAAAACCTTAACAGTAGGTTTACGAACTTACGCCAGCGTCCGCTAAGCGTTCAGCATATAGCCGACCAACGGTCTGTGTTTACAGTGCCGCGCGGAGTAAATAAAAGAAAAACGTTGATTAAATTGCAGGCTTCTCTCTAGCACCAGTTTTCCGATACGCTGTTACACTCAGTACGCAGTAGATAGCATATCTGTGCCAACCAGCGCGAGATAATTATTTTACTGTGATGCGGAGAATTCAGTAAAACTGTGCACTATGTATCAAACGAATGAAACCAAACATCATTTCCGAAGTAAATCGTTTTGCTTTGGCAGCGTACAGCATTTGGTGTTAATCTGGTGCTATTCATAGCATAACGTTCTGAATCACATTTGAAACAAAAATTGATCCAAAGTGTACTTGGTATATCACTGAACATGTTTGTCTATATTGTAGAGCTTCGAATGAAAGAACACGAATATTTTGGTTTTCTAGTGATTATTGTTATTATTAATTTAAATCAAGCAATTAGATTGACTCATTGTGTTATTCACTCGTTTTTGCAGTGTAAACCATTGTAAGTTATGTTGAAAACGCTACGGTCGCAGGTTCGAATCCTGCCTCGGGCATGGATGTGTGTGAAGTCCTTAGGTTAGTTAGGTTTAATTAGTTCTAAGTTCTAGGCGACTGATGACCTGAGGAGTTAAGTCGCATAGTGCTCAGAGCCAAGCCAAGTTGAAAAACATGAAGACGAATATTCGCACATGTAATATGTTCTCCGAATTATGACTGTTTGGCTGTTGCAACATTGTTTCTAACTGTAGTTTTTGGACTTTTCCTAGGGATCATAAATAAACTTCCTATACACGCCTTTAAACACGCCAGTGAGTTGTGTTACGTCATCTCCGAAATCGCCGTCTCCAAGAAAGGTTCAAATGGCTCTGAGCGCTATGGGACTCAAATTCTGAGGTCATCAGTCCCCTAGAACTCAGAACTACTTAAACCTAACTAACCTAAGGACATCACACACATCCATGCCCGAGGCAGGATTCGAACCTGCGACCGTAGCGGTCGCGCGGTTCCAGGCTGTAGCGCCTAGAACCGCTCGGCCACACAGACCGGCTCGCCGTGTCCGTATGCCCATAGACTCGACTGCCGCAGCCGACCCGTCACCTTTCGTCTGGTGCAGGTGGCTCGACTCGCTCGCAAAGGAGAGATAAAGAGCTAAATCAAGAGGGCCTTATAGACAAGCCTCCGTACAGACAACCCACCACGTACACCAATATGAGATCTTATCATCATTACCGCAAGAGCTTAAATTTCTTAAGAACAGCGCATGTAATGCAGCAGATCGCAAACAGATGAAGCGCCTTTAGGAAGACTTTACTTCCGAGGCGCAGAACATCGAATACAGCTTGGGGAGGCAGAATGGTCACCTTAAGACTGCAATTGAGAAATGAATGATGCCTCGTGAGGACTTTGCGAAACCCGATCTCTGTAAAACTAGCCATTACGGGACCTGCTGGCCAGCGATATCACACTCTGGGCAAGGTCAAAATCTTCGCCGCACATATGAGATACAATACAACTTGGCACGAGACGAGACCGAAGATGTAATTTGTAGAGCAAGCAGAAATCTACAAATACCAGTATTGCTGGCGACCCCTATATTGATCAGAACCGAGGTGTAGTCTTCCTACACGTCGGTCAGAGGCCCTATTTTGATCACAACCGAGGTGTAGTCTTCCTGTCGGTCAATGGCCTGAAGATTGTTTAGTAAATCTCCGAACTGGTAGCCAAATAAAATAAGTTTGGAGCTAGACCGCTGAGAGGTATTTAATTTGACATCCTGAAGACGAAGTAGTTCGGTCCACAAAACAACTTGGCACTGGACAGACAGAAGATGAAGTAGCTCGGTCCAGACATACAAGGAATTCGAGAGCATTACGAGCACCTGACTCCCGAGCCGATTACACTGGCGAGAGATCAAGAAATTCATTATCCGATTAGGAAATCATTTCAACCCTGGTCCCGACCGAATAATTAACGAGCAGTTGAAGTTCAGCTCATCCGCATCTTCAATCACTGCATCTTGCTAGTATACTTCTAGTCCGAATGGAAGATAGCTCGGGTCGTACCATTGCCCAAACCAGGCAAGCAAATACCGGCCAAATACCAGCCAATTAACCTGCTGCTGACACTATTCTAGATCCTCGATTGAATCGTACGCCAGCGAATCAGAAAGTCCATCTTGTAATGTCACATTATTCGAACGAATCAGCTTGCATTCCAACCCGTACTATCGGCTAAGCTGCAGTTGCTCCCCATATCATCCTGCGGCAGTTTCCCTGGATGTAGAGAAAGCTTTTGAAGGAGTCTGGAAGGATACATTGATGCTCAAGCTTAGCCTACGAACTTTGCCAGATTACTGCATATCAATCATCGGTATTTTACTACAGGGTTGGAGATTTCTGGTAAAATGGGCAACGTTCCAGTCTCAAAAAGCTTTTCGACAGCATTCCACAGGGATCAGTCCTTTCACCACTGCTCTTCGTTATATACAAGAACGACCTCCCGATCTCACCACAGGTGGGATTAGCTCAGCTCGCCGATGACACCAGGGGTCCTCGTGTGACTGCAGTTATGTCGCTTTTAAAACGGCAGCTGACAACCACTGAGATATGGGTCAAAGAAAACTCGATCTCTCTCAGCGCCACCGAAACAACGGTGGTGATGTTCAATGGGAAGCGCCCACTGCTGCGCGACCGACTGACCCTCGACGAATGAGAACTCCATTTGACCAACCATGTGATATATTTAGGTTTCATACTGGATACTACTGTTTAACTTTCACATACCTCGCAAACTGCAAAAGATTTCACTGCTCATCACCTACTCCGTCCCCCATTGGAGAGTACGAACATGCAAGCAAGCACTAAGTTGCGCCCATACCGGGAATCGACCTTCACAGCAAATATCCAAATGGTATCTGAAACCTCAAGCCAGTACAAATTCTTCAAAACCACTACCTAACACTAGGGTCATATAGAAGGGCGAAGGTTCGCGGTTTGAACGAGGAACTACGTTCACTAGGAACTAAATCTACCTACGATCCGGTACTTCATCGCCCGATCCACGCAGAGCCTCGTCGGTAAATTCGAAGCCTTACGTCCCTCATCTAGTCATCTGGAATACACACAATCTGAACACTGGCAGCGGGTTCGACTGACTCGTGCAACTCTAGAATTTCCGCAATGACATGACAGCAGTAGCAGAACCAACATAATATAAGCGCTCAAGCACAAACAGCCCACAATTCTTATGATCAGTAAGTAAAGACAATTTTACCCAACTGTTTTACCGACACAGAGGTTCAGCCACAAACTTGGTAGTGCTTCGCAGACGTCACACAGGAAATCTGAGGAAAAGAAAGAGAGAAAGAAATGAGAGAAAGAAAGGAGCAAGTATAACCGCGGACTTCAAGCGTTCCCGATACGTATGCAACAGTTTTTTTTCTTTTAGTGAAATTTTCGGTGTTAAATGTAAATTACTATTTATTTATTTCACAAAATCATGATTGTTCGTTATAGCCATTCTCAAGTGCAAGTTAAATAATTGAAGCAAGTCACACACCAATACAATGAGTGATCAGTTAGCAGTGAATATTGTTCTGCTTGGACATACGTTTATACACTCCTGGAAATGGAAAAAAGAACACATTGACACCGGTGTGTCAGACCCACCATACTTGCTCCAGACACTGCGAGAGGGCTGTACAAGCAATGATCACACGCACGGCACAGCGGACACACCAGGAACCGCGGTGTTGGCCGTCGAATGGCGCTAGCTGCGCAGCATTTGTGCACCGCCGCCGTCAGTGTCAGCCAGTTTGCCGTGGCATACGGAGCTTCTTCGCAGTCTTTAACACTGGTAGCATGCCGCGACAGCGTGGACTGAACCGTATGTGCAGTTGACGGACTTTGAGCGAGGGCGTATAGTGGGCATGCGGGAGGCCGGGTGAACGTACCGCCGAATTGCTCAACACGTGGGGCGTGAGGTCTCCACAGTACATCGATGTTGTCGCCAGTGGTCGGCGGAAGGTGCACGTGCCCGTCGACCTGGGACCGGACCGCAGCGACGCACGGATGCACGCCAAGACCGTAGGATCCTACGCAGTGCCGTAGGGGACCGCACCGCCACTTCCCAGCAAATTAGGGACACTGTTGCTCCTGGGGTATCGGCGAGGACCATTCGCAACCGTCTCCATGAAGCTGGGCTACGGTCCCGCACACCGTTAGGCCGTCTTCCGCTCACGCCCCAACATCGTGCAGCCCGCCTCCAGTGGTGTCACGACAGGCGTGAATGGAGGGACGAATGGAGACGTGTCGTCTTCAGCGATGAGAGTCGCTTCTGCCTTGGTGCCAATGATGGTCGTATGCGTGTTTGGCGCCGTGCAGGTGAGCGCCACAATCAGGACTGCATACGAAAGAGGCACACAGGGCCAACACCCGGTATCATGGTGTGGGGAGCGATCTCCTACACTGGCCGTACACCACTGGTGAGCGTCGAGGGGACACTGAATAGTGCACGGTACATCCAAACCGTCATCGAACCCATCGTTCTACCATTCCCAGACCGGCAAGGGAACTTGCTGTTCCAACAGGACAATGCACGTCCGCATGTATCCCGTGCCACCCAACGTGCTTTAGAAGGTGTAAGTCAACTACCCTGGCCAGCAAGATCTCCGGATCTGTCCCCCATTGAGCATGTTTGGGACTGGATGAAGCGTCGTCTCACGCGGTCTGCACGTCCAGCACGAACGCTGGTCCAACTGAGGCGCCAGGTGGAAATGGCATGGCAAGCCGTTCCACAGGACTACATCCAGCATCTCTACGATCGTCTCCATGGGAGAATAGCAGCCTGCATTGCTGCGAAAGGTGGATATACACTGTACTAGTGCCGACATTGTGCATGCTCTGTTGCCTGTGTCTATGTGCCTGTGGTTCTGTCAGTGTGATCATGTGATGTATCTGACCCCAGGAATGTGTCAATAAAGTTTCCCCTTCCTGGGACAATGAATTCACGGTGTTCTTATTTCAATTTCCAGGAGTGTATATGTAAATATTTGTTCTAAAACTGCTGTAAATTTACTTTAATAGTAGTAAAGCTCATGTATTTATTTATGGTTGTGCGTCCATACGCATGAATTGCAACGTCTTGCTTGCGATTGATGTTTATGACATAGTATCTCCTACACCATGTCTCGTACAATGATGTAATTTCGCATTTACATTCAGTACTATGAGTGAACACTGTCTGCAGAATTTACCGCGAATATAGTTACTAGTAGAAATGTAAGAAATTATAACGTCATGCCTTATTCCATACTTTTACTGTATGAACTGTAGAAAAGTAGTAATATACAAACCATTTAGAGAGTACTAACATTAATCTGCGGGGGAGCAGCGACCATAAGAAATTAAAATTGTAAAGCCACATGTAAATTGTAAAGTCACATGTAACTTTTTTTGAGTTCACAGGTTTCGTTCGAACAACGCTATATACTTCGAACTCCATTGTGCGATGCAAGATGTATTCCGAAAGTGTGTTAGTAGCTACTCTGGGATGCCACCAAGTCGTTAGTAGTCTCGGTTCAATTTAATCTTCGTGGTGGCCCACATAAGCTTCAACTTCATCTTAAATACCTGTCAAACGAAACATGTAAAGTAAAAAGTACTCCTGACATCTAGTGGTGCTACCGTTTTAATTGAAACATTTTTCCTTTCATCATTATGGGGGGATTGTTAGCGAGAGAAAACGGTTTAATATTATTTGTAAAAATTATTGCCCCCATTTTCAATTACTGGGAAACCTTTCGTCAGGGGCTACGCTTCTTTTCCACTCGAACCATTTGGTAGGTAGGTGGTTCTTAACCCACACACACACACACACACACACACACACACACACACACGCGCGCGCGCGCGCACACATGCACAAACACACATACATAAATATATTCTTATAGTATGTGTGGATTTAATCTCTATTCAGAGAATGTCTGACAATTACGTTGAAACCTACACACTTTCGAGACGTTGATTAATAAAGGAATGAATGATAATCTGCACAACTCGCTGTTAGCACACGAACGCAAGTTGCCATGACCAAATAATGATTACAGATATCTGGAAATTTTTCGTCCCAGGGGTATAACAGTGACGTTACTTTATGCCCGGTTTCCGCTTGACGTAAAATATATGTTTCCTCATGGTGGAGGCTGAATAGACAAGTATAAAGTCACTTGGTTTGCATTGAACGAAATTTGCATGTTTTTCGTCTGAAACTTGGCTATGACGTGAAACCTCCCCTCTAATGCAACACATTTGCAGTTACGTGATTTGCATCAGTTAATTGTCGTCTTGCACCCTCCACAGTCTCACAAAACACAGCCTCCTTAAATTCCATCTGATCTACATCTACATCTTTCTCTACATGGATACTCTGAAAAACACGCTTAAGTGCCTGGCAGAAGGATCATCGAACCACTCTCTAACAGCGCACGGAAGGAAACTAACACATGCATCTTTCTGTGCCATCTCTGATTTTCCTTATTTTACTATCGTTTCTCCCTATGTAGACTGGCTTCAACAAAATATTTTCCCATTCGGAGGAGAAAGTTGGTGTTTGAAATTTCGTGAGAAGATTCTGCCGCAACGAGAAACGTCTAGTTTCCAGATCCTCTTTCATGTCCGTGACATTCTTTCCCTTCGTCCGTGATACTAAAAACGTGCTGTACCTCTTCGAACTTTCTCGATGTACTCTGTTCATCCTATCAGGTATGGATCGTACAGGACGTCGCAGTGTCCGAAAGCGGACAGACAGGAGTAGTGTAGGCGGTCTCTTTAGTAGATCTGTTGCGTCCTCTGAACGTTCTGCTAATAAAACAGTCTTTGATTCTCCTTCCCCACAACATTTTCTATGTGTTCTCGCCAATTTAAGTTGTTCGTATGTAGTTAGTTGCATTTACGGCCTTTGAATTTGATTGATTCATGGTGTAACCGAACTTTAACGGATTCCTTTTATCACTCATTTGGAGAACCTCACACTTTTCAGTACTTAGGATCAGTTGCCAATTTTCGCACCAAAGATATCTTAATCGTTTTGCAATTGTTTTTGATCTTCTGGTAACTTTAGCAGGTGCTAAACAACATCATGATCTGCAAAGGACCTATGAAGCCTGCTCAGATCGTCTCTTATATCGTTTATGTAGATACGGAACAACAGAGGACCTAAAACGCTACCTTGGGGATCACCAGAAACACCTGTTTTACTCGATAATCTTCTTCACTTGCTATGAACCGTGACCACTCCGACAGGAAACCAGAAATCCAGTCGTTAGCTCAGACGATATTCCATAAATTGCAAACTGATTACACGCCGCTTGTGATCTACGGTGTCAAAAGCCTTCTGGAAATATGGAAATACGGAATTAATTTGAAATCCTTTGGCGATAGCACTCAACACATTGTGTAAGTAAAGAGTTAATTGTGCTTCATAGTCGATCATTTCACCTCGTTAGTACGACTTTACAGCAGCAAAATCTAGTACTCGTCTGCAGTACTAAAAATAAGTCAGGACTAGCCTTACACTCCCACTTGCTTCGGTAAGAGAGAACAAGTCGACGAGTATGAAGCCACCCCAGCGTGACAATCCTGCGACTCCTCATACTCGCTTAACTATTTTCTTTCCTTGTTTTCTCATTAGCTTTCGAGAGGTGCCTACTCAACCAGCTCAACAGTGTTATGTCAATTATGACTATACGAACGAAACGACAACTCCACACCGACTCCCCGAATGGAGAAAATCTCACACCCAGCTCGGAATCCAACCCGGACCCCTCCACTTGGCTATCCGCCTAGCTGACGGCGTCGCTAACGAGGCGGACGTCGCACTGTCACTGTCTATAAAGATGCAATAGAATTTGGAAGGGTCAAACAAATTAATGTCAGACATGACGAGTGCAAACACTACGAAAAGCTTTCGTTGTCACGCGGTAGGATTGCTACTACAATAAATATTTTCGTTCTTTATACATGTTACTTACATGAAGAAATGGAAGCATATCATGACCTTGTTGATGAGTAAATAGACAAAAGAAGATCTATATCCTGTCGACACCGAACACTTTAAAGACGGAGCACAAGCAAAACCAAATAAATAAGTAAAATAAAAATAAAATAAAAACCTATTGTAAGCATAGTTGAGTGTTGCCTGAGTAGAACTAAAAAATAACATATCCATTAATGTTAACACTAGACATGTGTAAAGATCCTGCAAAGTGACTCGTTCCAAGTCATGTCGTTAAAAGGATCTCCACTTCCTCTCACACATATTCAGTCTTCTACACTGTATTGTGTGTTTTCCTCCAGGACTTCACATTAATTTTTCTTTTTTTGGCCACCAGTTATTGATGATATGCCATACATATATTTATGAAACTTCTCCACTTTTCATCTTTCGCTGGCGTATGGGGCAGTATCTGAGTTAAACATACGAAACTTTGTTCCTGTTTCGTCAGAAAATATACATTGTTATTAAGGCAGCATTTGCCTTACGTATGCGGTTATTATTTTTCAAATATGCACTAACGTAAAGAAATCGCAACACCAAGAAGGAGTTCTACGACATGTTTCCTTGACCTGCTCTATCACCAAATCCGTCTCCAATCGAGCACAAATTGGGGATTATCGGACAACTCCAGGGTCATCCAGAAACAGCACTAATCGCCCCTTTATTGCTCGACCAAGTGAAACAAGCATGGGACTCTAGGCCAAAAAACGAACAACTGGCACCAGTACAACACAATGTATGCACGTTTCCTCACCCGTAGATTCGTATATCTTTGAAATAAGTACATAATGTCTACAGTCGGTTTTCTTTTAATAATAAAGTTATCAAATTGATCAGAATTTTCGAAACAGTAAACCTACAATTCCAAAATAAGCCAATTAATACCAGTAATGGAATATATGTATCTTGTTGTATGACTGAAACGTGTCACTAATGGTAAAACATGCCACAGACTGCAACTCATGAATCACCATGATTGTTATAATTAAACAGATACACAAATCATACCGAAAACGGAAAATGATTGGTTCACACTTTCCTTTGTCCTCCAGATCGGAAGCCTGGAAAGAATGTGCTGGAAAGCTTCTACGGAGTAAAAAAGATAGTAGAGACGTTAGCTTTCATCAGGCTTTTGTGTATTACCTGATTATCTCAGTCACTAACAGGGTTACCCGTGAAATGCAACAACAGATTTTGGAGCCGGTTTTAAGGACTGCGACATAAACCTATAATACTGCAACTGTGATGTTGATATCGTTGTCTAGGGGATGACTATTAAAATCAGTTACCGTTGCTTTAAATAAAACGATAACGAAATTGTTTCTGATGTTATCAGATTTAAATTATGTGAAGTTGAGCGTAGATGCAGCAGTCTAAGTTAGGTTTCCTGGCTATAAGTTGTGAAAGTTCAGTAATAATGCTTACTATCCTCCGTCACATATTTTGAATACAGAATAGTGGTTAAACTCAAAGATGATGTTGAGCGAACTGAAAATGTTCGAGTCCCCAATATAGTGATTAACAAACACAGTCAGGTCAACATTAACACAATGAAATACAATTCAGAAAGACACTCGATGAAACAAACCTAAGCGTCGACCAATGGTGAAGTAATCAGAGCCACCCCACTGCCAAAGTGAGTTGAAGTTAGACTCAGGAAAAATAATTCCATGTCCGATCCAGCGTAATTCAGGAAACATGCAGTTCCACACAACCACTGGCATAATAAATCAGAGTCCCGACCACTGCTCGTTTCTCTATGTTTCCACTGAACCAATGCGCTATATTTCTAAGTCGTCATGGAAAACTTGTAACTCCTAAAAGTGAGTAACAAGACCGTCTCCCAAACCGATACTGCTCCTTTCCTACAAAGTGTCCACGAGACAAGAAGACCACCGCCACTTGCAATTTTGGCACCCCCTTCTCCGGTAATTCCAAGCGTCTACGTCACTTAGAGACTTGGAGTCCTAATAACTTCATTTAAAAGTGCTTATGCAAAAATCCAATCTTAAATCTGAATGGACCATTAGGAACTCCCTAAAAATCTAAATAGAATGACGTATCACACTTCATTGTACGTGCTGTGCAGCTCGTGGTCTAGTGGCTAGCGTCACTGCCTCGGGATAACGGAGACTCGTGTTCGATTCCCGGCCGGGTCGTGGATTTTCTCCGCCCGGGGAATGTCATCATTTCATCATCATTCGTAAAAGCGGCGAGACAGAAGGGTGTAAGCTTTTGGAATTTGTACGGGCGTTAATAACCAGGCAGTTGAACGCCCCACAAACCAAATATTATCATCATCATTGATTATATGTAAAGCGGTTTAAGCAAGTTAAATAGATACATAATTTAACAGGAGTGATCAAATTCAGTTTATAATCTCTTTACTTGTATAACTGTTGTACAAGCACGCATGGTACCTCTTTCTCACAGTAATTAACTCGTTGTTTATGCTGCTGTCATCACAATTACTGTCGCTCTAAATTTTTTTAGTTTAACTGCATAGCAAGCAATTAATTAAAATAACGATTACAAACATAAATGTTGTAAACTAAATGTTGCTGGTGATGTGTGTATATTGGAACGTATGCCATCACATACTGCCTTGTTGGTAGTAAACAAGCTAATTTTAATGAAATGTCCAAGTGAAACGTCTCTCACAGGTTAATTATTCGAACGATACAAACGTTACTAGCTCAGATGATGCCTATAGACGAGCGCTACTAACTGTTTAGGCTGATCTCCTTTGTGAAATTAAAATTACATTAGTCATTTTCTGCATTCCCACTAAAGTAACTTCTTGGTTCTGTAATTTCTCTTCCACTTCATCTCTCCAATATACGTATGCACTGTGTAACAGTCAAACGTGCAGAAACTTTTATATGTGGTACCTTCATATGTTCACCTATCACTGTTTCAGCTTTTTTTTCTCTGCATCAAACAGTCGTTCCACAAACACGAACACGTCATGAGCTTTAACAACCTGGTGTCTTCTACCTGTCTGTACCTGGGTTGCAAAGTGAAGGACACCTGTCATTACAGACTAAGCGTTTTGTGTCCACACATCCACACTTGAACATCTGATCTGTTGCCCAGCGGAAATGAACTTTAAATACTTGCTCTTGCCACATGTACTTGGAGGTACTAACCAATCTAAAAACATACTAGTCTTAAGAGCTATAGCTGTTGGATCGCAAATGACGTAAATACTGGTCTAATGTTATTCAGTATACCGTCCAGAGTCACCAATAGATATATCTGCACTTACATCCTTTACACCGTCTATATATGTAATTTCATCCTTTTCTCCTCTTAAAACAGTGTAATGTGCTTTATTATAATTGCAATATTTTGCGCTGCACGAACGTAAATGTAGACAATGACGTTCGTCCCTTTGTGATCAGAGCCGGGCAGGTATCCCAGTAGTGCACTGACCTGACATTTCCGCAGATCTGACAGGCACGCCACCCCACGGACCAGAGCGCCATGCAGCCAGGCGGCACAACCGTGCCATCCTGTCCACAGCGCCACTGGCGCGTGATTCAAATGCCGCACTAGACCGAAATCAGTCACTTCAGTTCAAGATATAGTTCCTCGTGTCGTGTTGGGAATTGCCTTGCTCAGTTTACAAAACAAAGGATTGACCTCCCACCTTCTACGTGGCCTTGTTACTATGGCGCTCTAACAATTTCACCCAAGCTCCTACAATTGAAAGTCTTGGTGGAAGGTAGAATGCCTTTCCAGAAGTAACTTCTCACATTTCACAGCATAATATTACAATGCGAAAACTATTAGTCCCACAGAGAAAACGAACTAGCTTTCTACCGAAAATTTAATGCAGTTTAGATCCGTAATGGGATACGTTTTCGCTAGATGCCATAGTTTTCCAGCTATTCAAGAATAACGCACAAACGTGATCTTCAAACCTACGCTCATCCCTCGCCAGTCGGGATTTCTATTATGTTGTTTTTGACACTCCCTATCACTATAGAAAAATTTGTGACCCCACGGGTTATTTCCTCATGCGAGCAATTTTGGCTTCCATTGAGTGCATGTATTTCTCCATCAGGTTAGTCTAGCACTTACATACTATAAGTATGACATTTGTATAAATTTGATCTAACAATTTTCTTACTTTTGACAACATTAAATAAACAATATCACTGTATTCGTTAGGCCTACTGATTAAGAAACTACTATAAAACTTTAGATCGAACTGTCAACGTAGTTAGATTCAGCGTAACGTTTACGAAATTAGGTTTTCTTTCATTATCATAACTAGCACTTTGAAGTTAATAATGTTACCGAAATAGCCGAATGCTCGTGGTGGAATAGCGCAATCAGTACAGACCAAAATAGGTCGAATGTCAGGAATAAGCCGTGTATTCAGAGATTTTTATACGCCGGTAGGAGGGAGTGCCATGATCGACATAGTAGAAATCCTGACCGGTGAGGGGTGAGAGTGGAAGTGCGACTGAATATCACTTATGTATGTTTTTCTTGGATAACTCCGTGGTCTACAGTAAAAATTTTAACTAAATTAAATTTTCTACGAAAAGGTCTTGTAAATTTTTTCTCTAGGACATTGTAGTGTTCACAGCATACTCATTATAAAGACGTAGAAGAAAGAGCGTCCCTGGTCACCAAGAACACTAAAATAAACAGCCTGCATTTTGAGACATCGTCGCGGATTAAAGCGGTGTGTCAGACCGAGACTCGATACTCGGGACGTTTACCTTCTGCGACCAAGTGATGTATCAAATGAGCTACCCAGCTACCCGTCCTCATAGCTCCACTTCCGACAGTACTTTGTCTTTTACCTTTCATACTTCCCAGAATCTCACCTGTGAAACTTGCAGGATGAGCACTCCTACAAGGAAGGTTGTTGCAGTGATTTTTTTTTTTTTTTAGTTTTAGTCCTGCAGGTTACGCAGAAGACCTTCCGCGAAGTTAGGAAGGTAGGAGATAAGGTGCTGGCGGAGGTAACGTTTTAACGTTTTGCGGTCAAATTGTGGGACGCTCTTGAGTAGCTCAGTCAGTATGGCACTTGCTCGTAGACATAAAGGCACCGATCTCGAGTCCGTTTCTGACAAACAGTTCTAATCTGCAAGGAAGTTTCGTATCAGTGCACGCTCTGCTGTAGGGAAAAAAAATCATTCCGGATCCTGGTTTATGTTTAAGGTAACTTGAATGAGTGAGCCCAATTTATGATTCGAATAACATACTCAAACGCTGACATTATAACTTCTGACCAAAACTATGCCCTCCATACACTGCTGATTAACGTCTAATGTGGCCGTCGTTAGAGATGCACCCAGACAAAAGTACGGTTCGGTAGTTTGATACAGTACATCAATGTAGTAAATAATAGGATTACCGATGTTATTGATAGCATTGGTAGGGAAAGAAAGATGAACGAATGTGTCAGAGAGCTACTTTGTTGATTACGCAAATATTTAAAACCGGAAATCGTTCGGTGTAAATCCATTGTATATTTTATATCCTTACAAAATATAAATTGTGATTTGTAAGTAATAAAAATAGTTGAGCAAACTTCTGTGCTTTTGTGTAACAAATTAAATTAGTTTTGATGCAAGCACAGTTTACATGCACAAACATTCAAATACCTATTTAATTTTTGGATTGGATTGTTTTTGGGGGAAGAGACCAAACTGCGAGGTCATCGGTCTCATCGGATTAGGGAAGGACGGGGAAGGAAGCCGGCCGTGCCCTTTCAAAGGAACCATCCCTGTATTTGCCTGGAGCGATTTAGGGAAATCACGGAAAACCTGAATCAGGATGGCCAGACGCGGGATTGAACCGTCGTCCTCCCGAATGCGAGTCCAGTGTGCTAACCACTGCGCCACCTCGCTCGGTATTTAATTATTGATGTACTGAATATAGCGTTCTTCGTCATGATCAGAAGCAAGAGTATCCTTTTATTAGTGATAAATGTGAACTTCTTATATATTTTATATAAACTTTACGATATATTGAAGTGATCTATCATATGTTTTTGTTGTATGGTTGCTCTGAGTGTACTTTGTTTAGGACATTGCATTTTCTAGATCTGTATTATAAATCTGATTTATCATTTTATTTCTACTACAACATCCCTCTATTTCACGTTACGAATTAACAATTCTCTAATAAAAACATAGTAAAACATCGATCATATCAGTTTCGCTATAAATAGCGCTTAATTTTATGTAACAGTTAGGAGGATAGCTACACAGAACAAAAACGATGATGAATGTTGTTTTTGGGGCACTCAGCGGCACGGCTATCAGCGGCCGTACAAATTCCCAATCTTCGGATAGTTCAGTCTCGCCATGTTCCCGAATGATGGTGGAATGACGAGGACAACCCAAACACCCAGTCCCCAAGTGGAGAAAAGCCCCAACCCGGACCCATGATCCAGAGGCAGCAATGCTAACCACTAGACCACGATATGCGGACTAGAACAAGAAAGTTCCGTAGGTTATGTGTCCATTTATATGTCCTCACTCAGTTCTAGATGGGTCACCACTTCTAGTTTCTAGTCGAATCTAGTAAAACACTTATCGCATACGCCAACAAAACGATCGATACGAAGCAACACACCTAATGTACAAGTAACACGGGTACAGTCTTATCCGACCAAGGATTCAAGGAAAACTATCGTAGCCGTCTACACTTACTTATGATAGTCTGCGGTAGTCTACACCTCTAGCCGCCGGTGAACTCGACACCTTGCATCACCTGATGAGGCAAAATCACGACTTGTCGCTCCACTCTACATGCCTCCAGTTCGCTAGTATCCAGTTAGATACTGTTAGAAACTGTTTAGTTAGCTACTCTCCTGTCTCTGTGTGGTTAGGCCCACTGATGCCGTTCAGCTTTAAATGCAGCTGTGAGCAACGGCCTTTAGCGAAGTATCTGACTCCAGATGGCCGTTGCATGGAGTTCCCTTGGCGTTCTTCTCTCTAAAAGTGGTTGGGTTGCATCTGTATTCAGTGACAGCAGCATTTATGTCAGATTTATGTCAGTTCTCGTTGACAATGGTCGACATTCCTCTGGAGTATGTTGATTGGGGTGTTTTCCGAGCATTGTTCTACGCACTGTTACACTGCTGCGAGTCGTACTATTTTCTGTAGACACGTTGGATGGGACACGTTGGTGCCTCAGTAGTTCCAACAAGCTGCTTTCTGTCATTTCCCAAGTCGACCCATCTTACAGCGATGATTCCACACAATCAATTCACACACAAACGCACCGCTTCACTGCTGTGACATAATAGTTTACGGTCACGTGGCCACCTAGTGTCAATTATACTCCATCCACAGTGCTCTAAGGAGACCAAGGAGATGGCTAGTATTTTTTCCAATGAGCTTCTATTTTATGCGCGAATGGTACGTTTTCGTGATAAGCATTCAGCTACTAACTGTGACTTTCGTACACAAGTTCATTGTAAATGACTGAATCGATTTCATAAATTCCCTGTAGCTACATTAATCAACATAGTCACAAAACTCATGTGGAGAAACTCAAAAAGTTTGAGCAGTTAAGCAAGATGGCGTCAGGTACCGAAAAAGCTTATGTTGTGCTTGAAATGCGTTCACGTTAGTCTGCCATAACAGTGCAGAGACACTTCAGAACGAAGTACAACAAACATCAATCAACTGTAAACTCCATTCGGTGACTTACCTCCTGCAACTGCTGCCTGAATTGACTCGCGATGACAAAGCCAGACGCTTCGAATTTTCGGCACAGTTGTAACATAGCTGCTGGCAAACTCTTCGGGGTGTGAGGTCATGGTCCAAAATACTCTTCGGTCTCTGACGTTTCGTCCAGCGCATTCCTGGACGAAACGTCAGGGACAGAAGAGTTTGTTGGATCACGATCTGACATCCCAAAAGGTTTACCAGCAGCTATATCATCAGGTCGTGAAAGCCTTCATTCTATGAACTATTGTAACATCTTCTGAAAGAGGCTGGACTGTGTGATAAACTCGTCTTCAATGAGAAGCAGCAAAATAGTTCAAATGGCTCTGAGCGCTATGTGACTTAACTTCTGAGGTCATCAGTTCCCTAGAACTTAGAACTACTTAAACCTAAGTAACCTAAGGACATCACACACATCCATGCCCGGGGCAGGATTCGAACCTGCGATCGTAGCGGTCATGCGGTTCCAGACTGTAGCGCCTAGAACCGCTCGGCCACCGCGGCCGGAGAGAAGCAACACTTTTTGTGAAAGGCACAGCGAACAGGCACAACGTGCGAATCTGGAGGACAGGGAATACCCATGCTGTTGTGCTGCACTTGCGAAATTCACCAGACGTTAATGAGTCCTGTGTAGTCTCACGGCTTAAAGCCTACACTCCTTTTTTTTCTTCTATGAAAACATCGTTATAGGACACATGTACAGGATGTTTCCGTAAGAGCATGCAAAATTGTTACAGGACACAGAGCAGCTCAACTGAACAATTTGACGTGGGTTCGAATAACCCAGCTTAAGGAGATAATAGAAATAAAATCACATTAGTGTGTACTTTTTTTTGTTTGCGTTAATTACAGTTAACTGGCAATATAACATTTGCAGAGTATTTTACAAAGTGGGCTGAAGCTGACGGCCATCTACCTCAATGCAAGCATGACATCGGCGAACGAGATTGTAACGTACCCTGACGAGTATTCCTGGTATGTTTCGAATCTTATAACGGGCAGCTACAATTGTGCAAATAATTCCATCACTATTTCCACTCAGGTCTCATTCACAAGTGATTCTAGATATCCCCATAGCAAATAATGAAGGGGATCCAGGTCAGGTGACCTCTCAGCCCATAGAATAGGACCTCCCAATCCAGCGACCAGGAACTACAGCACTGAGGCGGTTGCGGACAGCCACAATGAAATGAAGCGGTGCACCGTCATGTCATATCCAAGTCCTCTTACGAACAGGCGACGGTACGTTCTCCAACATCCCAGGTGGAACTCTTTGCACGATCTTCAAATACAGGTGGCCATTCAAGTAATCAGGCTCGTCCTCCTTGTATCCTCACATTAAATAAAGAATGTACATGTAAATAAACAGCACAGTACGTGTAAAATTGTACCCATGTTAGTTGTAAATAAGCTGGAAATCAGTAACGCTAGACAAAGCGGTAGACAAGTTTACTTCCATATCTCTTTAATCTGGCTTCTTCGACCCCTACCTCAAATTGTAGGGTGGAGCATTCTGTATGCCCTGTTACATTTTTTCGCGCTCTTATGCAAACCGCCCTGTGTATGGACATGCTGGAAAAATTGTCTCGTGCCAACGAAACACCTGGAGACCAATAGGATTGCACGCCACCTCTCTTCCATCATGATGTCTGTGAATTGTTAAACACGAAATCGAGAATCCGGTCGGTTGTGGTGCGGTAAATGATCAGCAAGTCATGTCATGGCTTTCACGCTCTCCCAGCCTAGCTCCATGTCGTTTTGTTGTATGGAGTGATGTGAAGTATCCAGTGATCATGCCTCCTCTACCAACAAATCTACCATAATTTCGAGCTTGTATCAATAGTGCTTTGAACAGATGGTGAGGGACATGCAGCGCCGAATGAAAGAAGATCTAAATTAACGACATGATACCTGTAGAATTAGAAGGGGATAAATATGGAGCACTTGTAAGATGTAAAAATAATTTTTTTTAATTTTTCTATTTGTTTGAAAACATGTCAAATAATATAGCTATAGAAAATCTGCGAACGCGCTTCAACCGTTTATAATAAGCCTGTACTCCTTGACACAAGTTATACCCTCAGCAGTAGTCGGTAAAGCAATATTGTGGGCTTAGCAACAAAACATGTTCACCGCTTCATATTGGCTGTGTAAAGTTCAACAATCTGCAACTTAATTCTTGCTATTTTTAAAGACTATAGCTAGGTCTAAGGCTTCATAAAGGATTAGTTGTTTGTGAATGATTAGCTAGACCTGCTTCGAGGTGTTGATAAATTATTGCTGCTGAAAACTGTCCACATGAAGAACATGGGGAGAAAGAGGCACTTGTTGGTGTGAGTTTGTGTTCGGGCTGCTGGAGGGACGGGGACTAGCAGAAGACTTTTCGTGGACCCTAGCAGAACTGAAGGAGACGAATGAATAATGAAGTAGGGACTCGGCTGGAGAATTCGGCTCCGCGCACCCGCCGACGGCACCGTAGCGCTATGGCGAGCAGCGGTCCCGGAATAGAATTCAAATCAGTCTGATAAATAAAACAGTGTCTGCACAATAGGCATCTTACGATTTGCGCCTGTGCACGGGAAACAAAATCTGAAAAGCGGCTTTTTTTGTTGTCGACGGCCCATTAACACCGAAAATATTTGAAACAATAGAAAGGGCAGAGAAATCGTGGATACTATCACAGTGCTAACTGCAGCTACTTCGGGGACAGACAAAAAGCATAAAGGTAGTTTTTTTAGGAAGTACCCTGCTTTCATAGTTATAACATTTTCCAACGTTTCGAAAGTTTCATGGTGAAGAAATCTGGAAAATCGCCATAGAAATACTACGTATCTACTGTTACCTCTTCACTTTCCTTTCTTGCGTTCGTTCTGCTTATTTCACGTTTTGTTGAAATATTATGTGTAATTTTTCTTATCCTAACTTCCCCCATTATTCACGTAAAATACGTTGTTTTCCTCTGTGGGAATTATGACTAATGGTAAAGTACTAAATCCTCTTGTAGACGAGATGTCAACGAAGTCCATACTCATCCTTCTAATTTTTCTTCAAACAAATACAGTGTAACCCTTCATGATGCCCTACATTTATTTGGTCTGCCCGTTCTCCTCACTTGCTATATTTGTAGTTTTATCTTTTGGGAAAAATATGGCTTTTGCTATTATTGTCACGTGTTAATGTCACTAAAAATGACTGAGCACGGTGGTACAATAGTAACAAACTAGATTCATATTCGAGAGGAAATTGGTATAGCTCAACTAATTGGACATCAAAATTATGTTTTCCATAGTCTCCCTAGACCGCTTAAGATAAATTCCGGGATGGTTGCTTTAAGGAGGACGCGTCCTCACTCCGAGCTTATGCTCCACCTCTCGCTACCCCGTTAACATTTAGACGTTATACCTTGCTGATTCTCCTGGCATCCTCCCAAACAAATCTTGTCAAATTATTCTCTTGGATTGCAGATTTCTAAAATCTTTCTTATTTAATTATATTTAATCCAGTAGAGTATCAAATCAAAAGTATTCGAAAGCTATTAGCTGTCGATAACACGGGATACATCCTCCCATCCCCTTTACGAAAACTTGAACTCTGCTAGGGACGCTTTCGATGAGCTGTCTCAATGGTAGCCAAATATTCCTCAAAAACAAAAACCAGAAAAGGCAGTGGTTAGGACGTTAGGATATGGAGTGAAGTCGTTGTACTAATTCGTCTTAGAGGCGTTTCACTGATTTCATTTCGGAAGTCTGGGCAGGGCAGTAAGCTTCAAAAAAGTTACTGTCCACAAATTATTGCCTCAGGGATACTGCTTCATGACGGGACGCATTATCGTACTGAAACAGTCATCGTCTTCGAAATTTTCGTCTACAGCAGGCAGTACCCAATAATGTAAAAATTGCACATAGCCTCTCGTATTCATCGTCTTCTTAAGCAACACAATGGGACCACATCGTAACCGCGAAAGCCACCTCCTTACCGTAACAATACTTCTTTCGTACTTCTCTGTTGGTGCTACACATGTTGGCAGGGAACGTCCTCCACGCAGTCGCCTAACCCAATTCCTTTCCTAGGACTGACACAGATTACAGCATGATTCACCATTCCAGATCACTCGCCTCCAGTCATCGACTGCCCAGTACCGTAGTTTTTTACGACACCTCAAACGCCGCTAAAGACCCACATATCAAATTCAATTTTTATACTATTTCACACACATTTTATAACAAACATTTTAACTCTGATATCCTGTAATTGGAATATGTAACGTCTTATCACTTTGGGTTTTATTTTGTCTTCTTAGGGTTTAATGTCCAGTCATCGACGATGTCATTAGAGACGGAGCCAAAATTACGACTGCGGAATGGTAGAAAAGTAGACCGGTCATGTTCTTTTTACAATTTACTAGAAACCACGGTTCAAACTTTGGTATACATGGCCAGATGTCGATTTGATTCGCCGTACTCTCCAACAGGAGTGCAGTGTTTTTAGCAATGCGTCACCTCTCTCGGTGAAAAGCGCTACATAGTCGCTATTAATAAGTTTATTGATAATTTCATCTGAAATATAATCAGATGATTCATACAATATTTTAACTGATTCTATTCGGTGGAGGGCTGAACATATTGTTTTCTTTGATTCTTTACAGGTTGTTCCTGCTTCGAGTCATCCACTCTTTCCTCTGTAATTAATCGTTCACAAATGTACAAAGATTATCTTCGTAATGACTGTAAAAACTGTCAAGTAGGATGAAGAAATTAGTCCTATTTTATAAATGTCTAAATGAAAATTACGTAATCGGAACACCTGTTACAGAACTCTGCTAGAGACGAAACTACAAACTTTTCTTTGTGCGATGAAATATACATTGTGCAACAGAAGTAATGGCTCACTTTTTCGGAATCCCGTAATTCCCGCTGACAGCGACCCTTAATCTTAAAATTCGGCTTAGATGTGCGCACAATCTCCTCTGTAATCGTGCAAATGCGGGGCGACCTGCAACTACACACCTGGGTCCGACGACGCTTGAAACAGCAGTGTGTCAAAACATCCGTAAAAAAGCTCACAACTCAGATGTTCATGTGATGTGTAAGATGAGTTATAATGTCACACTGGCGCTATATTCCACCACAATTCTGCCCGATGCCACTGCGGACGTGTCACACGATCGCAAAGTCCCCACACACACCCTTACCTACATTTTACCCCTTCTTTTGAGGTCTGTGCGATGGAAGAACGCCCGCATCTCGTGGTCGTGCGGTAGCGTTCTCGCTTCCCACGCCCGGGTTCCCTGGTTCGATTCCCGGCGGGGTCAGGGATTTTCTCTGCCTCGTGATGGCTGGGTGTTGTGTGCTGTCCTTAGGTTAGGTAGGTTTAAGTAGTTCTAAGTTCTAGGGGACTGATGACCATAGATGTTAAGTCCCATAGTGCTCAGAGCCATATGAACCATTTTTTGATGGAAGAACAGCGACGCCCAAGGTTCAAATCACTCGCTTTCCTTACGAGTAACCGGGAAAAACATTCCAGACACACTGCATCTCAGAATCGGCACGCAAAGGCCGCAGAGGATGGCACAAAGGGCATTAATGAAACCAGTCCTTTTCCTCGGGCGCTGATATCCACATTTCACAGTGCAATAGGTGAAATGACGTTCTTCATAACTTCCGACACTGCTCACACCTTCGGGCTTTTCAACCCTCTCTAACGAAACTGCGTTCCTCTCGAAAGAGATCGCACTTGTTTGGAGCGCAGAGCATCCAAAGTTTTTGCTGTCGTGTAGTGATTGGAACCACTAGGAACCATTTACAATTATCTGATGAAATTTCAGTGTGGTCTGCAGCAACTAAGAATGCTTATACTTTTCTCCATTCTTACTTTGTGTCGTGCTGTAGTGTGATCACGGGGGATGTGACATTGACACATGCATGAATGAAATGGCAAAGGTCTCTCGAAGACCCAACAGTTCGGCAAAACCCTCTTTGCCATCTACCCGCCTTTGTTGATCACCTAAAAAATGTGCCTGTACAGACAGAAGCTGTGACAAGAGTACCAGGCGCCTGCAGGCAGGCTACACTGTTGCTCTTTCTCCGCTACAGTCCTGCTCTTGCGCCTGACAGGCAATCCGGAACCGGAGTGTGTGGAAGGGGTTGCCGGTCTATAAGCGCACAGGCCTCCGTCACAGCTTCTGTCTGTACAGGTATAATGTTATCAGTTAAGCCGAGCAAAAACTACTAAGGGATTTGCGGAACTGGGGGTCTTTGAGGGATTCTTTGCCGTTTTATTCTTTCATATGTCATGGGGGCACCCGCGTGCGTTGACGTCACAGGAGGACACAAAATAGGAGCGCTAAAAAAGCATAATCGCCCATACCTGCCTCGAGCCCGAGGGTGACATCTCAGTGAGCCACACTTTTGGTCCATTACAGAATAATATTGTACACTAAGCCAAATTTCAAACTGATACATTTAGCATATGTAATCTTTGGAAATAAACTGGCATAAGGAAACTGCAGTGAAGCTGACACGTTGTACTGGGCCATGTACGAGCATAGGCTACATCCAATGCATTGTGATGCTTCAAACACTGCTGCTACGGATTACGCGAACAGGGTGAGTCGTATGACAGTACAACGATTAAAGAGGGCAGGTAACTGTGTAGACTCCTGACTTGGAAAAAGCGGTGCTTGCTCTCTTGGACTTGATGAAATTTGCATCAGCAAAAGATGAATTTGCGAACTGCACTACCAGTCACAGAAAGTATAATTTTTTATTAGGCACCAAGCGTTGCACTGTGGCGCAACGTACCGTCACTTTCATGTCTAGGTATTTTTTCATGCGAATCCTATTTTACACGAGACTGAATGTGCGACAGTGGCAGTTACCGCGTACGTCCACTGAAGAACCCTTGGCTATAGTTGTGAGGAGCCAACACACAACGCTAAACCTGTGAGCTAATTTAGCGCATAGTTGATGACGGTTCAGTAGTTACGCCTCTACTCTTTCGCCTCTGATCTACACCAGTATGCGCCGTATTACATAAGAAATATGCTCAAGTTGTGCGATGGTATCTCATGTGATCTTCGAATAGATCCCATCATCACCGAGCTCCAGTACGCTTTAAGTATGTTGTGTGTGACCACGTAACTCAGCCGTGCTTTAAGGTAGGAAGTCAAGTAGGCTGGCCAGCTGATCTGAGGTCACTAATTTTGTGGAGTCATGTGATAAGTGATGTGTCGACAGAAGTGCCGACACAGTGTGATTTGAGGGGACCGCTATGCACGCTATAAACACACGAAGGATGGCGTGAGGTCTGAAACAGGTTACGTAATGAATGCTATAAAGAAAAGTACGTAGCTTTTGGAATACTTAACTTTAATCCATCCTTGTTGTATACATCGTTCTTGATGAGACATGTTTAATACGATAAGTATCAATTGCTATGTAAGGCTAATGGCGCCTTGCTAGGTCGTAGCCATGGACTCAGCTGAAGGCTATTCTAACTATCTGCTCGGCAAAGGAGCGCGGCTTCGTCAGTGTAGTCGCTAGCAAAGTCGTCCGTACAACTGGGGCGAGTGCTAGTCAGTCTCTCGAGACCTGCCGTGTGGTGGCGCTCGGTCTGCGATCACTAACAGTGGCGACACGCGGGTCCGACATGTACTGATGGACCGCGGCCGATTTAAAGCTACCACCTAGCAAGTGTGGTGTCTGGCGGTGACACCACAATAAGCCTTGTGCGCCAAAGAACTTTCGAGACTAAGGAGGATCACCTGGCAAGAATTCTCGGCGCCTGTGGCATCTTTCGGGTATGCAACTGCGTCATGCTCCTGTAGAAACAGAGGAATATGTTTTGTGAATATAGTACCCTACTCACATTACAGAGTCACATATGCGCCGGATAACTCTTTCTACTACGATTTTTATTGTTACCAGAAGACCAGTGGTGAACATGGTATTTCCTCACTGGGTCGGGTTAATCTATCTGACACTGATACATTTACCCTTATCGTGACATGACTAAGACATAACTTATTTTGTTTCAAATCCCATCCGTATGAAATGGGGAATATATTTGAAGGATGTCTCGTTATGGGAGTCAGTAAGGATGAGGTACTGTTTTTCACCAGCGGAAACTAAAATACTTGTTACTTTCTTTGTAGCATGTTGCTGCGATTTTTCGGTAAACTGGACGAAACCAGTAACAGGGGACGAAATCAGTAACAGGGGACGAAATCATTAGAGGTGGAGTAGAAGACCACTTGCACAGTGGCGAGAAGTGATATTCGTCGCTATCTTTCTGAAAAAGTATTGATACAATTGCCAGAGATGATTAAAGGGATGGACGGAAATTTACGACAAAACAGCCAGAAATTCAGCTTAATTCCGTTCAAGCAGAATCCTTGGCCAGTATCCTCTCCAGACCATTCCGGCTGTTTACGGACGTGAGGCCACCACTATAACAACGGCAAAAAAAAGGAATAAATCCAGAACGTTGGTGTCTTTCTAAAACTACATGTCTTAGGAATAAGGTGGTCCGCTCGCTGGTGAAGTTATTCTGGTTACGGGCACTTCCGCGACCTGTGCGTCAATGACAGCGCTGCTTTATTCATGCAGCTCGTTAGTTGCCTCGGTAACGCGCGAAGGAGTGCGTTGGAGGTTTCCTTGCCCCACGCCATGCTCAGATGCACTAATAACGACACTAATTAACGTTCACTGAGTGACTGTAGACAACTGATAACTTAGACTAGATGACCATCTCTGAGGCGACAAAGAAAGAAGCTGATAGCCTCCTTAATGTGACAGATTGTGTTCGGAAACGATTCAGATATTTCATGTCTTAATCTTTGTACATCTTCATTTGGCAATAGTCACGTGATTAGAATGAAGTAGCGCCTAATCAAAGGGCAGATACTGTTTCCTTACTTGATTTACCCTGTAGTCATTTTTCCATCGATAAACAAGCGATTAGAATAGGACAGGAAGTTGATAATACTGGTAGAAAGCACCATACAGCAAGCAGAGTCTATATGTACGAGGGCCGTTCAGAAAGTAACCTCCGGTTGATTTAAAAAAATACACCAAGTTAAATAAAAATATTTTAATATATACATCTTACAACTATATCTTTGCACTATTTTTCTACATAGTCTCCATAGCGATTGAGGCACTTATCGTATCTCTTCACAAGCTTTGAAATTCCTTCTGCATAAAAATCACCCGCTTGTGCCTGGAGCCAGCCTGTGACCGCATCAAACCGCTGTGACCCGAGCCATTTCTTCAAATGCATGAAGAGGTGATAATCACTTGGCGCCAGGTCTGGGCTGTAAGGTGGATGGTTGATAACGTCCCACTTGAAGGACTCAAGAAGGGCCGTTGTTCTGCGAGCAGAGTGAGGACGGGCGTTATCGTGCAAAAAAACGATACCGGAAGTCAGCATACCACGGCGTTTGTTCTGTATAGCCCGTCGTAACTTCTTTATTGTTTCACAGTACACGTCTTGTTTAATGGTCGTACCACGTTCCATGAATTAAACCAACAACACCCCTTTGGCATCCCAAAACACCGTTGCCATCAGTTTTCTGGCAGAAAAATCTTGCGAGGCTTTTCTTGGTTTGGTAGGCGAATTTGAATGTGCCCACATCTTTGATTGTTCTTTTGTCTCAGGGTTCACGTACTTAATCCATGTTTCGTCACCGGTCACGATTCTGTTTAACAATGGTTCTCCTTCGTCCTCATAACGTGACAGAAAGTCTAATGCAGAGGCCATTCTTTGAGTTTTGTGGTGGTCGGTAAGATTTTTGGGCACCCATCGTGCACAGAACTTACGGTAACCCAATATTGCTGTCACTATCTCGTACAAGAGAGTCTTAGAAATCTGTGGAAAACCAGTAGACAACTCCGACATTGAGAAACGTCGATTTTCACGAACTTTTGCATCAACTGTCTGAACGAGTTCGTCAGTCACCAATGATGGTCTACCACTCCTCTCTTCATCATGAACGTTTTCTCGTCCACTTGTAAATAAACGTACCCATTGACGGACAACTCCTTCACTCATAACTCTTGGTCCGTACACGGCACAAAGCTCACGATGAATAGCTGCTGCAGAATATCCTTTGGCTGTAAAAAACCTTATGACAGCACGCACTTCACATTTGGCGGGGTTTTCTATTGCAGCACACATTTCAAACTGCCACAAAAACTAAACTAGCGCAGGTACGACGTTCACTCGATCACGGCCTGATGCCGACTGACCTGTTGAGTGCGTGAACGCACAGATGGCGTCGCTACTCCCCCCACAACCCGCACTGTGACCAATCGGAGGTTACTTTCTGAACCGCCCTCGTAGATACAAATGTGTGTTATCTGATTCTATACGAAACAGATAAATCAAAAAGGTATTAATTCTACAAAACTAAAAAACACAACCAGAAGGGAAAGAAAAAGTTCAAATTTTCTTCGACAATTACGCCAATAGGGGCAAGCAACTGGGGTAGAATACGACTTAAGGAGAAAGAGTGAAATAATTAAGTGGTTGTGACGTTGCAGAACAAGATATTTCAGCATATACATAAGAAATAGCGTAACGTATAATTTAAGATTAACGTGAAACAGTTACAGATACGGATACATTAGGTCTAGTATATTTATCGGTTCGGAATCTCCCTCTTAACGCTGGAAAGTATGCTGAGACAATGAAGGACGTTGTTCACTTTGGCACTTCTGGCATGTAGACAACTTACTTTCAAGGCGAAAATGTGAAGACGGCTGCTGATCAAAGCTCACACCAGTAAAAAAAAAAAAAAAGCTGAATTGACGTTCAGTATGGTTATAGAGATGTCTATGTGAAGTACTCTAGTCAATCGATTAATGAAGGTGTGACTTAAGCTCCAACCAAACGTGGGTAAATAGGCAAATATTCGCTCTTTTAGTACAATTACTCGAGTATGTGGACATATGCAAAATTTGAACTAACTACGTTAGAACGTGCGTTGTTGCAATTTACATCTACTTACACTTAGAGACAACACAGAGTAAACAATACGTTTTAAATAATGGATGTATTCTTGTGCGTATATTTCACCATCCTTCTCAATGTATCGAAGTGGTTGTTTAAAACCTCTAATCACAAGCCCAGTCTTCTATCCAGTGTCTCTAATTTTACATTCAGAATAAAATGATTACGCATAAAATGTAGATTAGGGTGAAAACATAAACGTTACAGAAACGGAAATGTGATACGATGGGAAAGAAAAGTGACGATTTAACAATGCTGAAATGGTAGCGCAAGTTTCAAGAAACAGAATATGTTGGACGGTGATACAGTAACTTCAGTCACCATAATATGTATCAAAACATGTCAAGAAAAGTCTGTCATTATTTGTTCACCTAAACGCACAGTATACACAGAACATTATGAAGTCAGTTTTATAAATATGTTACCACTAATTTGTACAGGAAGTGAAGTATCCTAGAGGATAACCACTAGGAAGTGTTACAGAAAGACTGATTCCGTACTCTTCTTTATTCACCACATTAAACGGTATCAAGTACAGAGCACGATATTGTCGATCTTGTGGATGTACTTAATCGAGACTGACTCCCGAAAACTACAATTAAATTGCAAGAAAGGTGAATACGAAACGGGTATTTAAATGGAAGCTTCTCTGACATTATGGTATTGTTGCTTTATTTTCCATTGCACTTCTTGTAATGGCCAAAACGTTATCCCCATCACCTCGAGTGTTCGTTCTTCACGTCGAGTACTGCAGCTGAATATCTCGAAACGTGAAATCTGTCGATGGATCGTTTTGACGTAACAAACTCAGTTTGGCCGGCTAGTGTGGCCGAGCGGTTCTACGCACTTCAGTCAGGAACCGCGCTACCGGTACGGTCGCAGGTTCGAATCCTGCCTCGGGCATGGATGTGTGTGATGTTGAGTGAGATGTCCTTAGGTTAGTTAGGTTTAAGTAGTTCTAAGTTCTAGGGGACTGATGACCTCAAATGTTTAGTCCCATAGTGCTCAGAGCCATTTTTTTAAAAACTCATATTAAAGGCTGCTATATGCGAATTTTATTGCAGTGCTCTGGAATAGGAATGTACAGTATTAACTAATGAACTAACTGAAACTTATTCCAAAACCAAAGATATGAGATATTATGTAGCTGCCTATATTGCATGGAAATAACAAAGCACAGCAACTGAGACTGATATATACTTGTAAAACGAGGCCTAAATCGTTACAGTATTCATTAAATCCAGTCCTTAAACTATATTTCACGAAACTACGTTACGTTCAGGAAACATAGAAGTTAACAGTATTTTAAGAAATATGATTTTAATGACCCATTATCAAGATGTACATAGTGTTTTACTGTTGGAAATTGCAGTTTTACGTAGATGTAACACCAAAACAAGGTGTTCAAAGTTAATGGGGTCTACTAACGCATGTTAACGTACCTTTATGGTGTCAGTTCTTTACTCATTACCAGCAGTGCGCATCTAATATTGATGATTATAAAACGCAAGGTTGTCATGTTTAAAGAGTCGTTCCAAATCCAAACCGGAGGTGTAAAAAATACGTGGAAAATAAACAAAACTATGGACGTCACGAAAATCTTACCTATTCGGTTAGGACTCAAATGTACAAGTCGTTTATGGAATTAAGATTTAATCTGTATGACTTTACTTATAATTTGTATTTGTATTCCTTGCTTTAGATTTATGTTCCTTTTCCAGCCTATTATTGTGTATCCTACTGCTCTGCCCATAGAAAACCATCCTGCCAACAAAAGTATGGAAAGAGGAACACCATCGATTAGTAAAAGTCGTAGAAAGTAATACCGAATCCATACGTATTACATAAATGGACGCACGTATACATCTCCTCTTAAACCACTGGACCGATTGCAGCCAAACTTGGTATAGATATTACTTATTTTCTGGAAATCATTGCTGTTGGGATAAGAACCACCTGGCTATCCAACGAGTGTGGGTGAAAAAGCAGTGTAACCCACGACGTGCGAAGAGTCATAATTTAGTCATGCAGTATGCGCAAATTAGAGCACTTAGTGACTTAGAACAAATTTCACACATAATTTAGAGCCCTTAGGAAACTTTTTCACGCCGACAACTCCCAAAAAATAACGAAAGCAAAAAAATTTAACGCTCACCGTATTTTCACTGTTCCTGCAGTAAAACTGCCGCCTGAAGCAGGACATTTGAGTTACTTACTTCTTTTGTTACTAAATGTACTCACGCGACATTTTGGAGACAGTATTCTCATACAGCAGTGAAAGACCTGCAAAGTTATATCACTGTATGGCAGATAGTTCAGGAGATACCACATCATAATCATTACGCTGAGTGAAAATCAAACTGCAGAGCGAAATTCTCTAGAGATAATGGTGAAGTATGTGTACAGCAACACGAGGAATATGTTGAAAACAACTATGGAAAAAAATTGCCTCACCAAAAAATAATTAATATAGAGTAATGAATTTTCGGGAACACATTTGCCTAGGTAACATATTTCAGTTATTTACACTGCAAGATCACAGGTAAGTCTAAGCCTGAGATAAGTACTATAAATGTGCAACATTGGTACAATAGCAACCGGTGTAACCGCCAGAACGTTTAATGCAATTACGCAAACGCGCACCCATTGTGTTGTACAAGGGTCGGTTGTTAGTTTGCGGGCACAAGTTACATGCCTGTTTCACTTGGTCGAGCAATACAGGGGCGGTTATTGCTGCTTTTGGATGACGCTTCAGTTGTCGTCTGATGATCTATAATTTGAGCTCGATTGGAGAGCGATCTGGTGATGGATCAGGTCAATAGAACATGTAGAGCATGCTGGGTTACAACAGCGGTAAACGAGTGAGCGTTCTCCTATTGGAAGGCGGCCCCTGGAATGCTGCTCATGAATGGCAACACAACAGGTCAATCGCCAGAATGACGTACAAATTTGCAGTCAATGTGCGTGGGAGACCCACAAGCGTGCTCCTGCTGTCATTCGAAATCTAACCCCAGACTAGAAGTCCATGTGTAGATCCATTGTGTCTAGCATGCAGACAGATTTGCTGCAGGACCTCAACTGGCGTTGTTCTGGTCAACATACTGCCATCACTGGGAGAAATGCAGAACCAGCTTTCATCAAAAAACACAACAGACCTCCATCCTGCGTCCAGTGACCTCTCGCTCTGACGTCACAAATGGCGGTGCTGTGGGGTCAGATGAATGCACACTAGGAGGCGTCTGACTTGGAGCTGTCCTTGAAGTAGTTCGTTGTGTAGGTGTGGTGCCAACTGCTGCTCAATTGCTGTTGGAGATGCAGTACTTTGCGCCAGAGCCATACGCAGAATGGGACGGTTCCCCCTTGGTAACGCAACGTGGCCGTCTGGGGCACGATCTTCATACGACCATCGTGCCAAATATTTCTGCAGTATCGCAGAAGGAACATTCAGATTGCAGCCAAATTACACAATGACACAGTCTCGTTCAAACTGAGTGAGCAGATGACAATAGGGTGGGTGTCGGCTTAAAGGCCTTTTGACTGACGTCAACACACTATCAAAAGTCTCAAAGGTAAGTAACGCTCGCGACTGTTACAGAGTATATTTAAAGCAGCGGTAATAATAGCGCCGCTTTTAGGCGGCAGGCGCGAAATTCGAAAAGACGTCTCATTTAAGATGTGGAAATCCACCTACCAGCTCCTTTTATGTCGCGGTTATTCATTGCAGTCAATATTCTGACCGTTACACAGGTTGTTATTATACCAGTTTTGCATGTTTACAATACGACGTAATATACTGAAATAATTTCTGCAACAGATGGTGAAAGCTGTCATAGGAGGTTTCCAAAAGGTTTCTGTATTAAGCACATCTACTTATAACATTGTAAATTATGTTACTTACTAGGCAAAAGAATATTTAGTGGCGCCTTGGCTTAAGACTAAAAGCAAATATAAATATGTTACAATTTTAAATAGCGTCCGCACGAAAACGAGTTCCTTCGAGATGAAACCATTATTTATAGGATTCTGAAGCGGCAGTATTTGCTATAAGAAAACTATGTAGTTGACTTTAAAATTCTCGACTTTCCTCAAAATTATAGTCTGCAAAACAGTGTGCTGATGCAGAGAATTCACTTGCATAATTAATATTTTATGTTTTTAACATTTCCCTGCTACGAACATACATCTAGATTTAATGTTTTATTGCGATTATGACAACAGCCAGTTAATTGAAATAAACCATTTAACAAGTATGAGCAAGCCTTTACCGAGATAGTTCTACACTCAGTGTCTCCTGCTATAGTTTGTATTGCAACATCCTGATAACGTTATACCGATGTTGCATGAGTTTAGTAACTTACCAGAATGTTGCCGTAAAACTATTCAAATCGCGATGCATTACGTGTGATGGAGCCGCTGGATGAAGTAGTCGTTTAAGAAACGTATTGTATCATCGTAAACAGTTCGAACAGATCTGTTGCAAAAACTTTCGTCTAGTTTTCTGTGTACGCAAAACAAATGCTGGCAAGCTTGTACCTGATTCACTCAGAAATATCAACGTTTAAGGAGGCATTTTGTTTGTTTGGTATCAAGAATAAGTAACGAAAAAACCCGTTTCTCTGTCACGGACATAGATACCATAATCGGCACGTAAATTCATTCTACGAACCACATGTGTTCCATTCTAAATGAGTCAGTCACTTACCGATCATGCAAATAATATTTCACGAATAATTGTAAGGAGATACCGAGAATTTGATCAAGTACAATGTTTTGAAATTTGTCCACATTCTGTACGATACACCTCCAAATATGTTGAAGTTACAGAAATGGCGAATACGCAATAAAATTTTGTTTTTCTTTCTTGTGTTTTGTATCCACTGACTTAACCAAATTGCATGTGAGCAGCGAAGACTGACCTGAGTCATTATGGAGGTTTCATCTGGCCTCCCCGAAGAAAAATGCCCAGCGTTGCCAGCACTCATTGGATTCGAACCATACACGTCACGTTTCTGACAGTTCGTGTCAAATTCTCTGTTTATTGCTGAAGCATGACAGGATTACTGCTTTATATCGCAGTCGACTGGACGATAAATTACCTTGCTTTTTGTGATTGCTGATTACAAATCACTTATACTGCCACCTTTGCTATACATCAAGTGGGTCAAGGAACGCTGGGGATCTGTGTACATGCGCTGTACATCCGTATTTAGGTCCTAACGATAACTGGTACATATATCACAGGAACTATAGTTCTGTGTCGCACATCAAATGAAATTTCTATCTCAAATTAGTTGGTACTGCGCTTAACTGAAAACTAAGCATTGAATAACTACTATGACAAAATGGTCAGTGTGACACATATTGCACTTAGTGTGTTAACCTGCATACAAAAAACCAGGTTCTTTTTCCTTAGCTCCATAACTCGTCTCCTCACTTGTGTCGTTGGTGTTTCGAGACAAAAGCAGGTCCCTGTGTGATAATGAGAACATGCAAGTATATTGTGAAAAGCCGATTCCAGTAGCTGATGCAGAAATGTTAAGAAAACTCAATAAATAAATAAATCAAAATAAATAAATAAATAAATAAATTAGCAGATAAAAACGCAGGTATCGCTCTTACGGACCATTTATGAAGCCGAAACTAAGAATATTTACTTTCTGTAATTAGTCACAGCTCCTTGCCTTTTATCCGTAGATCTGCAAGGAAATCTAAAATTGCCGTAGCCTACAATTGATTTTATGGTCTTATTAACGCTATAATTTAGACATAATATAACGTTATGCATATCGTGAAGATTACCACATACGAATAATTTATATATGATCCAATACCTCAACCACGTCATAATTTTCTGTATGCTACTTTAAGGCAGTGTTAACTATTAGATACTGTAGATACTGGTTGTACTTTTCTTTAGTTTCATCCTACAGCTCTGTATGTTTTGGTGTTTGAAATGGCTCAAAATGGTTCAAGTGGCTCTGAGCACTACGGGACTTAACTACTTTGGTCATCAGTCCCCTAGAACGTAGAACTACTTAAAGCAAACTAACCTAAGGACATCACACACATCCATGCCCGAGGCAGGATTCGAACCTGCGGACGTAGTGGTCGCGTGGTTCAAGACTGTAGCGTCTAGAGCCGCTCGGCCACTCTGGTCGGCGGTGTTTCAAATCTTATTGTCTAGAAGGTGGGAATGATTAAAGTATCCCAAACTTTTCGGAAACCAGACCACCAATACAGCTCCAATCAGGCCATCTGGTACATCAGATCAATCGACGCCCGAATTTTATCGACATTTTGTTTACCTCATTCGAAAATGTGTTTGTCAGTGATCTGGGATTATTTTTTAGACAGCTGATAGTGTCAACATATGAGCTTCCAGTCACATTTGGAGGATACGTACCATACTTCTGTGCTACCACATATATGTAAGTAGCAGTTACTGTTTGAATAATACTACAATTTTCATAACATTCAGCGCTGACCGAACAGGTGACGTGCTGTACAACGTAACAAGGTCGCACATAAAGATATGTAGCTATCCCTGCAAGATAAAACACCTAAGAATAATGCATCTGATCACTCGTATGTGCCTGGGAGTACTACTGTTATCACTTTTTGATTCCCTCTCATATGTTCTATTTCCAAATTGCGCGTAGGAGGAATAATAGTCCGCAGCTCGTGGTCGTGCGGTAGCGTTCTCGCTTCCCACGCCCGGGTTCCCGGGTTCGATTCCCGGCTGGGTCAGGGATTTTCTCTGCCTCGTGATGACTGGGTGTTGTGTGCTGTCCTTAGGTTAGTTAGGTTTAAGTAGTTCTAAGTTCTAGGGGACTGATGACCATAGATGTTAAGTCCCATAGTGCTCAGAGCCATTCGAACCATTTAGGAATAATTGGATTCGTTCTAATGTTCTAATATCTCGATTTCTCTCATTGTGCTCATTTCGCGGGACGTATGTGGGTGGAAGTAATATGTTGTCCGACTCTGCCCGGAATGTACGCTCTCGGAATTTCAGTAGCAAACTACTTCGTGATGCATAGCGCCTCTCTTCTAGCGTTTGCTACTGGAGTTTGTTAAGAAGTTCCGTAACGGTCTCCCAGAGACTAAACGACCTTTTGACGAAAAATACTGTGCTTCATTGGATTTAACCATCTCTTAACGAATCCTACCCAGTATGGGTTGTAGAGTGATGTTTAATAGTCAAGAATAGTGCTAACGAATATCTTATAAGCCAATTTCTTGGTGGATGATTACATGTCCTTAAGATTCTTCCTATGAATTTCAGTCTAACATCTCCTTTTGTAGTATTTGTTTAATGTCTTAATTCCACTTACGGTCCTAGATATTTTACGGCAGATCTCTTTCCACCTACTTTTCATCAGTCGTGTTGCTGTACAGAAATGGATTTCTGTCCTATCTGTGGGCACTACGTTACATTTCTTTACCTTCAAGATCAAGTGTCAATCCTTGCACCATTCTTCGGTCCTCTGTGGGTCATTCTGCAGATGATAAAGATTTCTGACGTTGCAACCTTCTTGTAGAGAACCGCATCATCTGTGAATAGCCTTATGGAGCTACCGACATTATTTGCTATGTAATTTACATATGTTATAAAAGGTTACGGTCCCATCACAGCTCCCTGGGGTAGTACTGAAATCATCTTTACATCTGTCCATTTTGTTTCGTTCGGAGCGATGTGTTGAGTTCTCTCTGCAAGGAATTCTTGAATCTAGTCGCAAATCTAGTCCGATGCATCACGTATTTCTTTGTACCTAGTGCAGTGACATGAAGCTACCACTTTCAAACAGTGCGGTATCATAATGGCGAAAATCGAAGTTGAACTGACGCAACTACTTCTGGCATGTGTACACAAGCAATGGATCCATTCTGTCTCGTATTCCAGTGTGCCTACTTTTAGAATAAATTAATAATTTTCAACTCCTCCATTCTGTATACGGGGAGTCCTATGAGGAATGCTCAACCTTCAGTGATATGACAGGAACGATAATCCGAAGCAAAATGTCTAGTAAACTTTGGCTCTAAAATGCAGACCTTAAAAGCTGTAAGCACTTGTTCATCTCCACTAATGTGAAACGTATCTCTTCACTGAACTAGTGCTCATAGCTGTTAAGGTAGAGAACATATTTAGCAGACAATTTCTTGCTTGCTGTGGTCCATACCATCTCTCACTTAAATATGGAAATCAAAGAGACACTTTTTGAGCCCATGTTTACTTGACTCTACGTTTCGAATGATCATTCCTGTCATATAACTGAATATTGACTATTCTTCCTGAGACACCCTGTGTTTTATAAGTTTATTGACGATACAACTATTGTAGTAGTTGTTTTACATTTGTGACATAACAATCTTTCATGAGCACTGTGTGATATATTTTAACCTGTGTGCTAGTCTTTTGGAGAAAGATGTAGGCCAGGTGCGCACTGGGACGAAGCCGACGGAGCGTAGGGCAGCGAAGGGTGCACTGCGTGTTATAATGTGTGCGCATACTGGGAGGCACTTTAGCCATTGTCACACAGTCTTTCTTTGTTGATCCAGCGCGCAGTCCTTCCTTGTGAATGTATGGCTGAACTCATGAATCCTCGTTCAGAAGCGGATTATGAAGAGGAAAAGGACATGCTGATGTTGTCATGGAACAGATCAACTCTGAACAAATGAGACTGGAGAAGAGGATATATAAACAAGACGAGATTCCTTTTGCTTCAAGAGTTTTACTGTAAATAGTTCACGAATTACCTCCATTTAAGACCGTAGTCAATTCCACGAGATTCACGTGCTGTTGTGGGAATCTACATTTTCTGAAGTGGTAAATGACCAATAAAATTGGAATAGAAGAAAAAATTCCTCGTATTCTTGTTAGTTTTACTGAAATGCCTCAGAAAATAAAGACATGAGCAAAAATTAAACATGTTACTTTGAAAAATCAAAGAAATTGTCGTTATTATTCATGATTTGACGATGAGATCCAGCAACTGTTATTGAAGGCACGTCCACTGAGTGCTTAAAATGTATCAAAGACGTATCGCTTGCTTCTGATAGTACAATGGATATGAAGCATTTATTGCGTCGTAATACCGGGGTACAGATCGAAGTTTCCGTGGGCCCCCTAAATCATTCCAGGCAAATGCCGGGATGGTTCCTTTGAAAGAGCACGGCCGATTTCCTTCCCCATCCTTGACAAAACCCGAGCTAGTGATCCGTCTCTGACCTCGATGTTGACGGGACGTTGAACGCAATCGACCTTCATTTTCCCCTTCCTTAATTCCAAGGTAGTTCGAGCTTTTGAGCTGTACGGTTGTGAATTCCTTGGAAAGATGCCTCGGTTTGTTAAATGACAATTTACCTTGGACGAAATGTTGACTTGTTGGTGGCATATTTTTAGTTGCTTGGTACAGCCACATGTAGAAATGGTGATTTGGGTCATTGGAATATGTTGAGTCTGTTTACGTTCAGTCGCTCTTTCCTTTGCCTTTTTTTCGCTCTGCATAATGGAATGTTGTATAAGCTTGCAAATTACCAGTTTCTTCATTTTATTTGGTTGTCCTGTACTACACAGGTGCTTAATTAATGAGGAAGCGCCCAGTCCTGCGGCACCCTCAATTTGAGATGTAGCTCACTCGTAACTACCAACGTTTCCATTGTCTTCGTCTTAATTGTCATCATTCTGAGAAACCATCCCACGGCAACACGTGTGGCGCTCGCTCAGTAAGCAGGTACGGCTGTTATCGCTGAAGCAATCGGTTTTCTATTACGTATATTGTACATGGCTTCTTGTCTTATTTCGCGTCAGTTTAACCTGTATATTCAAACAGTCGAAAGTAATCCGTTTCTGAAATAACCGATTTTCGGTTTTTATTCCTCTTATTTCCTGTAATAGACACAGGTTCCGAACAAAGATTTAAATTTTTTGACCCTCTCAGTTTCAAGATACAGAGAATGAAAGTAATACGTTAAATAGGCAAATAAAAGTGACCTTAGTCCGTCCACCGTTCACAGCTTTCCTCGAAAACTGATAACTGGTTTAATCTACAAAAAAAAAAAAATCGCTTAATTCTCCTACTGAATCAAATTTTATGAAACTTTGCTCAAAAATAATGATGTACTCTGGGATCCTACCACCATTTGTGCATTACAAATATACAGTGCTAGAGGGAGAAAACTGACTTTGTGTTAATTTCTCCGTTTTCATGGGTTACAGCCCGTTAAAGGCATGTTATATAGACACAGGAGGGAGATCAGCTACATTCTATTATTGTTGTACAGTACGAATGAACTGTTGTTAAGTCTTTCATTTATTACTGTTACCATAATTTCCTTCCTCTTTCCATATTTCACAGAAACGACAAATAAATCTTTAACCTTTTAAAGAAAATGAAGCGCTGTACTCCATGAAAATATTTTCAGATTAGCGTTGGTGCCTTTCAGTAACACAACGCATGTGCGACGACAACAGTGAGAAACTACCGTATAGGCCAGGGAGGGAAAGTTTTTCTCACTGCACGTAAGCAATGACACACGGAAGCAGGTGCTGCATTGTCAGAGCAATGCTGTACCAATTATTATGCAATGTGTTTGTTGCTCGTTTCTGTCGGCAGTGTACATTCTTTCCATTTTCCCACTTTCATACTTCCAAAAAGTGCAAACCCTACGAATAAAATTGACACTTAAAAAAATAAAGGTATTTTAAAAGTATAATTTGTAGCACTGCTGCTGTGGCTATTTTTTTTATTCCGTTATTAGGAAAAAATAAAAAAAACTGCCTTAACCGAGACCAAAAAATTAAAGAAAAATACCACTTACTCATAACTAAAATATCGGTATCCGTTTTAATCGGTCGGCTTTTCTCATCTCCAGCTGTATGTTGTATCCGAGACACTGGGCCACGAAAGTGGAAGCAGACACTGTGCTGCGCTGCCCTGTCGTGACCTGCCCTTCAGTTTGCTCTATTGTACTCGTATTTACACCCGTGAGTCACAAAAACCGTCACTACGGCACCGTGCCCTGTTCTTTGTCGGTTGGGCCCCAAAGTGCGCTTTTCCTGTTGTTACTTTGTTTCACACTAATTCATGTGCATTTGGTGTTAGTCGACAACAATATTATTGCACCTCGGAGTGAGGGGGCTTCGGTCATCCTATCCTAATTTTTTATTGTGGTATTTGGTAAGGACACGCTGAACCGCACGGGAGTACACGCACAACTGTCTTGGAATCACTCACAGTGCGATACGTATCCCTTTTCCATCACCGTATCCGTTTACTGCAACGTCAACTTGTGTTTCCTACACTGAAGTGCCAAAGAAAGTGGTATAGGCATGCCTATTCAAATACATAGATACGTAAACGGGCAGAATACGGCGCTGCGGTCGGCAACGCCCATGTAAGGCAACAAGCGTCTGGCGCAGTCGTTAGATGAGTTACTGCTGCTACAATGGCAGGTAAGATTTAAGTGAGTTTGAACGTGCTTTTATGGTCGGTGCACGAGCGGTGGGACATAGCATCTCCTAGGTATCGATGAAGTGTGGATTTACCCATACGAACATTTGACGAGCTCACCGTGATTATCAGCTCCGTCCGGAAAAAGATGCTGCAAGAATGAGACCAACGACGACTGTAGAGAATCGTTCAACGTGACGGAAGTGCAACCCCTCCACAAATTGCTACAGATTTAAATGCTGGGCCAACAATAAGTGTCAGCGTGCGAACCATTCAACGAAACATCATCGATATGGGCTTTCGGAGCCTAAGGCCCTTTCGTGTACTCTTAATGACAGTACGACACAAGGCTTTACGCCTCACCTGGGCCTGTCAACACCGACTTTGGTCTGTTGATGACTGGAAACATGTTGCCTGGTCGGAGGAGTCTGTATTCAAATTGTATCGAGCGGATGGACGAGTACGGGAGTCGAGACAACCTCATGAAGCTATGGCCCCTGCATGTCATCAGAGGACTGTTCAAGCTGGTGGAACCTCTGTAATAGTGTGGGACGTGTACAGATGGAGTGATATTGGACCCCATGATACGTCTAGTTTCGACTCTGACAGGTGACACGTACGTAAGAATCCTGTCTGATCACCTGGATCCACTCATTTCCATCGGCCGCGGTGGCCGAGGGGTTCTACGCGCTGCAGTCCGGGACCAAGAGACTGCTACGATCGCGGGTTCGAATTCTGCTTGGGTATGGATGTGTGTGATGTCTTTAGGTTAGTTAGGTTTAAGTAGTTCTAAGTCCAGGGGACTGATGACAGATGTTAAGTCTCATAGTGCTCAGAAGCATTTGAGTCATTTGATCCATTCATTTCCACTGTGCCTTCGGACAATGCGACAACCCACATGTCCATAATTTCTGCAGAGTTATTCCAGTAACATGCTTCTGAGTTTAGATACTTCCGCTGGCCACAAAACTCCCCATCTTGGATGTCTTGCAATGTGCCGTTCAGAAGAGATCTCCATACCCTCATACTCTCACGGATTTATGGACAGCCCTGCAGGATTCTGTCTGTTCCTTCCAGTACTACTTCTGACATTGGTCACTTCCATGCTACGTCGTGTTTGGGCAGTTCTGCGTGCTTCGGGGCCCTACACTGTATTAACCAGGTATACCAGTTTCTTTTGTTCTTCAGTGTATAATGAAAGACTACACTTGTGCAAATCTGCAACACACCAGATTACTTTAAACAAAAGTTTTAACAATTCACACAAGAACACAAACTATGCACCCTGTAGGAGGGATGGAAATGGTACAAAACAGTAAAAATTAAAATATTAACTTGCCACCGAAGGTGCAACTTGATTTTAACTTCTAAGAAAAGTCTTACGGTGGAAGTGTGGCAACTTTATATACTAAAATGACCATTTAAAGAAAAACCCATGAAATGCGATCTTATATAAATTTATACACGGTTGGCCAAACGAGTTAACATGCTGTACAGTACACATGTACCGCCTCTCAAGATGATAGGCAAGATCAAAACATATTTCAGGAATTAGACCGTTACACGCCAAGCAATAAATTAGTTAACACACCGAATCTGACAAACATGACAGAGGCAGCTACTAACGTACGGCAGATTGATAGGAAGATTATCGAACAACACGAACCGCAGGTTGCTCTAACCCACCCCAAGGGAAAAATGGACTACCCAATTCATAAATAACCACCTTCCCGCGGGTGGGCAAACGGAGAAGAATGGTGGGACGACCCCAAAACAAAGCGGCTAGTGACCTCAACAAGAAAACAAGTAGAATTTAACAAGTAAATGAAACAACATATCTGCAATCACTTAACTTCTAATAAAATTCGATTTATGGCGAACACATGGCGCACCATCCCCAAATCGCTCTCCCGAACCGTCCGCTGCCAGCCGCTTCAACGGACGCAGGAAGGCGCGCCGATCTCCCTTCCCACTGCGTCGCAGCTCGCACCGGCCAGACCGATGTCGTGGGTTGACTCCTGTTTCTCTCGTGTCGACCGCTAAGCCACTACCCTTCGCTATACGGCGCGGCCCACTGGACTCACGTGGCGACCTCACATGCGCCGACGCTCAAGGGGGAGAAGTCATCTTGTGTCTTAGTGCGCGACCGACCAACCGATCGATCCAACCGCCAATGACCATTGCCTGAGCAACTCGAGCAGACTGGCGGCCTAATGCGCAGACTCAGATGCAGGAACTAAGCCCTGACCGGGCGACCACTGGCTGAGTTCTGTTACTGGCGGAGTGGAAAGACTCTCATTTATCCGGCTTTAAGGATTGATCCGAACGAAAGACATACTAACACTCCCCTTTCACACTAGAGAGAGAGACACCAAAGCTGCGATTGTCACAGCGGCACCACCGCCAGAAACGGAGGGTGAGTGCTTAACACTACACGCTGCGGTGCGCTCTTGAAAACAGCAACTTTTACCACGGCTCACTTATAAAAGCTTCGTAATGCAACGTACTAAGTGAAAGAAGGACGAATTCCCCCTCGGGAAGCAGTGCTTTAGCCCGCACAGCTAGCCGGACGGGCGAGGTACTAACCAAACCAAAAACATACTACTCCTAAAAGCTGTAATTATTAGTCTGCAGATGTAACGACTCATGTAAAGTTGTTCAGTACACCGTCCTCAGTCACCACTAGAAATATCTGCACTTGTACCCGTTACACCCTGTATGTCTACATTATTTCAAGAGCGAATATAAACTGTCGCATTGAATTCCGTGCTAAGGTCTTCGTTTAATTTTGTTACTGTGTAACACAGTGAGATCAGTACAATTTCCCAATACGTATTAACACAGTACTTGAATTTAATCTGCAATTGGTCGTTTACTCGCACACACCTACTTCGTTTTGTACGATAATTTTATTCTTATTGGGTGGCATTGCATGATGGGGCTATGTATAGAGCTGTATTATGTTGCTGGAAGTCCTCTTATGTACGCCAAAGAGCTCCACAAGGTCACTGTCACACGTGAGTATTCTGTTGTTAAGAAATACTTGAAGATACATAGTTTCATAGTCATCGCTGCATATCTTTATACGCGTCTCTGTTACGTTTTATTACATGTTACCTGATGGACGGGAAGCATTTGATAAACAGCACCTAAGGCGGTGGTTTACATAAGTATACATAACAATTGTTACTAAGTTTATTTATATACCAATTCGATTTCGGCTGTTGTATCATTCCAAAACAGAACGTATTCATGAAAGAGAAACGTGTCTTTGCGGTTGTATGTTGTTTCATCTCTTACTTCAGAATCGCGATCGTAAATAAATAAATCCGATAGCAGGAATAAACCAAAAATATAAGTTTCAATAGTATCTCACATTACTGGTAACTGATATTCTGATAAGACGTCAGAAAGGTATTGACAGTTAACGGGATTCATTTCCTTAAAAAGGATGAAATAACAAAATGAGCCAGATGTTTCGTCATGACGTCAGCATCAGATACTATGACTGGTCTGAGCACGTAATTCGTTAAAAATGGGAGCACGATTAGCTTGGAAATGACAAGAATGCGAAAGCACCGTCTGTGATCAGATCAGCTCCCGAAGTGTAACAACTGTGTAGTTAAATTACCATGTTGGCTTCAGTATTGCCTGTGGTGCAATATGCAACACGTATTCAGATATTTTCTCAGGCAGTTCATTGTACCGAATAGACGGACAGATGCCGTTGTCCCACATGTCGGTTTTTACAGTTGGAGAAGCAGCTGAGTGGCATCCTGGTGCAATACCGAGTACAGCGAATGCATCCCTGTGAATCTGTTCATTAAATTCATCGTCGTTCCAGCACTGTCCTGTATGAGACGAAACTTCAGTTGTTCCTGTAGCCTTTAGGGATTGTAATTTATGCATTACGGTAGTGAGAAAGGAATTACTGTTAACGGATCAATTAAATAATTACAGCTGTGTTTGTATTACATACACATCGTAAGGCCACCAGACATTAACTTGGACACCCTTAAAGGTGTCATGCTAATACTGTGTGACATCATCTCTGTCCTAGAAAATGGCCTCATTTCATTGAGAAAGAGGATAGACAAATTTTTACAAGCATACCATATCCAGCAGTCACTGATGATTGGATCTAGTAGAGCTATCAAATCGTGGGGATGGTGCTTGCTACAACGCACACGCTCTTCAAAAACATGTCCTATGACATAAAGATAGAGTGATTTAACGAGTCAGTCGAGGTATGGTGGGTGCCCGAGAATTCTTCAAACCGTGACGGGTGTATGTGGCTCTACGAACACAGCCGTTCTCAACTTCGAAAATGAAAATTTCCTCAGCATACTCATTGTGTAGAAGTAGAAGATAGGGCAGTATCCAGAATGTTGACACAAACATCTTGGTTCATGTTCTTGCAAAGTGCAAGTCCTCAAAGCGAAGCTTGAAGTAATCGAAATAATATATAATTACTTTAATTTCCCTGCACATCATCTCACAGTTGCGGCTCCGTCTCACCACATTAAATTGTAGGTGGAGCCTTTAGAGGACGCGGAATCAGCCATTGGTAGCACCAACGATTCTCACCAGCCTCCAGCTTCAATCAGCCCAAATAACCGCCGCGCTGGGTAGCCGTGTGGTCTAGGGCGTCTTGTCACGGTTCCCGTGGCTCCCCCCGTCGGAGATTCGAGTCTAGCTCGGACACGGGTGTGTGTGTTGTCCTTAGCGTAAGTTAGTTTAATTAGTTTGTAAGCCTAGGGACCGATGACCACTGCAGTTTGGTCCCATAAACCTTATCATAGCCCGAATATCCCTAACCCCTTCGATACATGCTCTTGTGGAAGCAGGCTGGTAGAGGTGATGTCTGGTGATGAAGGCTCCCGAAGATTAAGACTCTATAATATCAAGCCTCTGGAAGATCAAGTCTCTTGAAGACCAGGTCTGTGTACCAAGTAATTTCTGATCGAATATTTACTGAAGGAAATCTTGCACTGCAGCATTTTACGTCCCTTAGAGTATTCAGATTGGCTGGTATTTGGGTATTTCGAGCGTCGACCAGTAAAAATTCCTTAAAAAACACTAGTCAGTTTCTCTGGGCTATTCTCTAATCCTCCAGTCAGTTAACCAGTAACGTACATTCTACCATTTAACACAGAAAGAAATCATCTCACTCTCTCTCCATCTCTCCATATGAGCAATGAGGTGGGTCCTCATCGACACAGTCAAGTTTCTCTGTCTAACCTTTAGATTATTTTAGTCAGCCAATGCCTGCAGTTTTTATGTTGCACAAACCATCTGGTTTCTGAGAAGTGAATCGCCTGGCAGCTTCTCACACTTTCAAAGGCCCGAAACTGTGGGTTCACGTTCCACTTTGGAGATGGTTATTTGTGTTTTCTAGAGAAAAACTTATCTTTCTACTTTTGTGAACAAAGGTGCCTTCTGCTAACAAGTGTTCCTCCTCCTTTCACTTCAAATTTGTACAGCGGCCGTGGGTGGAACGACTTGCGCCACAGAAGAGCCAATATGTGGTTGTTTACGATACTCCAGGCACCACAGTCTGGCATTACAATAGGCTGTCCGCTGGCCTGGGATGCCCTTCCACGTCTCCGGTGGTGATGGCCTGCCGTACTCCTCAGGCAGCCCACACGTTTTTGCATCATCCCAAGTCTGCTTTCAACATCCTCTGATTTAAATAAGCCATCGAAATCTGAATAAAATGGTAAATGACATGTAACGTTACATCAGTCAGCTATCGAGAATCATTAGTAATGTGATGTCACATTCATCTACATCAGTTAAATATTTCAATCTACTGGGCCTTTCATTAGGACTTTGAATACTTTATGGGACTGTTTCTGAGAAAACGGTTGAGCAACAAACCTTGAATGAGTCTTCCCAAGTCATGGTATGAAATTCATGTGCCATAATAAACATGACAGAATCTCCTTTGACCTGAAGTGTACCCTTCACATACTGGGGTGGAAGCGCATCACCGGGCTGTCGGTGCTCTCCATGCTTTGTAATCTAAGAAAACAAAGAAAAGCCATGACCATATTCTGTACATCTAGGCAGATGTTCTCCAATTTGGCCTACTGAAGACGCACTGATTTATCTGCCATTGTACTTCTGAGAGCATGACTGTTTAGTAAGATACTTAACTCCGCTACATTCATTTCGTTTCGTAACATTCGCTTAAAAGCTGGTAGAGACAGACCTGCATTCACTGACAAAGGCATTTCCTGTCTAGATTGAATCCGACTGTCACTGCTAAGTCGTGACACCAGTCTCCAGCCCATACCAATTTTGATCCCATGTTAGATAACTTCATTTCGGACACTATTCCTAGGTGTACAGCCCGCATTGATGCAACAAGAATTCGGATAAATATTTTCAGCGTGGTCATAGGTGTGATTAAATAAAATAGCTCCTCCCTTGTACCATTCTGCCATATGCATGTATCTTATGGTGCTGATTTCATCCAACCAACTGGCATGTAGACATCTTTATACTGCCACAAGCTATGTCACTGACATTATTTATGTCAGTGGTGGAAATCACATGACCATCTGTTGCCAGACCTACACCATCTACAGTAGGGGATGTCCACCCCATGGCCTGTAGGCCACATGTGGCTGGAAGCACGTATCAACGACGCCCAAGGAGTGAGCATCTATCACGCGATCGGTAAAAAAATTTCAATAATATTTCCTTTATTTAAACTTACGATAAACTGAATATCTTCAATTCAAAATTCCCATAGGACTATATGTTGTATCTTCTCTCACTGTTCCATTCTGTTCTCTCTTTTTTGTTGTTGTTGGTTACTCAGTTATTATTAAAGTATATTACATGGGGTCCAAAATGCTCGTCGTCTTCGAATGAGGCTCAGATAAGGTAAAAGATTGGACACTTCTGAGAAAGTATCCAGAGCACTCTTTTAGGCGGATAACTGATATTTTTGATGATGAGTTTATTAGAGGTTGGACTTACCAGATTCATGACAATATTTTGTAACGCTGCTTAGATTCTGAACAGCCAAGAGGAAATTTCCGTTTAGTGTTCCTGTTGTAAAAAAGAAAAAAGAAAATTATGCCGTTCGTCTAGTAGCGGCACACGACAGTATTACTCAGTATTTTCGAATAGACTTACGTAACAATAAAAACGATACAACGTATTTAGCTAATTAGCTGGGGGTGGTATAAATCTGTACAACGACCTTACGTGATTTCATATTGTAGTTAATTACAATTATATCGCCATACAGTACTGAAATAAGTTTGAATAACTTTAATCTGCCACAATGCCTGACGAAACTTGGATCCGAGTATAATTTTGTAGTTTTCGCTACAGCTCACTTTCGGCTTTGAAACTATTTTTAAGTCTCTGAAACATTAAGGAACTAATGTAGAATCATTGCTTCTTCAGATGACATAATTAAAATCAAATATACTTACATTCTATAACCCGTCAAACGGACATATTTTGATTATACTTCAAATTTGAGAGAGGTCGTAAGTTGTTAAATGGAGATGGGTTGTCTGAAACTCCACAAAATGCTAATAGAATAGAAAATGGCCGAGATACAATAACAAATAACATAATACAATAAAATATTTTACTACATTACTGGACATCAGCATAATAAACAAGACCTAAACGTTTTTTTGGGTACATTTGACTTCCTACAAGTAGGTCATCCGGTTGAACATAAGTCTAAGCGGAGTTATATGCTCTGTGCGCGAATTTAAGAAATATTCGTTCATCTATGAATGTGACGTGGTACATGAACGAATGGCAGGAATTGGAAGGAAGATTAGTATTTCCTTATTCAGTGTACAAGGTTCCTCTCGCGTAAACCGCTGGACCCACAAAGAGTAGATAAAACTTTACGAAATATCTGTTTTATATCTGCAACCTTTTATAGCAATTATATTAACTATTCAGATAGACGAAGTTCACGTGATTATAAAGAGAAACTGTTAAAATTGTTTCATTTGTAAGTAGTAGAAACTTCGGTGTTTTTATTTGATAATTACTTCCTGCTTGGTGACCATTGGTGATGGACATCATCTGGAGGTAAATGTGGGCCACTTCACTTCTAAAGCGACGACTGTGTTCAGATCACTGTGCTGAAATTAGCGCAAGGCTACAGTTTCATTCACATCAAATCCTCTAACCACGGATTTCAGCATATTTACAACGGAAGAATGATTCACTTTGACCCGTTAATGTCTAAAACAAACTTAAAAAATTGACTTGTTATGAGCGAGACTGAAACACTTCTTCTTACTGAAAATAATCTAAGGAACACATTTTCTTTAGTAATGAGATAACGATCTTTCAGTCTGTAGCACGCATTCACGAAAACAACCTATGATTCATAGAGTTTGTTTGCAGCACGCGGAACGCATTTCCACCGAACACCTTTAGATAGATAAACCACAGTCGTTTCATTTAGACATACAATTCGTCAATATGGATGACATGAAAATACAGGATACAATAGATAAGATGCTTCACATTGACACAAAACGTTCAAACTAGCTGAAATCAAAATAAGAACCCGATTAAATTCCAGGCTGAGGAAAAAAAAATGACGGGAATGAGGAATTCCAATATCTACGGAACAAAATCTCACAATGTAGCCGAAGAAACTAAATTAAAGAAGCAACACAACACACGATGAAACTTTCGGCTAAATACGAGGGTTGGAACTTTAATAGTGGCAACTACTTATTTATAACTCGTACAAAATAAATACGTGTTTCAAAGTTTGACTGACCTTCCGAGTAGCCACCAGCACTGTGTATAACCCGCTGCCACAGATGTGGAAGTCGTAGCATACTCTTAGCAGTGTCACCTGTGTTGACAGATCGAACGACGCGGTCTATTGCTCGTGAATTTGTGGTAGTTCTGAAGCGAATGCCGTGAAGTGCTTCCTTCAGTTTAGAAATCGAGTTGAATTCACGAGGGCTTAAGTCATGGGAGTGCAGTAAGTCGTATGGCACTTATCAGCCCCATCAGTCAAGCAAATCAGTAGCAGCTTGCACTGTACGTACTTGAGCATTGTCCTGCAAAATGATGGTTAAGTCCTGCTGAAAGCGTCATCACTTCTGTCTCTATACTGTTCTTTTTTTTTTTAGAACACAACCTACGACCAGTGTAGAGTCAGAAGTGATGACATTTTCTGCAGGACCTTAACATCATTTTGCAGGACAATGCTCAAGCACGTACAGTGCGGGCAGTTACTGATTTGTTTGACTGATTTGGCTGCTAAGTGCTATACCACTTACTGCACTCCCCTGACTTAAGCCCTCCTGAGTTCAACTCGATTTCTAAACTGAAGGAAAAACTTCACGGCATTTGCTTTCGAACTGCTACAAATTCATCGGACAAGAGACCTCCGCGCGAACCGTCAACACAACTGGCACTGCTTGGAGTATCCTATGACTTCCACGTCGCTGGCAACGGGTTATACACAATGCTGGTGACTGTTTTGATGATAAGTAAAACTTTGAAACACATGTCTATTTTGTACGAGCTGTAAATAAGTAGTTGCACTATTAAAGTTCCAACCCTCGTATGTAGTTCAGACAATGCTTGACTAGTGAACCCCCCACTACAAAATTAGAAAAATACAATGTCATTCACTCATTACCCTTATTTTATTACTTTTGATAATTACTTCCTACATTCTGAAACGACTCAACACAGCATACGAAATTCCTTAAGTAATTTAGAGTAGATGTAAATGTCTAAGAGACCATTGTTATGCTTCTGTTGGGACCAAAATAAGCAGTTTATCAGACTGCAGGATAATCTGTTATCGACTGTCAAGGATAAACCTCCTGTGAAACGAAGTATGTGTTAACTATAGCGTTCCGTCGTGGTGAATTATTATGTGAGAACACACATGGAGCCGGCCGAAGTGGCCGAGCGGTTCTAGGCGCTTCAGTCTGGAACCGCACGACCGCTACGGTCGCAGGTTCGAATCCTGCCTCGGGCAAGGATGTGTGTGATGTCCTTAGGTTAGTTAGGTTTAAGTAGTTCTAAGTTCTAGGGGACTGATGACCTAAGATGTCAAGTCCCATAGTGCTCAGAGCCATTTTTTTGAACACACATGGAATTATTTCAAAACCATTAGAGAATTTGCGGATTAACAGATGCTGCGGCTACAAAATGTACTCAGTAATTTAATGAGATGCTTTCGTTGAACTGTTACAAATGAGTATCAAATTTGAATACTTAGATATGCTCCTCAACGGAATAAAACTAGAGCCGTGTTGTCTTGGGCGCGTTGTCACGGTTCGCGCAGCTCCCCCGTTGGAGGTTCGAGTCCTCCCTTTGGCATGGGCGTGTGTGTTGTCCTTAACGTAAGTTAGTTTAAGAAGTGTGTAAGCTTAGGGACCGATGGCCTCTGCAGTTTGATACCACAGGATCTTGCCACAAATTTCCAAAAACTGAAGATAAGGGAAGAAAGGAAATTCATCAATCCGGTCTAACGAGGCTATGGTTCGACATGTATTACCACAACTCAGTTTCTAAATTTCAACTGAAAGTTTCCTCTAGAGCATGTTTTTCTTCTATGTCTACTGTTCACAACGGCCAGCTCACGAGAACTAGAACACACACACACACACACACACACACACACACACACACGCACGCACACACACACTCACAGCAGACAGACAGACAGACGGAAGGAGAGAGAGATAGAGAGAGATAGAGAGAGAGATAGAAGGGTGGGGGGTTTCGAGGAGGGAAGGGGTTTAGGGAGGGGAGGAGGAGGAAGAGAGATGTCCCGAAGGGAACTGGAACCAACCTCCTGCTTCCTCAAGGTCAATAGTCGTATCGCCCAGAACCCGAAATGAACGTCTCTGTTGCGGGATCCAAGACGATTGCGGCCAGCCGAAAGGAGTCCTGCAGATATTTGCTTGCACAAAAGAAGAGTTTTCCTTGAAGTGGATCGACTGACGGAAATTTGCATCGCTGCTTAACAAGATAGGACGATGGACAGTTTTGATATAATTCATGGGGATGGGAGCACAAAGGATTTTAATTATGGGAGAGTTGCGAGTACTCTGAGTTAACAACAGATTATAGATTACTATGAATAATTTAACAGATCAATAACCTATCAGTAACAGAAGCTAGACCAGTTCAGGTGTTGCTCCCAATTAAGTCTTTTATTTATCACTTTAATTACTATTGTTGTGGACGCCGATATTTGAATTTAGTAGGTGGTAACTTAATGAATTATGCATAGGCTTTAAACACATACAAATTACTACTAATGAAGAGGTGACTATGTTATAGCAGTACTCTTTAACATTTCTAGGACATAGACGAGCGTTCACTCCACGTTTATTTATTTCGTGTCATTACTCTTTTTCTCCCTTGTATGGATGATATTGTTCGTTCTCATTGAGCTTCACTTGGTGTGACACGTTACAAAGTGGATATATGCATGGCTTTTAGAATCTAATTCATGTTTTTAAATACCTGAAAATGACTGAAAGCGTTAATGCATTTTCGTTTGGAACCTGCACGCCAGTGTAAAGTTTTTATTAGACAGCTACTTTGTATTGAGTGAATATTGGTCATGGAGCTAGACTATTGGTAGCTGTGAGCAACTTTACTTTGCATGTGACAACTTTATTCAGATAAGTACGAAAAGCCAGAGCACGTCCATAGTGTTACTGACATGAAGCGATTCATGCAGGAGATTTCATAACGGATGAATGAATCACTTCGGCCCTTATTAAGGAGCACAGGAAGACAGTATAATCAGAGGGAAACTAAAGAACTGCATCTTGTCATTACCAAGACTCTAAGTTTAGTAATGCGATGACGATATTTCATTCTCTGACCTTGACTGTTGAAATTAAACTGTGCTCCACAGAGTTTGGTGCGCAAAATACAATTCCGATAAATAACTTTAAACGTGTGAATCACTGAGCAACATTGCCTACAATGCAGTAGGGAAGGCTGGTAAAATATGGAAAGGAATAAGAGGATGTTTAGCACTGACAGGAGTTGTGAGATTTAGTACACGTGAATGCAGGAACCAGCTGAACTTGCTCTATCGCTGCGGTTTCATTCTCGCATGCGTCTGGTTCCATTATGTGAATCACCTTTCCCCTAAGGAAAGTGGAGTGGAGACGGATCGTACACCCATCGTCATGTTACAACTGCCTGTAATCACACGTAGTAACTTGCATTTTACAACATTATTTCAGATTAGGAAATGTGGTTTACTGAAGGCTGACAGAGGTGCGATCAACGACTTCCATGAGTCTTAAAAATACTTTATGTGCATAATACGTGGCATAATAAAAATACAGATGTATTACAGAAACACATTCAAACACATGAGGAGAAAACACAAAAATGGAAAAATACATTGCAATATAATAACGAAGATATTTTGTGGTGAATGTAGTGCTAAGGAACGGTTGTGGTTATATGGAAACACTTATTTCTTTAAAAACTCACTTGTTGACAGCAGATGTAATTTATTTGTTTATAGACAAACTGAAATCGCAAGATCGAGTTACCTATATAAAATGTTAGGTACTTAACTGTAGAGCAGCTCAGTACACTGTTGATGTACACCAAGAAGTTGACGTTGGCGTACTGCCAAAACAAGTCTTTAGCAACCTTGTACGTGGCTGGTGACTCTGTGGTGTCACCAGAGAATGGATGAGAGACGTTGGCGTGGACATGCCGTCAAGAGGTTTATTACACAGAGATTCTATACGCCACCACTGCTGGAATAGTGCGTACGTCAGACCACATAGTCACTCATCGCACTCATCTTTTACCGCTTACGACAGCGTCATCTAGAACTTCATAGTCAGTTTTACTCTGACATGAGCCTATCGTTCCGTATTGTATCAAGGACAAAGTTATATTCCAGCGACAGTAAAAAAAAGCACTACTAAACACAGTTAAAAGACCTTCCTTTCGAGACCCCTTAGTTGTCTCCGATTACAACGTACAACTTTGAAATTTGGCTGAAAAGTGTCTTTTGTAATGATACGAAAGTGTGTCGCCCAGCCTTCTCCCTCGCCTCCAATCCCCTCCCACTGTCTCGACCACACTTTAAACAGCAAGGTGTAGATAGATGCGAAAAGGCCAGAGCTCAGACGTTCATGTGAGATGTAAGATGGATTCATGATGTTAGCTGACACCAAATTCCACCACCATTCTGTCCAACGCCATCGTGGACATGTCATACCTTGTGAAGGTCTCGCACCCCCTCTTCCCACATTTCATTCGTCCTTTTGCCTTCTCTGGGATGAAGGTCAGATCAGCGACATCTACTCTCCAGATCACGTGGTTTTCTGTGCAACAGGGAAAAGGTCTTTTACAATCTTTGACGCTATTGACACCCCCTGGACGTTTGGTTGGTTGTTTTGGGGAAGGAGACCAGACAGCGTGGTCATCGGTCTCATCGGATTAGGGAAGGATGGGGAGGGAAGTCGGCTGTGCCCTTTCAGAGGAACCATCCCGGCATTTGCCTGGAGTGATTTAGGGAAATCACGGAAAACCTAAATCAGGATGGCCGGACGCGGGATTGAACCGTCGTCCTCCCGAATGCGAGTCCAGTGTCTAACCACTGCGCCACCTCGCTCGGTCCTAAACGTTTCAATACCCTCTAAGGGCACTGTGGGGTTGCAGCCACGTTAAGCGAGATACCACCCGTTTGAAGTGAAATGCGACTGTAACTTTTGTTCTGTTTTATAGGCTGGAACCACTAGCGGCCATTCAAAATCATTCTCTGGAATTTGTACGTGATCCAAAGCAGCAAAGGCTGCTTTTACTTTTTCCGTCCTACTGTTTCGCGACGTCTTATGGCGTGATCACGAAGCGGTGCGACATTGAAAAATGCGTGAATACAACGGCAACGGATCCCCCTAAGACTCACCAGTCCGGGGATACCCTCAGTGGCACTCATCTACATTTATCAAGAATTTTAGGAACGCTCCTTTATGGAGAAAACCTAGTAAGTAGTCCTAGACGCCTGCAGACAGGCAACTGGCATCGGAGGGGTGTGGAGTGGGACCTTCGGCGAAGTGCTTGTTTAATTGCATTGTGCAGTGTGCATAAGTGATATTTCTGTTGTCATAGATTGTTTCCAAGTTAAATATCACAGATTTATCAAACTTTAATGCAGTGATCTAGTATTTAGCGTGAGTTGCAGTACCCACTTGACCTCCTCCAGAAATAAATCTAGAGTTACTAAAACCCACTACAGCGCCTACGCCAATGTCTCAAGTGGTTTTTCATCCTTCACTACAGGCTCATCTTGCACTAGATAGGTTCCCCCCGTAATAATTAACACTTGTTTCCGTCTACTACTGTTCACTTACTCGGATTTACATGCACACTCCCAGCGAATGGTTCTCAACCACTACTCACTGCTATCCATCGTTATTCAGTGACAAAATAATGTCTTTCATCTACGTACTGCTAGTCTTAGTCTCTCTCTCTCTCTCTCTTTATCTATCAAAATATCTATCTGTCTATCTATCTATCTATCTATCGATCTATCTATCTATCTATCTATCTATGTATTATCTACCTATTAACATAAATGATTATCGATGAATACTGAATTTTTTGTATTTTACAGTACCCGCTTACTGTATTTTATACTGCACGCTTACTTAAAGCATTAACAAAATAATTCAAAATGTGTCACTGATGTGTAATTATTGCAAAACTACTGTAGGCAACTCTAGAGTATCATAAGTTAACATAGACTAGTTTTGCTAGTAGCTTCAGTCAGTTCAGGTTGTACACACATCACCTGTATGTTAGGAATGTTGCGTGCCTATCGGGAATTACCTTGTATTGATCACTTTGTCTATATATACGATCAATGTCTTACTAGCTTACACTACAAAAGTAGACGGTAAGGTGTCTATAAACAGTGACGGTATATAAAGGCCACATAGCCTATGGGACATTTTTGTTCTGCATAGTTATCCTCCTGTCTGTCACTAAAAAGAAACAGTACTTATGGTAAAATTGAACCTGTCAATGTTTAAATCAGGTTTTATTCGAAAACTCTTGATCTGTGACGTGGAACGGAGCGATGGTGTAATAAAAATATAGAAAACAATAGGTATTTAGCATACAGCATAAGCAATTTCCTCAACTAAATGCAAAATAGGAACAATCGCAGAACAAAAATATATTAAATATCGTTTCAATACTTCGTCGAACGTACATAAAACATCTTTCCGGTATTCATAAACAACTCACGTATTTATCAACAGTGATAGGAAACGCTTGCCTTTGATCATGATGAAGAGAGTTATGTCAAGTACAAAACAAAGAACATATACATCAGCTAACTTTTAATTACTCATAAAATACAATTTAAGCTGTGTAAGACTATAAAATACACAATGGATTATCATAGAATTAAATGTGGTTGTTATCATGTTGCAGAAAAAAAAAACTAAGTGAGGTCGTTGGCTTCAAGTTTTTGTCTTACATATTCATTTACGTTTCTTTCCCTATCAATACCACCGGAAATCATACCATTTATAACGATATTTATGGTATACTAAAATTACCGAACCATAGCTTTGATAGAGCGCAATTGCAATAATGATTAGTTATAATTTCGCACAGACATCACAAAATTTTTAATTGTATCACACACCACTAACAGATGGCAGTGGTTGTTCTTTCTAAGGCAGCGGATATACTGAAGTGCTTCAAAGTAAATTATATGTTGTTGTTGTTGTGGTCTTCAGTCCTGAGACTGGTTTGATACAGCTCTCCATGCTACTCTATCCTGTGCAAGCTTCTTCATCTCCCAGTACGTACTGCAGCCTACATCCTTCTGAATCTGTTTAGTGTATTCATCTCTTGGTCTCCCTCTACGATTTTTACTCTCCACGCTGCCCTCCAATGCTAAATTTGTGATCCCTTGATGCCTCAGAACATGTCCTACCAACCAGTCCCTTCTTTTTGTCAAGTTGTGCCACAAACTCCACCCCAATCCCATTCAATACCTCCTCATTATTCATATGATCTACCCATCTAATCTTCAGCATTCTTCTGTAGCACCACATTTCGAAAGCTTCGACCCTCTTCTTGTCCAGACCATTTATCGTCCATGTTTCACTTCCATACAATGCTACACTCCATACAAATACTTTCAGAAACGGCTTCCTGACTCTTAAATCTATACTCGATGTTAACAAATTTCTCTTCTTCAGAAACGCTTATTTGCCATTGTCAGTCTACATTTGATATCGTCTCTACTTCGACCATCATCAGTTATTTTGCTCCCCAAATAGCAAAACTCCATTACTACTTTAAGTGTCTCATTTCCTAATCTAATTCCCTCAGCATCACCTGACTTAATTCGACTACATTCCATTATCCTCGTTTTACTTTTGTTGATGTTCTTCTTATACCCTCCTTTCATGACACTGTCCATTCCGTTTAACTGCTCTTCCAAGTCCTTTGCTGTCTCTGACAGAATTACAATGTCATCGGCGAACCTCAAAGTATTTATTTCTTCTCCATGGATTTTTATGCCTACTCCGAATTTTTCTTTTGTTTCCTTCACTGCTCGCTCAATATACAGATTGAATAACATCGGGGATAGGCTACAACCCTGTATCATTCCCTTCCCAACCACTGCTTCCCTTTCGTGCCCCTCGACTCTTATAAGTGCCATCTGGTTTCTGTACAAATTGTAAATAGCCTTTCGATCCCTGTATTTTACCCCTGCCACATTCAGAATTTGAAATAGATTATTCCAGTCAACATATTCAAAAGCTTTCTCTAAATCTACAAATGCTAGAAACGTAGGTTTGCCTTTCCTTAATCTAGCTTCTAAGATAAGTCGTAGGGTCAGTATTGCCTCACGTGTCCAACATTTCTACGGAATCCAAACTGATCTTCCCCGAGGTCAGCTTCCACCAGTTTTTCCATTCGTCAGTAGAGAATATGCGTTAGTATTTTGCACCCATAGTTCGGTAATTTTCACATCTGTCAGCACCTGCTTTCTTTGGGATCGGGATTATTATATTCTTCTTGAAGTCTGAGGGTATTTCGTCTGTCTCATACTACTTGCTCAGCAGATGGTTTCTGTACTGGCTCTCCCAAGGCCGTCAGCAGTTCTAATGGAATGTTCTCTACTCCCAGGGTCTTGTTTCGACTCAGATCTTTGAGTGCACAGTCAAACTCTTCACGCAGTATCGTATCTCCCATTTCATCTTCATCTACATCCTCTTCCATTTCCATAATATTGTGATCAGGCACATTTCCCTTGTATAGGCCCTCTATATACTCCCTCCACCTTTCTGTTTTCCCTTCTTTGCTTAGAACTGGGTTTCCATCTGAGCTCTTGATATTCATGCAAGTGGTTTTCTGATTTCCAAAGGTCTCTTTAATTTTCTTGTAGGCAGTATCTATCTTACCCTTGTGAGATAACCCTCTACATCCTTACATTTGTCCTCTAGCCATCCCTGCTTAGCCATTTTGCACTTCCTGTCGATCTTGTTTTTGAGACGTTTGTATTCCTTTTTGCCTGCTTCATTTACTGCATTTTTATATTTTCTCCTTTCTTCAATTAAATTCAGTATTTCTTCTGTTATCCAAGGATTTCTACTAGCCCTCGTCTTTTTACGTACTAGGTCGTCTGCTGCCTTCACTACTTCATCTCTCAAAGCTACCCATTCTTCTTCTACTGTATTTCTTTCCCCCATTCCCGTCAATTGTTCCCTTATGCTCTCCCTGAAACTCTGTACAACCTCTGGTTCGTTCAGTTTATCCAGGTCCCATCTCCTTAAATTCCCACCCTTTTGCAGTTTCTTCAGTTTTAATCTACAGTTCATAACCAATAGATTGTGATCAGAGTCCACATCAGCCCCTGAAAATGTCTTACAATTACGTAATCTATCTGAAACCTGTCAGTATCTCCACTCTTTGCCCCTGTATACAACCTTCTTTTACGATTCTAGAAACAAGTGTTAGCTATGATTAAATTGTGCTCTTTGCCAAATTCTACCAGGCGGCTTCCTCTTTCATTTCTTCCCCCCAATCCATATTCACCTACTACGTTTCCTTCTCTCCCTTTTCCTACTACCGAATTCCAGTCACCCATGACTACTAAATTTTCGTCTCCCTTCACTATCTGAATAATTTCTTATATTTCATCACACATTTCTTCAATTACTTCGTCATCTGCAGAGCTAGTTGCCATATAAACTTGTACTACTGTAGTATGCGTGGGCTTCGTGTCTATCTTGGTCACAATAATGCGTTCACTATGCTGTTTGTAGTAGCTTACCCGCACTCCTATTTTTTTATTCATTATTAAACCGACTCCTGCATTACCCCTATTTGATTTTGTATTTATAACCCTGTATTCACCTGAGGAGAAGTCTTGTTCCTCCTGCTACCGAACGTCACTAATTACCACGATATCTACTTTTAATCTATTCATTTCCCTTTTTAAATTTTCTAACCTACCTACCCGATTAAGGGATCTGACATTCCACGCTCCTATCCCTAGAACGCCAGTTTTCTTTCTACAGATAACGACGTCCTCTTGAGTAGTCCCCGCCCGATGATCCGAATGGGAGACTGTTTTACCTCCGGAAAATTTTACCCAAGATAACACTATCATCATTTAATCATACAGTAAAGCTGCATGCCCTCGGGAAAAATTACGGCCGTAGTTTCCCCTTGCTTTCAGCCGTTCGCAGTACCAGCACAGCAAGGCTGTTTTGGTTAGTGTTACAAGGCCATATCAGTCCATCATCAAGACTGTTGCCCCTGCAACTACTGAAAAGGCTGCTGCCCCTTTTCAGGAACCACACGTTTGTCTGGCCTCTCAACAGATACCCCTCCGTTGTGGTTGCACCTACGGTACGGCTATCTGTATCGCTCAGGCATGCAAGCCTCCCCACCAACGGGAAGGTCCATGGTTATTTAACAAACAAAAAAGGAAAGTAAAGAAAAATTAAATAGCATGTTAACATTTTGGAGTTCCACTATCGTAAACCTTAACTATAAAACTAAACTCATGGGTGCCGTGCTACGCGGTGAATATATCATTCGGTTAGTTTCCGAAGCTACATCTTATATGTAACTAACTGAAATTCTTGGAGGTCTCAGTACTTCTCGTGAGCCCACCGGTGTGGCCTTGCGGTTCTAGGCGCTTCAGTCTGGAACCGCGTGACCGCTATGGTAGCAGGTTCGAATCCTGCCTCGGGCATGGATGTATGTGATGTCCTTAGTTTAGTTAGGTCTAGGTAGTTCAAAATTCTAGGGGACTGATGACCTCAGATGTTAAATCCCACAGTGCTCAGAGCCATTTTTGTGAATTTTAGTGAGTAACGATAAGAGACTGCGTTTCATGGGAAAGACAAAATATATCTACAGGATTTACCTAAAATCTTCGCTTGAAATGGCAGTTTACGCAACACCTACACATCCGTGCACGTAAGATTGCAGTTAATGTCAGTTCGTACCTTTGTAAGTTGCAGACTCATGTTACAGGACTCGATGCAAATACTTCGTTCTGCGAAATTTGAGCACCAAACGAAATAGGCGAACATGACATGCGATAAATTGTGCGCGGACGTTCATACATATGAATACGCCTTTGTTTGCGTTTGGACTTCCCAGAGCGGTTCCTATCCGCTTCCTCTTTCCACAGGATGCTTTACTCCCACGGCCACGGGAGGCGTATAAAAACACACCCACCGTCGGTGCCTTTGCTGTCCTGTCGTGAGAACGCTGCACTGAGGCGGAATTTTAATTTAACAGGCCTCTCCACTTCCTGTGTCTGCAACGAATAGCGCCGCGTGCGTAAATATTCAGGAAGCAGCCGGCAGGTTTTCATAAGTGTCGTCGTGTTCCCTGTTCTAATAACTTACTTTTTAGCAGCCACGAAGCCATGCCATGTTCTCTATTATGGTCGGGAAACCACAGAGGCTTGTTCTCAACCGCCAGAGACAGACTGTCAGTAGACGAACATGAGTGAAACAGACGGTACAAATACGTCCAGAAAGAGAAGACATCGTAGTAATAACTACGTATTAGGAGCTCTGAAGGTAGTACAGTTAATATACATTACTGGCCATTAAAATTGCTACACCAAGAAGAAATGCAAATGATAAACGGGTATTCATTGGACAAGTACACTCCTGGAAATGGAAAAAAGAACACATTGACACCGGTGTGTCAGACCCACCATACTTGCTCCGGACACTGCGAGAGGGCTGTACAAGCAATGATCACACGCACGGCACAGCGGACACACCAGGAACCGCGGTGTTGGCCGTCGAATGGCGCTAGCTGCGCAGCATTTGTGCACCGCCGCCGTCAGTGTCAGCCAGTTTGCCGTGGCATACGCAGCTCCATCGCAGTCTTTAACACTGGTAGCATGCCGCGACAGCGTGGACGTGAACCGTATGTGCAGTTGACGGACTTTGAGCGAGGGCGTATAGTGGGCATGCGGGAGGCCGGGTGGACGCACAGCCGAATTGCTCAACACGTGGGGCGTGAGGTCTCCACAGTACATCGATGTTGTCGCCAGTGGTCGGCGGAAGGTGCACGTGCCCGTCGACCTGGGACCGGACCGCAGCGACGCACGGATGCACGCCAAGACCGTAGGATCCTACGCAGTGCCGTAGGGGACCGCACCGCCACTTCCCAGCAAATTAGGGACACTGTTGCTCCTGGGGTATCGGCGAGAACCATTCGCAACCGTCGCCATGAAGCTGGGCTACGGTCCCGCACACCGTTAGGCCGTCTTCCGCTCACGCCCCAACATCGTGCAGCCCGCCTCCAGTGGTGTCGCGACAGGCGTGAATGGAGGGACGAATGGAGACGTGTCGTCTTCAGCGATGAGAGTCGCTTCTGCCTTGGTGCCAATGATGGTCGTATGCGTGTTTGGCGCCGTGCAGGTGAGCGCCACAATCAGGACTGCATACGACCGAGGCACACAGGGCCAACACCCAGCATCATGGTGTGGGGAGCGATCTCCTACACTGGCCGTACACCACTGGTGATCGTCGAGGGGACACTGAATAGTGCACGGTACATCCAAACCGTCATCGAACCCATCGTTCTACCATTCCTAGATCGGCAAGGGAACTTGCTGTTCCAACAGGACAATGCACGTCCGCATGTATCCCGTGCCACACAACGTGCTCTAGAAGGTGTAAGTCAACTACCCTGGCCAGCAAGATCTCCGGATCTGTCCCCCATTGAGCATGTTTGGGACTGGATGAAGCGTCGTCTCACGCGGTCTGCACGTCCAGCACGAACGCTGGTCCAACTGAGGCGCCAGGTGGAAATGGCATGGCAAGCCGTTCCACAGGACTACATCCAGCATCTCTACGATCGTCTCCATGGGAGAATAGCAGCCTGCATTGCTGCGAAAGGTGGATATACACTGTACTAGTGCCGACATTGTGCATGCTCTGTTGCCTGTGTCTATGTGCCTGTGGTTCTGTCAGTGTGATCATGTGATGTATCTGACCCCAGGAATGTGTCAATAAAGTTTCCCCTTCCTGGGACAATGAATTCACGGTGTTTTTATTTCAATTTCCAGGAGTGTATATTATACTAGAACTGACATGTGATTACATTTTCACGCAATTTGGGTGCGTAGATCCTGAGAAATCAGTACCCAGAACAACCACCTCTGGCTTTAATAACGGCCTTGATACGCCTGGGCTTTGAGTCAAACAGAGCTTGGATGGCATGTACAGGTACAGTTGCCCATGCAGCTTCAAAACCATATCACAGTTCATCAAGAGTAGTGATTGGCGTATTGTGACAAGCCAGCTGCTCGGCCACCATTGACCAGACGTCTTCAGTTGGTGAGAGATCCGGAGAATGTGCTGGCCAGGGCAGCAGTCGATCATTTTCTGTATCCAGAAAGGCCCGTACAGGACCTGCAACATGCGGTCGTGCATTATCCTGCTGAAATGTAGGGTTTCGCAGGGATCGAATGAAGGGTAGAGCCACGGGTCGTAACACATCTGAAATGTAACGTCCACTGTTCAAACTGCCGTCAGTGCGAACAAGAGGTGACCGAGACGTGTAAGCAGTGGCACCCCATACCATCACACCGGGTGAAACGCCAGTATGGTGATGACGAATACACGCTTCCAATGTGCGTTCACCGCAATGTCGCCAAACACGGATGAGACCATCATGATGCTGTAAACAGAACCTGGATACATTCGAAAAAATGACGTTTTGCCATTCGCGCACCCAGGTTTGTCGTTGAGTACACCATCGCAGGCATTCCTGTCTCTGATGCAGCGTCAAGGGTAACCGGAGCCATGGTCTCCGAGCTGATAGTCCATGCTGCTGCCAACGTCGTCGAACTGTTCGTGCAGATGGTTGTTGTCTTGCTAACGTCCCCATCTGCTGACTCAGGGATCGAGACGTGGCTGCACGATCCGTTACAGCTATGCGGATAAGATGCCTGTCATCTCGACTTGTAGTGATACGAGGCCGTTGGGATCCAGCACGGCGTTCCGTATTACCCTCCTAAACCCACCGATTCCATATTCTGCTAACAGTCATTGTATCTCAACCAACGCGAGCAGCAATGTCGCGATACGATAAACCGCAATCGAGATAGGCTACAATCCGACCTTCATCAAAGTCGGAAACGTGATGGTACGCATTACTCCTCCTTACACGAGGCATCATAACAACGTTTGACCAGGCAACACTGGTCAACTGCTGTTTGAGTATGAGAAATTGGTTGGAAACTTTCCTCATGTCAAAACGTTGTGGGTGTCGCCACCGGCGCCAACCTTGTGTGGATGCTCTGAGGAGCTAATGATTTGCATATCGCAGCATCTTCGTCCTGTCGGTTAAATTTCATGTCTGTAGCACGTCATCTTAATGGCCACCAGCTTATGTTCATCTATGCTTCTAAATACACATTTCATTATCCCCAGGTATTGTAATAACGTAATAACGAAGTATTATCTTTCCAGTTTACGACGGTTGGGATAACTTTTTATTCGTCACGGCATTCAGTTTCTCAGTGTCTGCCTCTGATTTGCTGTTTAGTTCCATGCATCCGAGTTCCGTGGCATCAGTACTCAGCTCTGTATCTGTAGGTAAAATTCTCTAAAATTAGCAAAACTACCTAGATCACATGAAGTTCACATTTCCACAAAAAATAAACTACAACAGAAATCAGATCACACCTTATGGGCCGGCCGCAGTGGCCGAGTGGTTCTAGGCGCTTCAGTCTGGAACCGCGCAACCGCGACGGTCGCAGGTTCGAATCCTACCTCGGTCATGGAAGTATGTGATGTCCTTAGGTTAGTTAGGTTTGAGTAGTTCTAAGTTGTAGGAGACTGATCACCTCAGATGTTAAGTCCCGTAGTGGTCAGAGCCATTTCAAGCATCACACCATAAGGACTCACAGAGGTAAAATGTGAAAGTCAGGCCGGCTGCGGTGGTCTCGCGGTTCTAGGCGCTCAGTCCGGAACCCCGCGACTGCTATGGTCGCAGGTTCGAATCCTGCCTCGGGCATGGATGTGTGTGATGTCCTTAGGTTGGTTAGGTTTAAGTAGTTCTAAGTTCTAGGGGACTGATGACCACAGATGTAAAGTCCCATAGTGCTCAGAGCCATTTGAACCATTTTTTGTGAAAGTCAAGAGCATACAAAATCATATGTGAAACTTGCTAAAGTTACTACGTAGGATGTACTGGCAGGAATTTTTATACTAGCTTCACTGGATACATTAACTGCTACGTACGTTATACTAACTCAGCCATACAAGCACATATAAAAAAACCCTGGATGAAGTTGCTTCGCCACTTCCCGAAATCACATGCTATAGGTTTAATGGAGTAGTTCAAGACTTTCTACACCTCAGAAAGTCAAACGAAAAAATCCCATTGACTAAAATGTTTCTCCTTTATGCAATAACTACAATAAATCTATAAATTGGCACATTCCTTCATACATTACGTTCAATATTTGGAACACAATAGTATAAAAGTACACTTAGTTGACAAAAGTGATGGGATAGCAATATGCATAAATACGGATGGCTGTAGTATAGCGTGCACAAGATATGAAAAGGCAGTGCATTGGCGGAGCTGTCACTTGTACTCGGGTGATTCACGCGAAAAGGCTTCTAAGATGATTGTGGCCGCACGAAGAGATGGACAGAGTCAAGACTATGCCGGGAATACCAAATTTCTGGCATTACCCCTCACCAAGAGCAACTCAGTAGCCGACGGCCTCTACTCAAAGAAGATTGAGAGCTGCGGCGTTTGCGTAGGTTTGTAATTGCTAACAGGCAAGCAAATCTGCTTGAAATAACCGCAGAAATCAAATGGGACGTACGACTAACGAGTCCGTTAGGACAGTGTGGCGAAATTTGGTGTTACTGAGCTGTGGCAATAGATGACTGTTGCGAAAGCGTTTGCTAACAGTACGACTTCGCCTGCAGTGCCACTGCTGTGCTCGTGACCATATCGGTTTGACCCTTTACTGGAAAATCGTGGTACTGTTAGATGATTCCCTATTTCAGTTGGTAAGAGCTCATAGTAGGGTTCGAGTGTGGCACAGGACTCCACAAGGACCCAAGTTGTCAACAAGGCAATATGCGAGCTGGTGGTGGCTGAATAATGGTGTGGGCATGGAGTGGACTGGGTGCTCTGGTCCAGCTGAACTTAACATTGACCGTGAATGAGTATGTTCCACTACTTGCAAATTATCTGCAGCCATTCAGGGACTTTATGTTCCCAAACACGCGCAATGTCACTGGGCCAGAATAGTTCGCTATTAGTTTGAAGAGCATACTGGATAGTTAGAGTAAATAGTTTGACCACCCAGATCGCTCAACATGAATCCCATCGAACCAATATAATCGAGAGGGCACTTCGTGAACAAAACATATAAGCTAGAAAGTCTTAAAAGGGAAATGTAAAGGATAAACTGGATATAGTAGTGGTCAGCGAAGTGAATTGGAAAGAAGTCAAGGATTTCTGGTCAGATGCGTAACAGGTGATGTCGACAACAGCAGAAAATTGCATAACGGCAGTAGGGTTCGTTGTGATTAGGAAGGTAGGGCAGAGAATAAGTTACTGTGAACAACTCAGTCATAGGATTGTTCTTATCAGAATCGACAGCAAACCAACACCAACACCGACACCGATAGTACAGGTATACATACCGACATCGCAAGCTGAAGATATAGAGAAAGTATATGAGGATATTCAGAGTCTAATACAGTACGTAAACGGAGATGAAAATGTAGTAGTCATGGGGTACCGGAATGCAGTTATAGGGGGAGGAGTAGAAGAAAATGTTGTAGGGAAATATGGACTTAGGACAAGGAATGAGAGAGGAGAAAGACTGAGTTCCGCAATAAATTTCGACTAGTAACAGAGAATACTCTGTTCAAGAATCACAAGAGGAAAAGGACAGGTGATACTGGAAGAATTCATTAAGATTACATCATGGTCAGGCAAAGATTGCGAAATCAAATACTGGATTTTAAGATTTACCCAGGAGCAGATATATGCTCAGAATACAATGTAGTATTGGTACAGACTAGGCTGAACATTAAGAAAATAGTCAGGTAAAGAGTGGAATGACGAGATACGCTTAAGTTCTCCAAGGCTATAGATGCAGCAATTAGGAATAGCTCAACTACAGTTGAATGGACATCTCAAAAATGGACGATTACAGAAGATGGAAAAAAACGTAGGTACAAAGAAGGTAACTGCCAAGAAACCATGAGTATGAGAAGAAATATTTCAGTTGATCAATGAAAGATGGTCGTACAAAAGTGTTCATGGGAATTCAGGAATACCGAAATACAAGTCGCTGATTAATAAATAAGAAGTGCTGGGAAGCTAAGACGAAATGGCTGCATGAAAACTGTGAAGAAATCGGAAAAGAATGACTGTCGGAAGGACTGACTAAACATACAGGAAAGTCAAAATACCCTTCGGTACAATTAAAAGCAAGGTAGTAACAGTAAGCGTGCAACAACAATTCCGCTGTTAAATGCAGAGGAGCGAGCGCATTCGCGGAAAGAATACATTGAAGAGCTCTGTGGTGGGGAATATTTGTCTGACGTGATAGATGAAGAAACAGGAGTCGATTTAGAACAGATAGGGGATCCAGTATTAGAATCATAAGGTATGAGAGCTTTTGAGGACTTACGGTCAAATAAGGCAGAAGGGATAGATAACATTCCATTACAATTTCTAAAATCATTGGAGGAAGTGGCAGCAAAAAGGATATTCACGTTGGTGTGTAGAATGTATGAGTCTGGGAACATACCATCTGACTTTCGGAAACATATCATCCACACAATTCCGATTACTGCCAGAACCGAAAAGTGCAAGAATTATCGAAGGATCAGGTTAAAAGCGTCTGCATCCGAGTTGATCGCCAGAATACTATACAGAAGAATGGTAAAAAAAAAATGAGGATGGGTTGGATGCGGATCAGTTTGGCTTTAGGAAAGGTAAAGGAACGAGAGAGGGACTTTTGGCATTACAGTTGATAAGAGAAGCAAGAACAGATAAAAATCAAGACACGTTCATAGGATTTGTCTATCTGGAAACATTATTCGGCTGTGTAAAATGGTGCAGGATAAATTTCCTTTACTTCACGTCTATGTCACAATTTTTTCTCATCAGACTATCATAAACGTGAAGAAAAGGAAATTTATACTATATTCGAGTTACTGTTCAATTCGCGACCGTGTCGCAGCTTATGAAAATGATGCAAGATGTTGGAAATTTTGAGAAAGATAGGGGTAAGCTATAGGGAGAGACGGGTAATATATAATATGTACAAGAGACAAGAGGGAATTATAAGAGTGGACGACCAAGAACGAAGTGCTCGGATTAAGAAGGGTGTAATACAGGGATGTAGTCTTTCGCCCCTTCTGTTGAATCTCAGCATGAAAGTAGCAGTGATGGAAACAAAAGGAAGATTCAGGAGTGGAATTAAAATTCAAGACGAAAGGATATCAGTGATTGATTAACTGGTGACTTTGCTATTCTGAGCGAAAATGAAGAAGTATTATATGATCTCCTGAACGCAATGACAATGTAGTGAGTACAGAATATTAATTGAGAGTAAATCGAAAAAAGACAAAAGTAATGAGAAGTAGCAGAAATGAGAACAGCGAGAAACTTAACATTAGGATTAATGGTCACGAAGTAGCGGAAGGTAAGGAATTCTGCTACCTAGGCAGCAAAATAACCAATGACGGACGGAGCAGTGAGGACATCAAAAGCAGACTAGCACTGGCAAAAAGGGCATTCCTGGCCAAGAGAAATCTATTAGTTGGCACATAGGTCTCAATTTGAGGAAGAAATTTCGTTCTTAGCACAGCATTGCATGGTAGTGGAACAAGTACTGTGAGAAAACCAGCACAGAAAATAATCAAAGAATTGGAGATTAATTATTCGGTATCAGATTAGGTGCCAAATAGAGAGCAGCATAGGCAGGTTTCAAGATAGACTGTTAAAGCAACCTACAAATAAAGTGGCTTTAAAATTTGCTTCCTACCTTTGAACATTCCTAACACAATATTGACAACCTTTATGGCCGAATTAAGAGAAAAGTATCATTTAGGTTTTACAATCTGCACCTACAATCACTTATCAGTGACACACGCCAGCGAGTAATATTCCTAATAGAAGTGCACTTTAAAAAATTGTTGCCTTAGTGACACAGCCGGCCGGGCTGGACGAGCGGTTCTAGGCGCTACAGACTGGAACCGTGCGACCGCTACGGTCTAAGGTTCCAATCCTGCTCGGACATGGATGTGTGTGATGTCCTAAGGTTAGTTAGGTATAAGTAGTTCTAAGTTGTAGGGGACTGATGTTCTAAGTTCTATGGGACTGATGACCTCAGAGGTTAAGTCCCGTAGTGCTCAGAGCCATCTTTCTTTCTTTTTCTTTCTTTCTTTTTTTTTTTTTTTTTACTGACACAATAAACCAGTGGCAACAATTTCATATAACGGATGGTGATTCACCCTGTGAGGGATTGCTAATAAACACTTAATAATAATAATAATAATAATAATAATAATAATGCTTCAAACTAGCATCAACCTTCGAAGGAGCTCAAACGTCGAAGCTGAAGTAAGTGTCATTCAAGCAGCCAAAGGCACACAAAGACGTGCTACTTTCAGTACCAAAATGCTTACAGTTTTCATCCTGCTTTCCTTCTCCCAGTATATGGGCTATGGGCGGGTACACACGTCCAAAGCGTCAGACGCCGCAATCGGACCATGTCGCATTACTTAACGACTTTCAGTGGCACTAGAAGGAATATGACCAAAACACACTGCAGTTTTAATATTGGAAAAAAAGGAAAATAGTAGCACACAGTTTACTCTCATTATCATAGAAGGAGTTCCTATTTATCTGTATCAGGTTAGGCAGGCCGGAGTGGCCGTGCGGTTCTAGGCGCTACAGTCTGGAGCCGAGCGACCGCTACGGTCGCAGGTTCGAATCCTGCCTCGGGCATGGATGTGTGTGATGTCCTTAGGTTAGTTAGGTTTAATTAGTTCTAAGTTCTAGGCGACTGATGACCTCAGAAGTTAAGTCGCATAGTGCTCAGAGCCATTTGAACCTTTTTTTTTTTTTTGTATCAGGTTAACTGTGCCTCGAGATGCAGCTTAATTAACATTCACAGGGAAATCATATACAGTATGTTTTCCCTGTTTTTAAGAAGAAAGAGAAGGTAACGTATCAACGTATCGAGGCTCGAGCCTCATATAACAGCTTAAAAGGCAGTTTCTGTGTCGTACAATGAACAGCTCCTCAAGTAACAGCAGAAGCAACTTCAGTACCCGCATATAGTTTGCCAACTTTCCAGCACGAAATATCTGACTTTGGAGTTAGCCAAAGAGTAAGTCATTGACCAAGGCGAAGGCACCGCTCAACAAGGCATTACGGCAGGACCACCACGAGACCGGGCAAATTGCCCTACAACCAAGCAAATACCAAATACAACCTTACAGAGAAGCGTTCCGTGTCTCTATTCACTTTGCATCCACTTTTGTACTAGGCGCCCTTGCTGGCCACAACACTCCTGCTGCGGCCGCGCGTCTTCTAGCCGACTCGAACTGCCGGGCAACATAGAGCGCGACTCTCGAAGGAAAGTAGAATAGATACGAGCGTCAGCGGCTCAATAGGCAAGCCGTGTGGTGGAAGGTGCGGGAAGCTGAATTATAATAAAAAAGTCATAAGGCTGAAGCTGAAATCCACCGACAGCGTTTCGGAGGTTATAAAGGACCCAAAGACTCGCATTTCTGTTGATTCTTTGTCGAAATTTATATTATTTGTATTATTCTGACAACATATGCACAACATTGCATGTGTCGGCGGTGTGCGCTGCGTGTATTGTTTGGAAAGATACTCGCGCTATTCGCTCATGGTTCTCACTGTTGCGCTTTCCGGCTCCAGGCTTATATCCATTACTGCCCGTTTTCGGCAATGTTACGTGTTTTTGTCGTACAGAACAGAATGGGTAGGCTCACTAATTAAGTGCATACGCATCTCGTTTATGGATTACATTATTACAATGAAAGAGTGGCAAAACGACGCTTATGTTGTGCTGTTTCCGCAGCCATAGCAGCCACATCACAATAATTTGCATGTGAGGCGTGTTGCATTATTCTGTTTTGTGCAATAAGTTTTGCTGATTGCATATTACAGGCCTAAGTTGCGACTCTGTTTTGACAGGCACCAAGGTAACTGGAGAAATTAACTGATCGTTCATAATTACCCTAGTTGTGACGAGGCACCGGAGCCCATGGACCTCTCAAACTAAAATCGAAACTACCCCAGAATAACCTTCGAAACTATGTAAGTGGTATTCTGGTACACCCTCAACGGTGGACGGTTGGCGGACACTAAAACCAAATTAAACATTTGCATTGTGTATTGGGAAACACTCAGTGGATACGTTTGTAGTTTTACGCACATGAAACCCATCTGCATGATATAAAATTATAGAGGGAAGTATCCGTGTCTAAGCATTAAAAAGAATAGTGCGGTGTCATAACAGTTTTAAAACAGAGCAGAAAACAAATAACGACGGCAGAAAGCTCGAACTGAAAAACCGGACTAAGGATTGCATAATCTAAGTGTCTGAAGAAACAAACTCGCATCAAGAACATATAAATTCTACAATAGTGCATGACGCACCTACATTCCTTGAACATTAATCATACACCTTGAATAAAAGAGTCTTTAAACGATAGAGGATCCATTGTACAAAGAATCATCCCACTCTCACACAATGTGACCATGAATGATCTTACGCCACCAGTGAGCAAAGGCCATACGTTAAAGTGCACAAATTTAATCAGTAAAGTAACTGGATTAGTAAACTGAATAACTGATAATTACATCACAGTTTACTAATCTGAATAACTGATAACAACATTGATGTGAACGAACTACCGTAGACCGTGGACTTCCTAAACAAAGATATAAAGTCTCCCTGAATAACCTCTGAAATTTGATTTTAGGTTTCAAATGCCCTTTGTCAAAACTACAATTCGGTAGTTTTGGTGCAGTACATAAATGAAGTAATAAATGCTAAGATTATTGGTGGTATTAGCAGCTTTGGCGGTAAACAAACATAAATGAATGTGTGAGAGATAAACTGCGAGTCGCTGACTTCTCTTCGCATTTTGTTAAATCACTATGTATTTCATGTCCATAAAAATCATAAATTGCACCTTACAAACAATAAAAAGTAACTGATCGCATAATTTCGGTGCTTTTTTGTAACCAAGGCAATTATTTTGATGGGAGTACAGTTTACATAGAAAACTCTATTTAATTATTATTATTTTGTACTGAATAGAACGTTCTTCATCATAATCAAAAGCAAGAATTTCCTATTATTCGTAATAATTTTTGCTCAACGAAGTATTGAAGATATTTCTTTCTTATTTTTGATGTCACTGTTTGCTGTAAATATTGTTTGTAATCAATAGGCACGAGATAACTATGTAGAGAAATAACGTTCCATAGGTTATATTTGCTATAAATATTATTTATTTTTAAGTAATAGACCCATGACAACTATGTCGAACAAAACTGTTCTATAGTTACACAGCCTTTATATATCCTCTATCAGTGTCTAGATGGTTCACTGCCAACAGTTTCTGGACGAATCTACTAAGACACCAATCGCAGCGCAAAAAAAGCGATCGAAATGAGGTAACGCCCAATAAGTATGCAATGTACCTAACACACAGATAACGCGTTACGATCTTAGATGACCAAGGCCATCACGAAAACTAGTGTAGTTTACGCTTACCTATGATAGTTACGATAGCCTACAGTAGTTTTACAAGTCCACCTACCAATGAACATATCTCTGTATACTCTAACTGTCCTCAACCCCACGTGCCCACCTTACTACACATTCCGTGTAGAGTGTACGACGGTTGCTGTGGGGTGCTCTCACATCACAGAAACTAGTGCACCATCGAACTAATGGCCATAATTTTACGGTGGGCGGAATTTATGAAGTTGCAGTTAGTGTGTGATAGAATGTGAGAGACGACTAAAAGAGATTAACTGCACTCCTTTCACTCTGCTCAGTAGACGTTGTACTTAAATACGGGAACTTTTGTAACCTCTTGTATCATTCAGCTTGAGAAGAGTTACTCCATTAATTGATTAACAGATATACCAGATACAGTCCAGAAAATTCGTTTTGCATGTATCCTTGTTGATACGGCATCGTGTCGATTTTTGAGTCGCTTTAGGTTCCGCTGAGTTACGTCCCTTATGTATGCAGGTAACATGGGCGTGTGTGTTGAAGTAACATTCGCCACCGAGGCGCACTGGAACCTAGAGGGACTCCGACCACAGCTCCCCTGCGCCCCATCTTGCTGGCAGCTGCGGCGTATTTAGCCAGGAAGCTCCCCACCAAACGACGCCACGAAACAACTCTCCCGGGTAATTTCTCTCGGAGGTGAGGCTCTGCGCCAGCTATTTCATGTCTTACACCTGTTCCTTCTCTGTAAACAACAGAGATTTACTGGACTATGAAAAGGTCAGGACATAACTTGTAAGAGTTAACGTGTACCTTTGATATAAACAGCCGGAAAATGTTACGCAGTCGCGATAATCAGTATGTGAAACTAGCGCTGATAAGTAAAGTTATCAACTTATATGTCCATGTCTTCTATGCGAAGTGGGTAGAGTCGCTACGCTCCCCAAACTATAGGAGTTAAAGTGATAGAAAAATTATTTAGAACCAACAAAGGATGGCGGATTATGAAGTCTGTAGGTAAAAACACAAAGGAGAGGGTTTTATTATGTGTGGAAGAGAGAAGGGAACTGTAGTGATACGAGTTGTCTACCAAAAACGCAAAGTAAGTGGCTTAACTTTTGAATCTTTTCGTCTTTTGATATTAAAATCAGTTTGTCAATTTTCCATGTGGAAACAAATAAACTAAGCTGTTCCAAAACACATGAGTGGTTCCAGTCTCCAGATTCTCACCAATGTGAGAAGGCAAATGCCGGAAATGCTAGTGCCCTCCCATATCTTCCTGTAAAGATTCCAGACATACAGCTGTCTGCAACGTAAAACAACCCAGCTTTGGGCACTGGCGATGAGACTGAAAAGTGTTAAAAAACGAATTCATTATTTTGGTTAATGAGCCTTTTTCTACTACTAGGTTTCTATTTATTGAATCGTATACCCAAGATCTTGCTACAAATTTAAAAATACATGTACAGAAAATTGGCAAATTAAATAGTTTGACAAGGATTTAACATTATTTCACCATGTCTACGTAGTGAAAATACTTGTGGCCAAAGAATGTCGATATGCTACTACCTTTAGACAAAACAGAGCATAGAAACGAACTCTACAGGGAATGGGGCAACAGTACACGAAACTTCAGAAACAGATATAAAATCAAAAGGGCTCTGTATATATCAGTACCTTCACGGCAAAATAAAACAAATGCACTTGATGGAAGAGGTTATTCCAGTTTCACTAGTTTTCGCAACAAGGGATTTTGCTGCGCTTATCTGAAACTGCAAGAACACAGCTACATCTTCTCCTTGTCAAACATGGGGTTACACCTGATGCCTGGAAAGGAGTTGGTGCTCGTGCCTACGAAGAAAGTTATCAGTTTCCAGCTCGTATTGAAATTTTCAAAACCGTGGCAGCTTCTAATTATTGGTTGCTTTGCAACGTAGTACTGATCTTTTTTACCATTACTCAATATACCTTGTTCTTTTCCATAACTGTATCTTGAAACTAGAGGATGAGACATTCATTACTTGGCCACAAACATTGCCTTCATTCGCTGACTGATGGGTATGATTAATTCAAATCAATCTCGCATGAGCTGGAGCTAACACACAAGAGATAGGAATATCCCTTCGTAATTTTTTAATTACTTTTGAATAAACGTGGTTACTGGGATTTCTATTTCACTGTCCTACTTTGGCTTTAATTAGATTGCAATACGCTCTTTGGGTCTGATAGTACACGCTCTTTCTGGTGCCCCTAATGGCAACGAAAGTTGTGAGCTTCTCGAATCGCTTACGAGATAAAAACTAAACAATCAGCGACAGACGAAATTTCTTATACTACGCCTCACTCAGTTTATCCCTAGCAGTACCAAAGGAGCTGACTGCAAAGGGAGTGTAAGTTAGATCACATTTAAAGTAGGATAAACGAGTCGTGTACATCGCACTCCAAAAATTTTAAAAAGTATTTATGGTTTACAATTTATTTTGCTTCCAGATAATGCAATGTTTTAGTTTTTTATTTAATTAACCTTCATCCAAAAGATTTAGTAATGGCTCAAGAAGCCATTTATGACAACAAATGTCATATTCAAAATATTTTCAGGACACAATGGAATTAAAGAAATTAGGTGTTGGTGCACATCAATTTATATTAATAGGGAAAGTTGGAAATTTGTGCCACACTGGAGTTTGAAGCCAGGTCTCTTGCTCACTAGCCAGAAGCACTGACTCCTACGGCACGTGGACACAGTGGTCATCGCAACAACACAGAGTATCCTAGCGCGCCTTCTGTCACACCCCAATTCTGAAATTATTCACACGCTGCTAATGTAGTGATCTTGCCTCATTACTCACGGCATTTCGCCGATTCCCGTAAGACTTCGAACTCGTTGTGCACCTGTGCTGTGGGGGTTATCGGCCGTCCTCGCCTTAATTATATGTGTGTGGTGTCTGTTCGTTCGGCGATGGCTATTCAGAAAGTATGATACGATAGCTGACGGCGTTGTCTGGGCCCAAGTGTTGCCTTCATATCCAGCGTTTCATGCAAAGAGAGATGATACTCAGGACGAGAAAATTCGGGCAGTCTTGTGGGTGATTGAACACTTACCATCGAAAAGGCTTCCCCTGTATAGTGCGGCTGAGAATTGCCATAAAGAAGGATGTGCGTGGCAGTTGTGTTATGTGAGCTGCATACCTTGAGGCTAAACCTCTCAGTTTGCCCTCATACTTTGTGGGAGACACTATTGCTCTAGGCACATTTACTCGCTCACATTGCGCTCAGAAAAGCGCGACTTGATGTGATCGACGGGCACACTACAGATACTGTCCAAAACGTCTGGTCCGTAGCTCGTGGTCGTGCGGTAGCGTTCTCGCTTCCCTCGTCCGGGTTCCCGGGTTTGATTCCCGGCGGGGTCAGGGATTTTCTCTGCCTCGTGATGCCTGGGTGTTGTGTGATGTCCTTAGGTTAGTTAGGTTTAAGTAGTTCTAAGTTCTAGGGGACTGATGACCATAGATGTTAAGCCCCATAGTACTCAGTGCCATTTGAATCATTTGAGCCAAAACGTCTGTGCAACCGGTTTCCGTTTCGTGCCTGATCGAACCTTACTTTCTGAATAGCCGTCGTGTATATGTATACAATATTTTTGGGTGTGGACCCGGCTTACAGACTGGTGCCGCTTAGAAAGTACAGGGTGACTATTATTGAACTATAAGAAATAAAATCGTCAACCTTTGACAGTGTAGTGTGCAAAATCAGTTCATGGAATAATTGGTGCGATATGCCTCGATAACTAACGAACGGTATATGAACGTTTTGGAAGATGATTTCATGACCATTATCCAAAACGACCTTGATTTCGACAAGATATGGTTCATGCAAGACAGAGGTCGACCCCCATCGAAGCAAGAGTGTGTTTGATGTCCTGGAGGAACGCTTTGGGAACTGCATTCTGTCTGTAGGGTACTCAGTGGCCAATAGTATGGCCTACGATTAGTCACCATATTCTCCGGATCTGAGTAAATGAGACTCGTTTTTTTGGGGCTATGCCGGCCGTGGTGGTCTAGCGGTTCTAGGCGCTCAGTCCGGAACCGCGCGACTGCTACGGTCGCAGGTTCGAATCCTGCCTCGGGCATGGATGTGTGTGATGTCCTTAGGTTAGTTAGGTTTAAGTATTTCTAAGTTCTAGGGGACTGATTGACCACAGATGTTAAGTCTCATAGTGCTTAGAACCATTTGTTTTGTGGGGCTATGTTAAAGATAAGGTGTGCAGCAATAAATCGGAAACCATTACTGAGTTGAAAACGGTCATCCAGTAGGTCATCGATAGCATCGATGTTCCGACACCTCAGTGGGTCATGCAGTATTACGCCCTTTGTCCGATCCAAATCTTGATGGCAGGCATATCGCGCATATCACAACCTAAATACGGGTATCTGTAGCGACGCTTACATGCTGAATAAAGTGTGTTCTCGCCGTAGTTTGTAACTAATTTACGTTTCTTTTTTCGTACAGTGCAATAATTAATATCCTGTATATTGCTAGTTAATGTCAGCAACAATTTATAAAGTTTTTACGATTCTAATGTTTTTTGTTGTGATCACAAAGTACGGTCTCCCCTCCAATTGGCAGTAGCCTGGCCGGCCGTTGTGGCCGATCGGTTCTAGGCGCTTCAGTCTGGAACCACGCGACTGCTACGGTCTCAGGGTCGAATCCTGCCTCGGGCATGGATGAGTTTGATCTGGTTCATATGGCTCTGAGCACTATGGGACTTACCTTCTATGGTCATCAGTCCCCTAGAACTCAGAACTACTTAAACCTAACTAACCTAAAGACATCACACACATCCATGCCCGAGGCAGGATTCGAACCTGCGACCGTAGCAGTGTGATCTGATTAGGTTAGCTAGGTTTAATTAGTTCTAAGTTCTAGGGGACTGATGATCTCAGATGTCAAGTCCCATAGTGCTCAGAGCCATTAGTGCAGTATCCTGTTCGTTACAGAAAATGCATTGATATTCTTAAGAAGGTGCAAAATTTGTTTTCTGTTCATGGACCCTACTTAGACAACAGTACATATTTAAAAATTAGGTACGATTTTAGTAAAACTAAAATGAAATTAATATATTTTTTGGTGTTCATCAAGTACCCAACATTGATGGTACACGTTATTGAATATACATTGATATTTGCTTGGATTTTGACTTTTTTGTTAGGGGCGATGCAATCTCAGACACCGCATGCCCTCGTTGACTTGCAGACTCCTAATTCTTTGCTGAGACAGCGTAATCCAGCACGCACTCGAGGCTATCCGTACACTTGCTGCGCTGCCCATCCGCCGCAGCCGTCCTACGGCCATTAACGAGGCGCGGCGCGGCGCGGCGTGGGATGGCGCAAGATGGCTCCGTGTTTGCTGGGTTGGGGCGAAGCGTGGGCGGGAGCACTCGCCGACTAATTGTGCCTGGCAGCTGTCGAAGCCCTCCCCCTTCCGCACCCTGACGGCTTCAGTGAGCTCCGCGCCACCAACTGCGCCAACAAACACCGTCGCATTGAGCGCAAAATAGTTATCCCAACAACCGGCGTAAACAGTGGCGCCCACACACACACACGCTCTATCACACGTATGTGCGTTTCAAGGAATTTTTATACTTTGGTGCTTCCTGACCTTAGACGTCATATACTGGCAAAGAATGAACTGCAGTACCAAAAAGTAGTTAATATAGAGTAATGAAATGTCGGGGATACATTTACTCGGTTAACATATTCAAGTGATTGACATAGAAACCAGATCACTGGTTACTGTAAGCTTTAGATACGCCACTGCAAATGTGAAATGTTGGTACGTTAATAACCGGTGTAGTCTCAGAATGTTGAATGCAAGCATGCAAACATGCATGCGTTGTGTTGTACAGATTTCGGATGTCAGTTTGTATGATGCCTGTTGCACTTGGACTGTCAGAACAGGGACGGTAAATGCTGTTTGTGGCTGACGCTGGAGCTCTCATTCGATGATCTACATGTTCACAACTGGAGTCAGATCTAGTTCAAATGGTTCAAGTGGCTCTGAGCACTATGGGACTCAACATCTGAGGTCATCAGTCCCCTAGAACTTAGAACTACTTAAACCTAACTAACCTAAGGACATCACACACATCCATGCCCGAGGCAGGATTCGAACCTGCGACAGTAGCGCTCGGGCTGTTCCAGACTGTAGCGCCTAGAACCGCTCGGCCTCACCGGCTGGCACTGATCTAGTGATCTAGGAGGCCAAGACATGTCGACACTCTGTAGAGCATGTTGTCTTACAACAGCGGTATGTGGGCGAGCGTTATCCTGCTGAAAAAATGGTTCATATGGCTCTGAGCACTATGGTACTTAACTGCTGAGGTCATCAGTCCCCTAGAACTTAGAACTACTTAAACCTAACTAATCTAAGGACATCACACACATCCATGCCCGAGGCAGGATTCGAACCTGCGACAGTAGCGCTCGGGCTGTTGCAGACTGTAGCGCCTAGAACCGCTCGGCCACTACGGGCGGCTACGCTGCTGAAAAACACCTCCTTGAATTCTGCTCCTGAATGGCAGTACAAGAGGTCGAATCACCAGACTGAGTTATAGATTTGCAGTGAGGGTGTGTGAGATAACCGCGAAAGCGCTGCTGTGATAGGAAACCGCTCCACAGACCTTAATTCCAGGAATATGTCAATAGTGTCTGGACAGTTTGGTACACACCCTCAAGTGGCCCCCTCCTAAACACGGCCATTACGCCGGCCGAAGTGGCCGTGCGGTTAAGGGCGCTGCAGTCTGGAACCGCAAGACCGCTACGGTCGCAGGTTCGAATCCTGCCTCGGGCATGGATGTTTGTGATGTCCTTAGGTTAGTTAGGTTTAACTAGTTCTAAGTTCTAGGGGACTAATGACCTCAGCAGTTGAGTCCCATAGTGCTCAGAGCCATTTTGAACGGCCATTACTGGCAGCGAGGCAGGCGACTACACCAGTTATTAATGTACCAGAATTTCACATCAGAAAACACAAGAGCCGTCCACCCTGCTCTCCAATGAGCTCTGGTTCGACACCACTGAAGTCGCAAATGGTGGTGGTATATAGTCAGTGGGCGTCTGACTCTGAGCTGTCCTTTAAGCAACCAGTTTTTTTCGTTATGTAGCTGGAGAGCCAACTACTGCTCCTGTTATTGCCGCAGGTGCAACGGACATGACGGTCTTCCCATTCGGTAGTGACAGGTGGGCATCCGGATCCCGGTCTTCTTGCGACCGAATATTCTCGTGATCACCAGTGCCAGCAATCATGTTTAGTTGCTACATTCCTGCCAAGTATTTCTGCAGAATCGCGGAAGGAACATCCAGCTTCTCGTAGCCCTGTTACACGACATCGTGCAAACTCAGTGAAGTGTTGTTAATGGTGTGGTCGTCGTGTTAGAGCAAGTCTTGACTAACACCAACTCACCACGTACAACCTAGAAAGAAACTACCGGTCACTACAGTTACAGCGTGTATTTAAAGTAAACCTGATTGACAGCCTCATAGTTGTCCTACTAGCCCCTCCTAGGCGACTGGCGTGAAATTAGAGTGGACATTTACTTTCAGATGTAGAAACACACATACCAACTTCCGTTTATGTTGAATTTCTTTTTCCTTCACTGTGTTTTTCTGTATATTCCTTGAACAAGATCTCTAAAATTTGGATAGCGTGATGATTAGGCAATAGCTCCAAAATTCAAGGAAATTATGATAAGGTAGAATGTCCCAACAAATTATTAGTATACAGTAGGTAATTATTTCCGTAAATGAGGCCTTCAGCCAAGTTCAACTAAGACATAGAAACGCTTGCTCTGGGTGCAATCCCCTGTACACGCATTGTACGTGCTCACGAATTAAACTGCGTCTTATGTAAAAACTAATGTGTTTATTTATCTGTTTATGCGGACATGGTTTCGACATGTGTGTGCCACCTTCTGTAGCTCACGTTTGAACCATATATTTCGTGAGTGGAAGTTGTGTACGTCACTGTATTTACGTATTCCACCCAGTTACGCATATATTGTGGGGGATTTCTTTCTATTCTACAAACTGCTTTCCACGCATGTTTTTTTTATTCCGATGTGGAAATAGAACACTTTACAGAAGACAGGAAATCTTACCTGAGTCGATACAATCGACGAGAGAAAGTAGTGTGGGCTGGTTGTGGTACTACGACGACGGCTTGCCTACAAGCTAAAAATATTTCTATGTACAGAACTCAGTGTAAGTCTCAAGGAGGCAGGATAGAAATGAAATCTGTATGGCTTCATGGTAATTTAACTCGGTACTATTCCAGGCACAAGACGTCATAGCTAATTGTATGTTTAACTCTGAATTGCTGATATTGGTCGGCTAACTATTGCCATCTCGTTGAGATACAGTGTTCCGTCGGAGCCCGCGTCCTCCCAAAACGATATTTCAACGCCGTAACTCAGCGTCATCATCAGGTGTCCATCAGACTGCTTAACTATTACTCAGAATGTGCACTGATGAGACCAAAAATTATAATCTCCTAATTGATAGCTTGTTTGTCCATCTTTGCAACTAAGTACGTCACTAATCCTGCATATCGGGGATCCGACAGGGTGGTGGTAGGTTTGTGTAGGTACGTAGCATTAGACGTCTACGTACAGGTCATGTAATTCGCGTAAATAACGAGCCGCTGACTTTCGTACGCGTTGATGCCGCCCCTATAGCGACCCAGATGGGTTCTACATGATTTACATTAGACGATTTTGGTCGCCAAGACATCAACGTGAGTTCACTACAATGCTCCTCAAACCACTGCAGCACGGTTCTGGCTCCGAGATACTAACAATTATATTGCTGAAAGCTGACAGGGTCGCCGGGTAAGACATCAAGCATGAAGGGATGCAGCGGGTTCAAAGCTGTCAGCATGCCTTGAAATGATTCAAAAGGCTCTAAGCACTTTGGGACTTAAAATCTTAGGTCATCAAATGGTTCAAATGGCTCTGAGCACTATGCGACATAACATCTGAGGTCATCAAATGGTTCAAATGGCTCTGAGCACTATGTGACTTAACTTCTGAGGTCATCAGTTGCCTAGAACTTAGAAGTAATTAAACCTAAGTAACCTAAGGACATCACACACATCGATGCTCGAGTTAGGATTCGAACCTGCTACCGTAGCAACAGCGCAGTTCAGGACTGAAGCGCCTAGAACCGCTCGGCTACATGTCTTCGATTACTACCACAGGTCCTACGCAAGCGCAGGAGAATGTCTACCATTACATAATACTGATCCCACCAGCCCGCGTCCCTGACGCGCTGCACGTTTCGAGGCACTGTTTGTTCGGTGCTGCCAACTATAGGGTGCCTAGGAAACCTGCTTTCTCGGATCGCTAGACAACAATTCAAGCAAATCGTATTAATAGATTTTTGTCACAGTAAGGTGAATGAGCATACTTTTGTGAAATATAGAAGTGTCGCAAACAATGGGTGACAGACAAACAAGAAGTGTCATCAGTATATACAATTCGCAATACAAATGAAAAAATATGGTTCCTAAGTCACAGCTGTAGCTCTCGCAGATCGGTTAGACTTCGACAGACCGCGGCCAGGCAGCCCGGCGCTTAAGTCCTCTCCGTGTAGGTGGCGCTACTGCCTTGTTGCCGTCCTAGGGACGGGTCGGACAGCGTTCTATTGGCTGAGCGTTCTATTGGCTGGCGTAATCCCACAGCCCCCTCTGCTTTAACGTCCCTGGCAGACGTACCGGCGGTTGACGTTACGCCGGGACACCGTTCACCTCGGTGAGGCGTTTGTGGAGAGGACCATCGACCAAGTATAACGAAAATGTGATTCACTCGAAGAGCCGAAGCGTTTCCATTGACCGACGGTCGAATCCCGATTCTCAGGTGCCAACTGCTATCGTAATTGACGACGTCGTTGGGTCAAATTGTGAACTCGTAAATGAGATCTGCTGCGAAGCTCTACGGTCGACACTGTACGATGAACAGCGTGCTCCGTAACACTTGTTAGTGAACCAGCATTGCGCTCTTTCGGCAGAGATGTCCAGTTCACCATCCATACCACTTTGCAGAGCCGACAAGTCTCCGAACCCCCTTTCGGCGAAGAGTCGTGAACGTCCAACCATTTAGCGCCTAGTAGTAGTTTTCCTTACTGTGTTAGAGCACGACAGTAGCACGTGAAGGTGCGACCAGCTTTGCCGTTTGCTAGATGCTCGTTCACAGGTACTGCGTAATAATAATCTGCCCTTTATATAACTTGCTTATCTTAGTGGATTTCCCCATTTGCAGCCAACGTTCGCTCCGCTTACATATTTTTGCTAGCGCGTCACGTGCTCGCAGCCCCACCAGCGTCGTGGTGGTGAGTATTCATAACTTTTTGCCTTATCAGTGTATCTCGGTACAGCGGCGGCATGCTGAGGCTGACAACTGTTTTAAGTCCGAGACTGGGTGACGATCGACACATGGGTAGTGTCACCTTACTACTGCAGACCTGTTTTTCTTCCGGGTAGCGGACGGACCCGTTATTATATTGTTCACGAAGCTCGCTTTCTTGGACTGTACCGTATCAGGAATCATTCTAGAACATCTCCTCTGACGTCTATTTCTGTTGTACGTGGCTGTGGTCACGTCCGCAACTGAAGCCTCATTTGTGTGTAGAAGGCCTGTTTGTAGCTCGGCACTGGGATGTCGGTAGCTTGGACATGCTGTTTCAAACAATGTCGCAACGCTGATTCTGGCTGCCAGCTCCTTGTTGGAGCTTCGGAACAACGTCTGAATGTGATACATGCTCACCTCTTATGGGATCAGTGGTTGCGACAATGTGAGCTACCGCTTACGTCACCATATTCATACAGAGGCTCTGATTAACAGAGCACTGGTAACAACACTCAATGAGTTGTACAAAGACACATCCCCGTATGAAACATTGTATTAAGAGACGCTGAAATGACCTAGGGCATCTGGTTTTCCATTCAACCCCCCGACCCCCCTTCCCTTTTCTTATAGCTGTCTCTCTCTGATTACACACACAATATATATATATATATATATATATATATATATATATATATATATATGTGTGTGTGTGTGTGTGTGTGTGTGTGTACTTATGTATATCTTCCCTAGTAGCAACACCACAGTAGTTTTCACCAAACGTTCAAAATTAGCGCTAAAGTGAATAGAAACAAAATGACCAAGTGTGCGGCGAAATAAACATAGCGCCTCTCAATGATTGTGGCCATATAAATATTTTCCTCATATTCCATTTTCTGAATACAGGTGAGAGTGGAATATAAAAGATGTGAAAAGCATTGTATGTGATAGCAATCTACACCTACACCTACATGGATACTCTGCAAAGGGCCGGCCGAAGTGGCCGTGCGGTCAAGGGCGCTGCAGTCTGGAACCGCAAGACCGCTACGGTCGCAGGTTCGAATCCTGCCTCGGGCATGGATGTTTGTGATGTCCTTAGGTTAGTTAGGTTTAACTAGTTCTAAGTTCTAGGGGACTAATGACCTCAGCAGTTGAGTCCCATAGTGCTCAGAGCCATTTGAACCATTTTTGAACTCTGCAAAGTACATTCATGTGTCTGGCAGAGGGTTCATCGCACCACCTTCACAAAAAGAAAAGCCACCAGAGACACACAGCAGGTTCATTCAGAATTACAGTGACATCTACAAATACTACTCACGGAACGTATTTAAAAAATGAACAGATTTCTGCGTGACTACTTTGCAGATGACATGCCTTCAAAACGAAAGCATAAAAACGACCTTGTTTGTAAAAACTCAATCCCCGCAAGTAACGTAATTTCGGGTGACTAATAAAACAAATGAAACAAAATGCGAATGTTACGGCCTCCTGCGGTATCGGCATTGTCTTGGCTGACCACAAACGAAGTGCCGTGCTCCGTACACGTGGCCGCGGAAGATGAGGCTTTACAATAGCTAGACAGCGCGCTGCAGCCGATCCGCGCTCTCTCCGGAATTGTCTTCCGACGGGTGGCGCCACGTTTGCATCCAGAGGACGCCGTCATCGCTTCGAATCACTGCAGGCAAATGTGTCCCGCGAAATATTTGCACTGAAAACAGAAAGAACTACACTCGTGGAAATGGAAAAAAGAACACATTGACACCGGTGTGTCAGACCCACCATACTTGCTCCGGACACTGCGAGAGGGCTGTACAAGCAATGATCCCACGCACGGCACAGCGGACACACCAGGAACCGCGGTGTTGGCCGTCGAATGGCGCTAGCTGCGCAGCATTTGTGCACCGCCGCCGTCAGTGTCAGCCAGTTTGCCGTGGCATACGGAGCTCCATCGCAGTCTTTAACACTGGTAGCATGCCGCGACAGCGTGGACGTGAACCGTATGTGCAGTTGACGGACTTTGAGCGAGGGCGTATAGTGGGCATGCGGGAGGCCGGGTGGACGTACCGCCGAATTGCTCAACACGTGGGGCGTGAGGTCTCCACAGTACATCGATGTTGTCGCCAGTGGTCGGCGGAAGGTGCACGTGCCCGTCGACCTGGGACCGGACCGCAGCGACGCACGGATGCTCGCCAAGACCGTAGGATCCTACGCAGTGCCGTAGGGGACCGCACCGCCACTTCCCAGCAAATTAGGGACACTGTTGCTCCTGGGGTATCGGCGAGGACCATTCGCAACCGTCTCCATGAAGCTGGGCTACGGTCCCGCACACCGTTAGGCCGTCTTCCGCTCACGCCCCAACATCGTGCAGCCCGCCTCCAGTGGTGTCGCGGCAGGCGTGAATGGAGGGACGAATGGAGACGTGTCGTCTTCAGCGATGAGAGTCGCTTCTGCCTTGGTGCCAATGATGGTCGTATGCGTGTTTGGCGCCGTGCAGGTGAGCACCACAATCAGGACTGCATACGACCGAGGCACACAGGGCCAGCACCCGGCATCATGGTGTGGGGAGCGATCTCCTACACTGGCCGTACACCACTGGTGATCGTCGAGGGGACACTGAATAGTGCACGGTACATCCAAACCGTCATCGAACCCATCGTTCTACCATTCCTAGACCGGCAAGGGAACTTGCTGTTCCAACAGGACAATGCACGTCCGCATGTATCCCGTGCCACCCAACGTGCTCTAGAAGGTGTAAGTCAATTACCCTGGCCAGCAAGATCTCCGGATCTGTCCCCCATTGAGCATGTTTGGGACTGGATGAAGCGTCGTCTCACGCGGTCTGCACGTCCAGCACGAACGCTGGTCCAACTGAGGCGCCAGGTGGAAATGGCATGGCAAGCCGTTCCACAGGACTATATCCAGCATCTCTACGATCGTCTCCATGGGAGAATAGCAGCCTGCATTGCTGCGAAAGGTGGATATACACTGTACTAGTGCCGACATTGTGCATGCTCTGTTGCCTGTGTCTATGTGCCTGTGGTTCTGTCAGTGTGATCATGTGATGTATCTGACCCCAGGAATGTGTCAATAAAGTTTCCCCTTCCTGGGACAATGAATTCACGGTGTTCTTATTTCAATTTCCAGGAGTGTATTAATCTTGCGATAACGATATGTCTTACATATCTTGCGAACCATGGATGAAGGGTATCAGACGGATGCCATATTCCTTGATTTCCGGAAAGCGTTTGACTCGGTGCCCCACTGAAGACTCTACAGCGGAGTGTGCGCTGATATGAAACTTCCTGGCAGATTAAAACTGTGCCGCACCGAGACCCAAGCACAACTCACGCCCCGCCCTCACAGCTTCAATTCCACCAGAACCTCGTCTCCTACCTTCCAAACTTCACAGAAGCTCTCCTGCGAAACTTCCAGAACTAGCTCGGTAGAGCACTTGCCCGCGAAGGGCAAAGATCCCGAGTTCGAGTCTCAGTCCGGCACACAGTTTTAATCTGCCAGGAAGTTTCATATGGGATTGGTTCCCAAATATGTGATTGGCTCGAAGACTTCTTAAGTAATAGAACCCAGTACGTTGTTCTCGATGGTGAGTGTTCATCGGAGGTGAGGGAATCATCTGGAGTGCCCCATGGAAGTGTGGTAGGTCCGCAGTTGTTTTCTATCTACATAAATGATCTTTTGGATACGGTGAATAGCAATGTGCGGCTGTTTGCTGATGATGCTGTGGTTTACGGGAAGGTGTCGTCGTTGAGTGACTATAGGAGGATACAAGATGACTTGGACAGGAGTTGTGATTGGTGTAAAGAATGGCAACTAACTCTATATCTAGATAAATGTAAATTAATGCAGATGAATAGGAAAACAATCCGGTAATGTTTGATACTCCATCAGGAGTGTAGCGCTTGACACAGTCACTTCGATTAAATGGTTCAAATGGCTCTGAGCACTATGGGACTCAACTGCTGTGGTCATAAGTTCCCTAGAACTTAGAACTACTTAAACCTAACTAACCTAAGGACAGCACACAACACCCAGCCATCACGAGGCAGAGAAAATCCTTGACCCCGCCGGGAATCGTACCCGGGACGTCGATTAAATATTTGGGCGTAACATTGCAGAGCGATATGAAGTGGGACAAGGATGTAATGTCAGTTGTGGGGAAGGCGGATAGTCGTCTTCGGTTCATTGGAGAATTTTGGGAAGATGTGGTTCATCTGTAAAGCAGACCGTTTATAAAACACTAATACGACCTATTCTTGAGTACTGCTCGAGCGTTTTGGATCCCTATCAGGTCGGATTGAGGGAGGACATGGAAGCAATTCAGAGGCGGGCTGCTAGATTTGTTACTGGTAGGTTTGATCATCACGCGAGTGTTACGGAAATCTTCAGGAACTCGGGTGAGAGTCTCTAGAGGAAAGAAGGCGGTCTTTTCGTGAATCGCTACTGAGGAAATTTAGAGAACCAGCATTTGAGGCTGACTGCAGTACAATTTTACTGCCGCCAACTTACATTTCGCGAAAATACCACAAAGATCAGATAAGAGAGATTAGGTCTCGTACAGAGGCATATAGGCAATCATTTTTCCCTCGTTCTGTTTGGGAGTGGAACAGGGAGAGATGATTCTAGTTGTGGTACGAGGTACCCTCCGCCACCCACCGTATCGTGGATTGCGGAGTATGTATGTAGATGTAGACATGAACAATGGACTTGCACATTTGGAACTTATAATTCCTTCAACAATGCCAACCTAATTCACAATAAAACTCACAACTATCTAGGAGCTATTTTAAACAGAATGTTAAGCTACAAAGAACACTTGCCAAAGACAGCAGCGGCAAAACACCGTGCAGTGAGTAACACCATACAGAAGACATGTGCCACCACATTGGGTTCATCAGCTTCTACGTTGCTAACAACATCTTTAGATCCGACTTATTCAGCAGCAGAATACTGTTGCCTCATCTGGCTTAATAGCCCCCACACGAATGAAACAGATATCGGACTAAATCACACAGTGCGAATGACTTCGGGAAATACTCCCATCTTGTGGTTACGAGTCCTACATCATACACCTCAACCACAACTCCGAAGACAGGAAGCATTCGTTAGAGAGTTAAAAAAATAAAAATAAAACACACAATGACTTCCGTTTTATTCCTCCTCTCATTTCGTAAGTATTAAACGACTCCGCTCTAGAAAACCATGTTTTTTGGAGCTACATCCCTAGGAAACAGCAACATTGATGTTGTGCAGTACTGGAAGAAAGCCCGAGAAGGGACAGTAAGAGCCGATTCAAGAAGTTGCAATTTATCTCTCAAAATTAGACTAGATTTCACTTCCATGGAAGTTCTGGACAAAGAAGTCATTAAACTGAGTTAGAAACAACCATGGCAAATGCGCCAACTTATTGCGTAAATGGAAAGTAATCACGTCTCCAAACTGCGATTGTGTAGTAGATAATCCATCATATGGTACTGATATGTCCAATAAGAGCCTACACACGACAAACTGCAGACATTATAACATGGCTGATAATTTAGTTAACTGTAGTTCTTAGCTAGATGTTTCTTTATGAACATTACTTTTATCACCTTTAATGTGATGTGTAGTAATATCTTACGATAAATAAATCTTACTTTCGACGCGGAAGGCTGTAGCAGATATTTGTGATGGGAGAAAGTAGATCCCTTATAACTATATACGCTTCTTCAGCTATTCGTGATAAACCTTTGCTCTTCTTGTTAATCTGCGGAAGGCTGTAGCAGATGTTTGTGATGGGAGAAAGTAGATCCTTTATAACTGTTTACTCTTCTTCAGCTAGACTTGATAAACCTGTGCTCTCCTTGTTAACCTTTATTTCGTCATAAAACTGAATTCAAATCACACAAAATTCAAATACACACATCGAAACGTATAAAACTTATACACTCCTGGAAATTGAAATAAGAACACCGTGAATTCATTGTCCCAGGAAGGGGAAACTTTATTGACACATTCCTGGGGTCAGATACATCACATGATCACACTGACAGAACCACAGGCACATAGACACAGGCAACAGAGCATGCACAACGTCGGCACTAGTACAGTGTATATCCACCTTTCGCAGCAATGCAGGCTGCTATTCTCCCATGGAGACGATCGTAGAGATGCTGGATGTAGTCCTGTGGAACGGCTTGCCATGCCATTTCCACCTGGCGCCTCAGTTGGACCAGCGTTCGTGCTGGACGTGCAGACCGCGTGAGACGACGCTTCATCCAGTCCCAAACATGCTCAATGGGGGACAGATCCGGAGATCTTGCTGGCCAGGGTAGTTGACTTACACATTCGAGAGCACGTTGGGTGGCACGGGATACATGCGGACGTGCATTGTCCTGTTGGAACAGCACGTTCCCTTGCCGGTCTAGGAATGGTAGAACGATGGGTTCGATGACGGTTTGGATGTACCGTGCACTATTCAGTGTCCCCTCGACGATCACCAGTGGTGTACGGCCAGTGTAGGAGATCGCTCCTCACACCATGATGCCGGGTGTTGGCCCTGTGTGCCTCGGTCGTATGCAGTCCTGATTGTGGCGCTCACCTGCACGGCGCCAAACACGCATACGACCATCATTGGCACCAAGGCAGAAGCGACTCTCATAGCTGAAGACGACACGTCTCCATTCGTCCCTCCATTCACCCCTGTCGCGACACCACTGGAGGCGGGCTGCACGATGTTGGGGCGTGAGCGGAAGACGGCCTAACGGTGTGCGGGACCGTAGCCCAGATTCATGGAGACGGTTGCGAATGGTCCTCGCCGATACCCCAGGAGCAACAGTGTCCCTAATTTGCTGGGAAGTGACGGTGCGGTCCCCTACGGCACTGCGTAGGATCCTACGGTCTTGGCGTGCATCCGTGCGTCGCTGCGGTCCGGTCCCAGGTCGACGCGCACGTGCACCTTCCGCCGACCACTGGCGACAACATCGATGTACTGTGGAGACCTCACGCCCCACGTGTTGAGCAATTCGGCGGTACGTCCACCCGGCCTCCCGCATGCCCACTATACGCCCTCGCTCAAAGTCCGTCAACTGCACATACGGTTCACGTCCACGCTGTCGCGGCATGCTACCAGTGTTAAAGACTGCGATGGAGCTCCGTATGCCACGGCAAACTGGCTGACACTGACGGCGGCGGTGCACAAATGCTGCGCAGCTAGCGCCATTCGACGGCCAACACCGCGGTTCCTGGTGTGTCCGCTGTGCCGTGCGTGTGATCATTGCTTGTACAGCCCTCTCGCAGTGTCCGGAGCAAGTATGGTGGGTCTGACACACCGGTGTCAATGTGTTCTTTTTTCCATTTCCAGGAGTGTATATTTATCAGTAGTTTCTGCCATTAGAATTGTTAATGATGTATCTGAGTTTATTGCTACCCACAACAAATTTTTCATTAAAGTTGAGTTTACAACAAGGATGACGACCTCGGCATGCAGGGAGAGAGTATCATCTGCTAAGCACAAAAGCACTGGTACATATGTGCATTAGTCATTTCCATTGCGAGAACGCTTTTAAAATAATATGTTTCATTAAACATGGAAAGCCTTCAATATGTTATTTCCTCTAAGATTTAATGCAACCTGTTGTTTACTCTTTTTCAGCTATACTTGATAAACCTGTGCTCTCCTTGTTAACCTTTATTTCGTCATAAAACTGAATTCAAATCACACAAAATTCAAATACACACATCGAAACGTATAAAACTTATATATTTATCAGTGGTTTCTGCCATTAGAATTGTTAATGACGTATCTGAGTTTATTGCTACCCACAACAAATTTTTCATTAAAGTTGAGTTTACAACAAGGATGACGACCTCGGCATGCAGGGAGAGAGTATCATCTGCTAAGCACAAAAGCACTGGTACATATGTGCATTAGTCATTTCTATTGCGAGAACGCTTTTAAAATAATATGTTTCATTAAACATGGAAAGCCTTCAATATGTTATTTCCTCTAAGATTTAATGCAACCTGAGGTTTGAGAGCACACGTGGCTCAGTCTATTTTTGTCTACAGACGTTATTATTCATTGCTGACACACATTTTTATTGCCTAAACGGGTCTTAACATTTACGCCATTCCCAATATGCTGCATTACTTCTTAGCCCAAGGCTTCGTCCATGTTTAGCACGAACGTGTAGTCTCTTACCAGAAAACTCCTACTCTGGTTCCTATTGAACGTTCTCTGAAGTCTCCTACTGGGTAGGCTCACACTCAGCTATGTTCCATGCAGAAAATTACTTATCTTCTTCACTAAGACTGTTTGTGTCACTCTCACCAACCGCAGCACGAAATATTTACGACAAATGCAATTACATATTCCTCCATGCACCTACTGCCCTTCAAGTGTGTTTCTCTCTTCCTGTTCTTATGATTTTATTTGATATTTATTTCACTAGCCACAGTGCTTCAACACTAAACATGCACATGTACAACATATGCACACACTCAAACAAAATTTGCATATTTGGATACCTTTCACATGCTCGATTAAGAAAAGTAAATGAGTAAAAAAAAGACACTCAGCGAAAAATTCCTTCAGGCCCTGAGTTTCACATTAGCTCATGGCTCTCTAACAATCCTTCTCTACCTAAGTTAGTGTTAACTGATCCAAGACGCAACAACATCGACATATGAAAAGGAAATTTAGGGAGTAGTAGAAGGGAGTAGCACAAGGGAGTAGTACAAGGTAGTGTCATAAGATCATTACCCTTTACAGTTTATATTAGTGATCGGGATGTTGGAGCTTCCGTGAGACTATTCAGGGCGATTCTGTGGTCTGATGTGTGAAGACTGTATCCATATGCAGGTTACGGACGCAACTACTGGCAGTTAATCTTGAATATAACTAAATGTAATGTACTTCTCATAAACTGGCAGAGATGTACTACTGTTCCATTACGGTGTTCGCTACAAATCACCGCAAAAATAAGTACCGTAAAATACATTGCAGTAACCATCCTCGAGGGTTATAAAGTGGAATGGCCACATAAAACAAATAGCAACAGAAACAGACGAAAGGCTGAGATTTACTACGAGAATCTTGCAATGTAACTTATTAATAGTGAAATGTCTTTCAAAATACTTCTTTGGCTCATTCGTGAGTATTTTACTTCAGTCTGGGATCCTTAGCAAGTTGAATTAATTGAAGATATGGACAAGACCCAACAAGAGTGACGCGTTAACGTCACGCAGTCGTTTAGTCGGTACCAGACCGTAACGTAAACCAACAAACTCCAATGGCAGACGCTACAAGAATAATGTTCTGCTTCACGGAGACGTTTACAGTGTTCCGGCTATGAAAAACGTGGCCATGAGCTGATGATTCACTATCCCACACCACATGTTCGTAGTCACTGACGTTCCGTTTGACGAAACCAACGCGGATTGTCAACAGAACAGCGTTTCGTTGGTTTACCTAAACATGATTGGTAAACATGGCGTCATCGCTTCGTAAGATAAATTTGGAATATACTGTTTTGATTCCTGTGCATAGTTTTAATGCCCTTCTACAGAACTTAACACGATTCTCATGTTCTCTTCCATGCAGCTCTTAGAGAGATGTGATGGAACCTATGTCGACGGAAAATGCGTAGGACACTTGCCTGATTCTTCCCACTTCCTCATTCGATTTTGCGTGAGGTAACGTGCAATTCATCTGCAATAGGAGCAGAACACTAATTTCCCACTCTTATGTCGTCACTTGTAGCCTGTTACGTTGTCTAGGTGTCACATTACGGCTTCCACGTAACTGAAGAGATTGATGAATAATTTCCGAGATGTTTGACGTCTATTGGGAGACCTTGCCGTATACACCTTAGAAGAACGACTGCATTCTTCCTAAACTCTCCGCACACCATGAGCGGCTTTTCCTGCATTGATAAACACCATCGTCCAGCCACTACCTACCGCTTGGACTGTCATACACTAACTGATTAGCAAGTCGCACTGCACGAAAGGAACAAACAAGCACACTGTAACCAAACATAACAATATCGTTCCTGGAAACTACACAGGTTGAATGGTGGAGAGAAAACTGCATCTCGTAAACGACTCGCACTAGGATCCTGCAAAAACACCACAAACATTTTTATTTACCCTATGTTTACGTCAGTATACCAACCTACTCTGTGAAAGCCGCATATAAACAACACTTTCCATTTCCGCAATATCCGCGATGCAAGTTTTTGTCGATTCAGCCTGTATTCTCAGGACCACAACAATAAAATTAAAGAATTTTTATCTAATACCGAGATTTACCGTCGATGTCCACATTCCGTAATGGAACAGGGAAGAGGGCAATAGATAACAGTACCTAAAGTACTCCATACCGTAGTGTAGCTTTCAGAGTAATGGGGTAGATGCAGTTTTCAAACATGTGGCTCTTAGCGGTTGGACAGTATTCGACACTAGAACCTTTAGGTGAATGCCATTGTACCATAAACACATTTATTTGTAGGGGTGAAGTTTACTTTGGACGCACCTTAGCTGCAATATTGGCGTGCCAAATATTTCTATTTTGCAACATTACGTTCCCCACTTTAAAACAGTAATTGATTCCAGGGCATATAACTACAGGACACGGAACTGCGGCCTATCATACAGCAAAATGTTGGTAGCTGCATAATAGGCGTTCTCTTTAATATCTCCCTCCCCTGAGAGGGGAGGGGAGGGCCGTTTGGGTTGTTCGTGATCGCTCCATTCAGCCATGGGTTATGGTAAATTTATTTGTGCCCTATCTCTTTGGTTGAAAAAAATATGTGGATTTTATTATTTATCTGAATTGAGAATTTGCTTGGAGGGCTGTCGCGCCAAATCCGGAACGGCCAATAAGTAGGGTACGTAAATCATCAAGATAACGGAATATTTTTTCCGCCAAGTAATAGGCGTACTATATACATGAAAAGGTATTTAAATATGTCTACACCCTTAACCAACGGCACTGTAGCTGCTATAGAACAGTACACGAATTTTGGTCAGTGTATGCTCAGATGCTTTCTTTAATATAGCTGAAAAATGTACTGAAATTTAATCTGAGTACCACCGTTCAGCAAAGTCTTAGCCCCGTTAGCCTCTGATTATGTGACAGCGTACTTAAATTCCCTGTGTGTCGAACTGCGTAACAGCTTCATACTAAACAGTAGTTCTGGCGTTGCACTATAAACGTTAACAATGATAATATCAGTTCACTTATTTTTCAAGAGACCTGTGTTGCTGTTACAAAAGATGCGTCGCTCCACCTAACAAAAGGAAAGTTTCAGCTTGTGACATTTATTTCCACGTTGCACTTCATAATTTCAGTACAGAGTTACATTCATTGCTTTCACTATACATGTCAAAAAGAGATGGCAGACTATCCTACGATAGTTGGTATGGATTATATGAACATTTCAGTCAGTATAAGACCATTCCTTTGAAGTATATCAGACCGTAAAAACTCCAGTACACGCTGACCATACGAGGATCTTTACTCATACTGGCGTTCGATATTTGTAACGTTATGTACTGAAAATAAATTTCGGAAGATGTACGCTATGTTACGACTTCTTACACAATGGTAACGAGAGGTATGCTACGGAGTGGTGCGCCAAATGGAAAGCTGTACAGGAGCAGAAAAGATTAGCAGACAAGTAAATCACAATAAACAGAAGAATTAAGTAACTTGTATTTCTGCAAGCGAATTGAGAGATTATAAATAACGCAGCAAGAAGCAGAGTCCTGCTATTACAGCCGGCCCTTGTGGCCGTGCGGTTCTAGGCGCTACAGTCTGGAACCGCGCTGCTGCTACGGTCGCAGGTTCGAATCCTGCCACGGGCACGGATGTGTGTGCTGTCCTTAGGTTAGTTAGGTTAATGTAGATCTAAGTCTAGGGGACTGATGACCTCAGATGTTAAGTCCCATAGTGCTCAGGACCTTATGAAACATTTTGAACCAGCTATTGCAACCGCAACAACAAAGGAGTCGGAGTAGCGACTAGGTGACTTTTGCAAAGGATCGTGAAATGAAGTGGCTCCAAGTGCGAGTTGGCCACTGACTAACTGATTATCGCATATCGTGTCTCCAGAGGGCGTTCATGGTGCAGAGCCGCTGAAGCTGTGGTTCAGCAGGCTTGCACGATTGGGTTTGCCAGATACCGCGAGACTGCTATCAGCACTAGACGGAAATTTGATTTTCCGTTGCTATGACGTCCATGGGCTGGCATCAATACGTGATACCACACTGCTTATAGTCGTATGATGCAGTACAATGGACCTCCTATGCATTGCTGGATCTGTGAAAAATTCTAAGCTGAGTGCGACATTCTTCAACATGGGCATTGTCGTACTGTTACACTCAACAATGCCCAAGCACTAGAAGTCGCTTGCCGCAATGTGATTATTTAGTCATGGTTCATGTTTCATGTGAAACGGTCGCGTGCAGTTTTGTCGCACCACATTTCTGTCAATAGTTTGTAAAAGTGATCATTTACAAATTACTTATTATTGTCTCAATGAGTAGGGTGATAATGAGTAATGGTTCGGTATATTTACAGAAAGTGCACATAAAGTTAGTAGGCGAAACAGTCTCATCATATATCAGCAGTAGCTTTTGTTGACAGAACATATTATTAAATGGTTCAAATGGCTCTGAGCACTATGGGACATAACTTCTGAGGTCATCAGTACGCTAGAACTGAGAACTACTTAAACCTAACTAACCTAAGGACATCACACACATCCATGCCCGGGGCAGGATTCGATCCTGCGACCGTAGCGGTCGCGCGGTTCCAGACTGTATCGCCTAGGACCACTCGGCTACCCCGGCCGGCTATTATTAATTAAATAATTATAAAAAGACTCCTGTAAACAGTTATAAAGTGAAAGTTTTATTCGGGAAAGCTATACGAAAATAGCAGACTTCAGTGTGGAATTATAATGTGTTTATCTGTTGATCTTGAACGCATTCTCAGAAAATTGTTTTGAACAATTACCTCAGGAGCCCACACAAAGTGCAAAAGGTTGCGAAAACGTATTATCGATAAATAATCCTGAGCAAATCTGGAGCATTATGATGGATAGAGAAGTTAATTACAAAAAGGTTGTTGTAGCGAAACCAAAAACAGTATTATTATACCCGCCGAAAACAAACGCAAAATACATATACTTAAAAAAGCAGATAAAAATTCGCTTGAAGCCCTCCTAAGAGACAATCTTCGTTGCTTCCAGCCTATGTAAGCATGGACAATATGTGATTTAAAATCAGATAAAACACCGGCGGAGATTGAGAGATACATATCAAATAAATTGAGAAGAGATAGTATTGATATCCCATTATACACAAAACGGGTCAGAACGCTGTTCCAGAAGCAACGAAAAAAGCATGCCAAATTGAAGATAACTAAAAATCTCCAAGATTAGCGAAGTTTTACACAAGCTCGAAATTTAACACGTACTTCAATGCGAGATACTTTTAACAGTATCTACAGCAAATCGGTCTCGAAATATGAAAGTAGACATAAGGAGATTCTGGTTGTATGTAAAGCACACGAGCGGCAAGATGCAATTAATTCTTTCGCTGTACGATAACAATAGCGATGCTGTTGACATCAGTGCCACTAAAGGACAATTATTAAAGTCTGTTTTCAGAAATTCCTTCAGCGCGGAAGACGTAGTAAATGTCCCAGAATTCGAATCAAGAACAACTTCCAACATGAGTTAACTTGCAAGTATATATGTTCAGTGTAGTGGAACATCTTAAATTAATAAAGCCAAGACCTCTTGTCAAAATTGTAGACGAGTCTGCTTCCTTTCATAGTATGCTGATACAATAGCTCCACACTTACAAGGGACATCCCCTTCCGTTGTTAGCAATGACATACAATCGCTATCTCATCGAAAGATCCGTACCTAAAAATTGCGCCAGTCACACCTATACCCAAGAAAGGAAATACGCGTAATCCTCTGAATTACAGACCCATGTCGCTAACGTCGATTTTTGGAACATACCTTGTGATGGAACATTAAAAATTAGCTCGAATAAAACGGAGGAGGGAGGAGGAAATTAGTGTTTAACGTCCCGTCAACAACGAGGTCATTAGAGACAGAGCACAAGCTCGGATTAGGGAAGGATGGGGAAGGAAATCGGCCGTGCCCTTTCAAAGGAACCATCCCGGCATTTGCCTGAAGTGATGTAGGGAAATCACGGGAAACCTGAATCAAGATGGCCGGACGTGGGATTGAACCGTCATCCTCCCGAATGCGAGTCCAGTGTGCTAACCACTGCGCCACCTCGCTCAGTCGAAAAAAACGATTTATTGACAAACAGCCAATACTGATTCAGAAAATATCGTTCTTATTAAACACAACCAGCTCTTTATTCTCACGAAGTAATTAATGATATGGACAGGAGGTTGTCAAATTGATTCCACAGTTTTAGTTTTATAGAAGGCATTTGAGACCGTTTCTCATGATAGACTTAAAATAAAATCGGGTGGAAAAGGACTATCGTCTGAGTTGTGCGACTGGATTCGTTATTTTCTTTCAGAAACGTCACAGTTCGTAGTAACTGACGGGAAGTCATAGAGTAATGCAGAAGCAAAATGTGGCGTTCCCAAAGGAAGTGTTGTGGGCCCTCTGCTGTTCCTGACCTGCGTAAAAGATTTAGGAGACAATCTGAGTAGAAATTGTTTGCAGATGATGCTGTCATTTCCAGTCTTGTAATGTCATCAGACGATCAGAACCAAACGAGTTAGACAAGATACCTGTATCATGCGAAAAGTTGCAGCCGAGTCTAAATATTGAAAAGTGTAAAGTCATTAACGTGAGTACCTATAGAAATCCGCTAAAATTTCGGATTCACGAAAAATCACACATATCTACAGGCTGTAAATTCAGCTGAATATATAGCGATTACAATTACGAATAAAACTAATAAAACTGGAAAGATCACACAGGTAATGTTGTGGGGGAAGCAAACCAAAGATTGAGATATATTGGCAGAAAACTTAGAACTCACAATAGCCGTGCTGAAAAGATTGATTACACCACAATTGTCCGCCCTCTTCAGGAGTGTTGCTGTGTGGGGTAAACGTTAGTTAGGATTGATGGAGGACGCCGAAAAAGTGCAAACAAGGGTAGCTTGATATTGTTCCGAAATACCGAGAGTTCCACGAACACGATACGCAAAGTGGGGTGGCAGTCATTAAAACAAAGGCGGTTTTCTTCGCGGCAGGGTCTTCTCACGAAATTTTCACCTACTTTCCTCTAAGGAGATGATGGTATTTTGTTGACACCCACATATACAGGGAGAAATGATCAAACGAAAATAAGATATGTCACGGTTCGCCTTGAGAGATTTAAATGTTGGTCTTTACCGCACACTGTTGGAGAGTGGAACGATAGAAAAATAGCTTGGAGGTGGTTCACTAAACCCCTGGCAGGCACTTAATTAACTACAGAGTAGTCATGTACATCAAGGTGTTGTTGGTGTGTTACTTTCAAAACAACAATAAATAAAATTAAATAATCTGTTCTCTTATTATTTAAAGCAACTTCTCTCCATTTAATATTCTGGGAAGTCTTAATATTGAGATTTATTTAACAACGAAGCGTGTTCTATCTGCTAACCAAGCCCCACCCCTTGTCCGATCACCAAATACTTAAATAGAAGGAGTTAAGGAGGAGGTTAAAATGTCCGTTGAGATTGTCTATGTGAGGGCAAATTAAAAAGTATTAGATGGGATTACTAAGCAGCCTAGTTCTGTTTTCGGTGATGTTAAGACGTTTTGGACATACAAGTTCTGGTGTTCTAGTTAAAAATTATAAAAATCGTTAAGAGTACTTGGAGGAAACTTTTAAGAGATAGTAAACGACTCTCAGGAGAAGGCAGTGGTACCAGACCACAGATATATTGCTCAGTGATGGGGTTAGATATGACGAAGACAGCATTGAGATAAATTTTTACTGGCTCTCACACAGCACTGATTTTACCATGTCACTAGATATAAATTTCTTCCTAAGGAAGTACTATTGGAGAAATGAATAAGGTGCCATCAGTTTTTCTTGAAATCAGGTCTGTGAACATTCTTGTAGGGGCAATAGCAGCGTTACCCACGACAGCACTTACTGCAACTGTTGAAAACAGCAACACCGAGGCTCGAACTCCGGTCTTCTGCTCACTAGGCAAATGCGGTAACCACTACCCACGATGTCATTCAGGATCTGTATAACTTTACAGATATATGAAAAATCTGTCAATCCATTATATACACTACTGGCCATTACAATTGCTACACCACGAAGATGACGTCCTACAGAGCAAAATTTAACCGACAGGAAGAAGATGCTGCGATATGCAAATAATTAGCATTTCAGAGCATTCACTCATGGTTGGCGCAAGTGGCGACACCTAGAACGTGCTGCCATGAGGAAAGTTTCCAACCGATTTCTCATACAAAAACAGCAGTTGACCGGCGTTGCCTGGTGAAACGTTGTTGTGATGACTCATGTAAGCAGGATAAATGCGTACCATCACGTTTCCGACGTTGATTAAGGTCGGATTGTAGCCTATCGCGATTGCAGTTTATCGTATAGCGGCATTGCTGCTCGCATTGGTCGAGATCCAATGACTGTTAGCAGCATATGCAATCGGTTGGTTCAGGAGGGTAATACGGAACGCTGTGCAGGATCCCAACGGCCTTGTATCACTAGCAGTCGAGATGACAGGCATCTTATCCGCATGGTTGTAACGGATCGTGCAACCACGTCTCGATCTCTGAGTGAACAGATGGGGACGTTTGCAACACAACAACGATCTGCACGAACAGTTCGACGACGTTTGCAGCAGCGTGGACTATCAGCTAGGAGACCATGGCTGCGGTTAACCTTGACGCTGCATCACAGACAGGAGCGCCTGCCATGGTGTACTCAACGGCGAACCTGGGTGCACGAATGGCAAAACGTAATTTTTTTGGATGAATCCAGGTTCTGTTTACAGCATCATGATGGTCGCAAACGTGTGAACGCACATTTGAATCGTGTATTCGTCATCGCCGTACTGGCGTGTCACCCAGCGTGATGGTATGGGGTGCCATTGGTTACACGTCTCGGTCACCTCTTGTTCGCGTTGACGGCACTTTGAACAGTGCACGGTACATTTCAGATGTGTTACGACCCGTGGCTCTACCCTTCAATCGATCCCTGCGAAACCCTACATTTCAGCAGGATAATGCACGACCGCATGTTGCAGGTCCTATATGGGCCCTTCTGGATACAGAAAATGTTCGACTGGTGCCCTGGTCAGCACATTCTCCAGTACTCTCACCAATTGAAAACGTCTGATCAATGGTGGCCGGGCAACTGGCTCATCACAATACGCCAGTCACTACTCTTGATGGACCGTGGTATCGTGTTGAAGCTGCATAGGCAGCTGTACCTGTACACGCCATCCAAGCTCTGTTTCACTCAATGCCCAGGCGTATCAAGGCCGTTATTACGGCCAGAGGTGGTTGTTCTGGGTACTCATTTGTCAGGATCTATGCACCCAAATCGGGTGAAAATGTAAACACATGTCAGTTCCAGTATAATACCGGCTGATTCAAAAAGAATACCACAACTTTAGGAATTTAAAACTCTGCAACGACAAAAGGCAGAGCTAAGCACTATCTGTCGGCGAATTAAGAGAGCTATAAAGTTTCATTTAGTTGTACATTTGTTCGCTTGAGGTGCTGTTGACTAGGCGTCAGCGTCAGTTGATGCTAAGATGGCGACCGCTCAACAGAAAGTGGACTACAGTATCTGGAGATGTTAGAGAATTGGCTGTTCCCTCAGCTCGAACAAGAAGCACAACAATTCATATTTCAGCAGGATGGAGCGCCACCACATTGGCACTTATCTGTCCATAACTACCTGAACGTCAACTACCCGAGGCGATGGATCGGCCGCCAGGCAGCCCATGACAGAGCACTTCATCACTGGCCTCCAAGAAGCCCTGATCTTACCCCCTGCGATTTTTTCTTATGGGGGTATGTTAAGGATATGGTGTTTCGGCCACCTCTCCCAGCCACCATTGATGATTTGAAACGAGAAATAACAGCAGCTATCCAAACTGTTATGCCTGATATGCTACAGAGAGTGTGGAACGAGTTGGAGTATCGGGTTGATATTGCTCGAGTGTCTGGAGCGGACCATATTGAACATCTCTGAACTTGTTTTTGAGTGAAAAAAAACCTTTTTAAATACTCTTTGTAATGATGTATAACAGAAGGTTATATTATGTTTCTTTCATTAAATACACATTTTTAAAGTTGTGGTATTCTTTTTGAATCACCCTGTATATTTGTCCAATGAATACCCGTTTATCATCTGCATTTCTTCTAGGTCTAGCAATTTTAATGGCCAGTGGTATATATATATATATATAAATATATATATATATATATATATATATATATATATATATATATATATATATATATATATATATATATATATATATTCGCCCACCAACAACGCCCCCACCCCTCCCCACCCCCACTCGCTACGTCTTTCAGTATGGATTGTACCAAGGATATCATATTACGTGGGATATCCTGTGTAGTCGGATTCATTGAACAGAACAAATAGGAAACTGTAAGGAAATTAAAACACCTAACTGACGTTAAACATTCGCAACCACTATACTCAACTGAGGACAGTCGGTTTTTCTTACGATTCTTAGAATGTATGCTACTTCAGACAAGCAATGGACATTTGTTGTTGTATGTTGAAGCTTACTGCAAAAACGGGCCTTTGCATCATGCATCGATACCACCCTATGGCATGTTATTGTTGGTAACAGAATGGCAAGTTTGTATCCAACGCTGAGATTTGTTGCGCAGCATACACGGACCCAGTAGTACGAGTCCACTTAGCCACACCTCCAGCAGCGCTGCACTGCCAGCGCCCCGCACCACTGCTCACATCACGAATGGCGGCAACCGCTCATACCAGTTACAGTTGGAGCCACTACTCTACGAGGCCTCATTTGTGGTTAGGACAACGAGTCTTATTTTTTGCTGTATTTGAGCTTGACTTTAGTTCTTGCTGCTTATTTGTAATGAGTCCTCTTTCACTTGGAGAAACAGAAGTTAATTAAAACTTCTCTTCGTTGTGTTGTTCGCTAATCATTTCTGCTGCTGTGCTGCTTTCCTACGACGACAGTTCTCGCAGCACTCTGTAGCTGACCTCTCCTTACAACTTTGTACGAAGTCGAACAAAACAATGGGTACTGTTGTTATTTCTCTTCATCAGTTATTCAGTTCAAGGCTGTTAACAACAGTGGAGTGTTCTTGCAGAGCCTGTTGGTTATTTCCAAGTTTAATAGTAGGTTGTGTCTAAATTGTCCACTGTAAGAGATTATCTGAGGACAATGGTTTTGGGTTTAGGTATCATAGAGTGGGGGATGCAGTAACGTATCTTGAACTGAAATCTATATTAAATTTCAATAACAATAGAAAGGTCAATGAAAAAAAAGTGACTAATATACCAAAATAAAACCATTAGCAGAGGCTGTTGTACAAAATTATCAAAGATATGTACTCTTGAAAAAGCCTGGCTGATTTCATGAAAATCCAACAGCTGATAAAATGATTATGAGATACTGTGGACGTGACCATATAAGGCCGTTTATCAGACTCAAGTCCATCGCAATGGATATAAACCATGGGCCTTATGTTGTACTGATGGCTAATGGTTGAAAAGGCTCAAATGACTCTGAGCACTGTGGGACTTAACATCTGAGGTCATCAGTCCCCTAGACTTAGAACTACTTCAACCTAACTAACCTAAGAACATCACACGCATCCATGCCCGAGGTAGGATTCCAACCAGCGACCGTAGCAGTCGCGCGGTTCCGGACTGAGCGCCTAGAACCGCACGGCCGCCACGGCCGGCCACAGGATGGCTAATGTTATAGCTTCTTAATATACGTGTTGTAGGAACGATCAAATGGTGGCAACGAGGATGTGCCACTAGAATTTCGCTAAAGTGGAACCATAAGCGCGCCAACGACCTTGCCCCAGTGGTAACACAAACACCGGTTCCCGTCAGATCACCGAAGTTAAGAACTGTTGGCAAACGGGGTGCACTGAACCTTTGTGAGGCAAACTGAGGAGCAACTTGATCGAGAAGTAGCGGCTCCGGTCTGGTAAATTGACAAACGGCCGGAAGAGCGGTGTGCTGACCACATGCTCCTCCATACTTGAATTCAGTGATGCTTGTGTGCTGAGGACAACACGGCGGCCGGTCGGTACCGTAGGGCCTTCATGACGTGTTCGTACGGAATTTAGCTTAGTTTAGGTTTAGCAACCATAAGATAAACGGGAATAAGAAACTGTCTCCTATTTCAAGATGACGTCACGAAAAAGAAATAGAGTGATATTTCAGATTTGATAGAGAGAAGGAAATCTTGGTCGCAAAATGGAATTACAGTATACTGTGTTGCACTAGGAACTATTTTTAAGTCCGTGGTCCCTGAAGACAGGGCCCAACTTTGGAAATCATCCCAGAAAGAAAATCTCTGTGTTCCACAACCGCAAGCATCGGAGATGTACAAGAATCATGGGATGCGTCCATCTTACGAATTGCTAATAGAAAAACATACGATTTCGGTTCCTGACAAAGAAGTGGTTCTGGAGCGAGAATGGTCGATATGACTTTATAAATGAATACCTGCTTATCAAGAGCTGCAATAAAGGAACTTCTCTTACAGTGAAAGGACTCAGAGGACAGATTGCAGGAAAGTAACTGAAGGAAGGTCTTGAAATGATGTCAACTAAGGGAAGACCAACAAAACTCGTCTCATAATGTTTCAGATATGCCAGAAACTGTACGTCATCTACAAGCATGAAAAGTAGGGAAAATTCTGGTTTCAGAGGTGTAAAAGAGAACCTAGTAGGCATTGCGTTAAGTGTACTGTTACGCTCGGTATTCAATGCTTTCCCGAATAACTAAACTTTTGTTTTGAAAAGTTTTTGAGCGAATTCTTTTGTTAATGTGAGTTTTCATAGGATAAATAATAATTATGGAATGTTGTTATGAGTTTATCACTACTTCCCTTATTTCTTGTCGTTTTCTAGAGAGCAGTGTAACGATAAAACAACAAACAAGTGCTCAGTGTTCTCAAATGAAGACAGCAAGTGAATAAAAGTATGTGTGAATTGAGTTGCCATGGTACAGTTTCCCTAAAATTGTAAAATAAGAGATAAATAAAAATAAGTTTGGTGCTAATGGGTTGATGGGTTGATATGATCCTCTTGACGGTTTCCACTACAGGTAACGGTAAAAGCGCACGTTTGTGATTACGTTTGCTCCGCCTGTCTTCACCGGAAGGACCGCGCCCCCGCCACTCCCAACGGCCACCTCCGCCGCCGTAGCAGCTCGGGAACTGCCTGCGAGGTGGCCAGCTATATGCTTAAGGCAATTACCAAGGCATCTAGAGGCATTAGCGCTAATTACTGGTCGCCACCTGGCCAGGAGCGGACTCCGCATGACGGTAATCCAGACGTCGTGTCAGATCGCGTGGCAGCCGTCACCCACAGTGTGCTAACTCAGTCACTCGTAGCTTCACAACATGCACATTGTCTCTGACAGACATTCCGAAACATGTACTGTTACAGCCGTAGTTTTCTCAGTAGCCATGATCTCAATTTTTTAAAATGAGTAACCTTGTAACTTACCACTCTGCTGTGAAGAGTATTTGATCCGTCGTAAAACAATTCACTGCTTTTGTATCTTCATTTTCTTACGGCCCAGTACTTGACCTTTAAATAGTTGTAACTCGTCTTTCTCTTCTGCTAATGTTACGGCTACATACTGTTCAGACATATTCGGAACGAGCCGTAAAAGCTGACGCAAAAGCTCTCTTGTTCTTTTACATAAGAGCTACTGTGGACTACATTCGTTTCAGTTGTTTTCTCTTTTTAAAAAATTTTTCTCATTATTTTCGATGCTTCTCTCTTCATTCATCTGTTCAGATAACTCTGGTCTTCTTTTTGTGTGTTTTACTAAACCTTTGGAATCTTGCAGATAATTTCTAAGTGACAAACGTTTCTCAATATCTTGTGAAATAATTCGGAGTTCGTGTGTGTCCCTTCCAATTTCTTTGCACCATGTTACCCATTTTTCAACTAACCGAAATACGTGTACAGTCGTTTTGTCAGTCTGTTGGGATTCGTCCTTTTGATTGGTGCGAACAAAGATGGTTGCTCAACTTTTGTGTCGATTTACTTGTACCATTTATTACAGATCGCGATCTTGAAATTCAAGTGTCATTGGAGGGAGGTATAGGACAGTAGGAGGACATTGTGGGTATTGATAACTAATAAAACAGCATGAGCCGTAGTAAGCTGCAATGTAAACCATCTCTGTAGTTTGCATTACAGCGTTCTACGGACCACGATCTATTTTATTATTTAGAGTCTGTGGATCCACACAGAAACAAAATTTTGTTCATTGACATTGTTGTCAGTGTATTACAGGCGATAGATGAGGAGTAGTGGTTTGGGAGTATCTGTACAGCCTTGAGGCAGTAGGGTGAACGAGGGAGGATATGTGGTTCATTCCAGCATACATACGACGCTGGTGAAGAAAGCATACCATAGGCCAAACATAGCTAACTGGGAGTGCATAAGTATGTAGCTGAAGAGCATTTAAACCACTTTTATTTGTCAAGAGACACAAATATTACGGACATTCTTTTATCTAGTGAAATAAGGCAGGTAAGACAAAAAAGCTAGTCAGTGATGTAGCAACTGGGACGAAAACCACACTGGATGGGGTATTGCACAGTGTTGATGGATTCATTTGGCGTGTATACATTAAAGAATTTTGTTGCAAACAGATTTGCTTTAGTTATTAGTTCCAAAGTGTATATGAAATTTTTTTTAACGAAATGATGCGGAATGAATCAATTTACAGCATGTGTATATATGTCAGCAATTAATACTACCTGTCAGCTCTGTTCGTGAAACTATACCGTAAAATTAGGTATTTTCTGTTTTCAAGCCTCTAATTTTGTTAAAAAAATCTAGCCTCTGGATTAGAAGTAGTTCTCCATGAACATGATTGTAGGTTTAAGATATGCTTTGCTACACGTCACACATTTTATGTAAATCGCGAAAGGATCAAAGATTTTTGTCGAAGCGTACTGAGCTCCCTTAATCTTTTCTGGTAGAGTTGTTGGTAGGGATATGACTATTCCTCTCAAACTGACACGAATTCATCATGACAAATTTCATTAGAGTATATACATAATGGGAATATGTGGTTAACCTCCTGAAGAGGTACATACAAGAATACTTGCATTCTAAGTGATGCGATACCCCAGAAAAATTATCCATAAGACATTGCTGAGTGGAAATATGATAAATATGTTAGGCCATTGATTCGTTTGTTTCCAGGACTAACAAAACAATAGTATATGCACTAAATTGTCTGAGCAGCTCAGTATTATGCCTCTTCCTGTTCAAATCTCGTCAATAAGTGCACCTAAAGTTTGGGGAATTCTACTCTAGTTACTGACCAAATTCATGTGCTACATCAATTGTTTGTATGATTCCGTTTGTGGTATAGAACTATATGAATACAGTGTCTCTAATGAAGACTGTGCAGTTTCAGAAACAACTTTGTAACTAGTTGAAGATCATCATTAACATTATTTCTTTTGTTGATTTCTCTCTACAGGGATTTATTGTAACACTTGTACCTTCTGCAAGAAGTACGAATTTTGCCAGATGAATGTTAACGGAACATCACTGACGTAAACGAGGAACAATATGGACACACAAGGGAATGATGTGGGACTCCCTTCCTGAGTTCACCCCAGTCACGTTCGTTTCCTCTCCTTCAACTGCTGTATGAATGATGCAGCACAGCCATCTATTAGAGTTATTGTTTTTAAGTGTGATTAAAAGCATTTGTTTGTAATTTAATCAGTCCCCTAGATCCAAAGTTTCTGTAAGAGAGAAACACGATCTGCACAAACGACGACTTGAAGAGATCACAAAAATTACCAGCTTGCAATATTTCCATTAAAAATTGTATTTCATAAGTGAACCATAAACAACATTTTCAATTGGAAAATCCTTCTGGAATTCAAACGGTGTTATGTCAAGTACACAGTTTCTACTTCAGTGTCAGACTACGGTTCACACATTACTTTCTTGAATATTTTGGAAAAAAGCGGACACTAAGGAAAATGACCGTAGTTATTTAAGTCTTTCTCGCCACCTTTCTTGTAAAGAAATGCGTGCTTTAATCTAAATTTCGCTGTGCCAATGATACATTAGACACATAATTAAAGGCACCATTACGCGTTCAAACTTGTGTGTTTAATTCGCTATTTCCTATCCACTGTTTTACCACACAAGTGCGTAGACGTACCAGCCGTCTTTGTCAGATTTATCCTCAGTTTTGAAACAGCTGTCATGTGGTGCGTATGTTTATACCTGTGAGAATCGCTATCAATACACAAAATGTATATGTTGCATTGAGTTTTACGCCGTGTATAAAGAAGAAAAATAAACTGAGACGTTGCTTCAGAGATTGGTTGAAACTGAGACATAAATGTACCCTCGAAAAATCTGCTAAACAAATTACTATGTATTCGGCCTGTTATTACCCTGACTGCAACAGAATTGTCTACTGTGACGAGTCCCGAGGACCGGCCGTGGACAGCAGTGAAGACCATCCTGATTGTCACCTGCCATACAGTCTGACAACCAGGACTGATGGTCTGGGGTGCCATTTCTTTTCAAAGAAGAAGCCCTTTTCACTGTCATCCGCTGCACCCTTACAGCACAGCGGTACGTCGAAGATATTCTACGACCCGTTCCACCGCCCTTCATGGCAAGTCCTTCTGGGCTTACGTTTCAGCAGGTTAATATCTGTCTGCACACAGCAAGTGTTTCTAATGCTTGTCTTCATGCTTGCCAAACGTAACCTTTGCCAGCAAGGTAGCTGGATCCCTCCCCAACTGAGAACGTTCTGGGAAAAGCCATCCAACCAGCTCGGGATTTTAACGTTGTAAAGCACCAACTGTACAGAATTTAGCACGATATCCCTCAGGAGGACATGCAACAACTTTATCAGTCAATGCCAAGCCGAACAACTACTTGCATATGAGCTAGAGATGGACCAACACAACGCATCAGTGACTTGCTCAATTTATGAAGCACTTTCTCTTGAGTAAATCATCCAGTTTTTCCGAAATTGTAAACGTTTGCTTACTTGTACATGTACATCATGTATATCGATTTGCGTTCCACGCGGATAATTCCTTCATAGTGCGTTTTTTTTGTGTCTTGGTGTGAAGTACAGTACCAATTTTTGTAGAATTCAAGTAACAAGTAACGTGCCATCTTATCCATGGCTTACTTCTTTTTGTAATGGGCTTTGTGGATGTCTTCTTTAGGGAAAATAATGAATTTCATGTCAGCAGCTCTTCGCATTTGCACTTCATCTCGTAGCTCCATAGGTTGAGGTCTGTGATGGTGGTCAATCTTGTTTTGGGAAGAGTGGAAGAAATGCCATACAGGAAACATAGTGTAGATATAATCTACCTCGAAGTCGTCTATAAAGGATGATGTGGCAATGCTAGATTTTACATTTTATCGAAGCTGAATCCATCATCACAATTAATTAAATCAACTGATTCACTTCCCCGAGTAAAGAATGCAAGAACAACGATACACATAGTAAAATCTGAACATTCTCGTAGTCCATTGCTTGGCTTCCCTGTATGTATACAGTTCTCTGCCGCAGCAGATATGCACTACTGGCAATTAAAATTGCTACACCTCGAAGGTGACGTGCTACAGACGCGAAATTTAACCGACAGGTAGAAGATGCTCTGATATGCAAATGATTAGCTTTTCAGAGCATTCATAAAAGGTTGACGCTGGTGGCGACACCTACAACGTGCTGACATTAGTAAAGTTTCCAACCGATTTCTCATTCACAAACAGCAGTTGGCCGGCGTTGCCTGCTGAAACGTTGTTGTGATGCCTCTTGTAAGGAGGAGAAATGCGTACCATCACGTTTCCGACTTTGATAAAGGTCAGATTGCAGCCCATCGCGATTGAGGTTTACCGTACCGCGACACTGCTGCTCGCGTTGGTCGAGATCCAATGACTGTTAGGAGAATATGGAATCGGTGGGTTCAGGAGGGTAATACGGAACGCCGTGCTGCATCCCAACGGCCTCATATCACTAGCAGTCGAGATGACAGGCATCTTCTCCGCGTGACTGTATCGGATCGTGCAGCCACGTCTCGATCCCTAAGTCAACAGATGGGGAAGTTTGCTAGACAACAACCATCTGCACGAACAGTTCGACGACGTTTGCAGCAGCATGGACTATCAGCTAGGAGACCATGGCTGCAGTTACCCTTGACGCTGCATCACAGACAGGAGCGCTTGCGATGGTGGACTCAACGACGAACCTTGGTGCACGAATGGCAAAACGTCATTTTTTCGGATGAATCCAGGTTCTGTTTACAGCATCATGATGGTCGCATCCGTGTTTAACGACATCGCGGTGAACGCACATTGGAAGCGTGTATTCGTCATCGCCATACTAGCGTATCACCCGGCGTGATGGTATGTGGTGCCATTGGTTACACGTCTCGGTCACCTCTTGTTCGCATTGACTTCACTTTGAACAGTGGACGTTACATTTCAGATGTGTTACGGCCCCTTGCTCTGGCCTTCATTCGATCCCTGCGAAACCCTACATTTCAACAGAATAATGCACGAACATATGTTGTAGGTCTTGTACGGGCCTTTCTGGATACAGGAAATGTTCGACCGCTGCCCTGGCCAGCACATTCTCCAGATCCCTCACCAAGTGAGAACGTCTGGTCAATGGTGGCCGAGCACCTGACTCTTCACAATACGCCAGTCACTACTCTTGATGAATTGTGGTATCGTGTTGAAGCTGCATGGGCAGCTGTACCTGTACAAGCCATTCAAGCTCTGTTTGACTCAATGCCCAGGCGTATCAAGGTCGTTATTACGGCCAAAGGTTGTTGTTCTGGGTACTGATTACTCAGGATCTATGCACCCAAACTGCGCGAAAATGTAATCACATGTCAGTTCTAATATAATATATCTGTCCAATGAATACCCGTTTATCATTTGCATTTCTTCTTGGTGTAGCAATTTTAAAGGCCAGTAGCGTATCATGCCGTGGCAGACGGTGTAACATCGATGTTACTGTAAGTAAAGTACGCACGATAGAAGACAATCCGCACCGACAGGAAATCTTATACACACCTGCTTTCTGCAGAATGAAATCATACTCCACAGTACCACTAAAAGTCGCTACGTTCCGCGCTGGCAGAAATAAATCCTTCACTATGTTGGAGACAGTGGAAAGATCAGATGGAGATTCATTTGCTGTTTGAATTACAAAACGCTGCGGATAGTCAATATCTTCAACAGCCTTTATGAGTCCTTTGATTTTTTCCTGTAGGTGGTAATTACCAACAATCTACGTGCTCTGTGTACGAGAGTATTCTGGACACTTTTGGTCTATTTCGATTTTTACATCTTGCATATACAAATCCGTATTTGTCGAGTTGCGAACGACACCGTGTCCCACTGTGCCGTCGGTTTTACGGCCAACCATGAAATACTAGATAGTTTATGCTTGATTCTCAAAGATCCAAAGATTCCTTGAAGCTGAATGAGCATTACGGATACAGACTTCACTCCTAATGACACTAGTATCCACAGATTAATGAGAAAAAAAAATTATACGGAAATCCCAAATGGTGTCAGCACAGTTTTTTTTATGGAAAACTATTTTACACAAACAGAAGAATCGTTAGCATGCCATCGGTGCTACGGTCAGGTTTCTTCAAATCTGCGCAAACGATAACTGTGTAATTGGATGTAGAACAGTGTTCGTCGCTGTGGTAGTGGAAGAAGAACGTATAACGAGCTGCATCGAAACCCCGGCACACCTGAGTCAGGTCCGACAAAGAGGTGACCAGACGAGTCAAACTTCCGGTGTTAACGGCGAGAACCTTATCAAAACTGCGGACTGATAGCACCAATGAAAAAGAAAGTTCCTGGTGCGACCGGTTCCTGCTGGGTCATTATCAAATGAGAACCGTTGAACGCAACAAACTGCGACGAAGAAATCAAGGACAGGTAGCCTACATTCCTGTCATAAATCTCATCAACGTAGACTTACTGACCTTGATACTGGTTGTGATCAAAGACAAAACTGATTGCATTCAATGAATAGATGAATCAGATAGTTCTGTGTGTTTTATCACTCAGTGATCAAACGGGTAAATTGTCTTCTTTCACATGTTCAAAGTTCACTGCAATCCTTACCAAATGTAGCGAAAAATTTATTTTCTTCATTACTTTCTTTATTTGGCCTTCAGTGTGAATACATCACTAATCCATCAAGTTTTATGCCATTTAACCATTAACAATTACACACTGTAGCCAACAACAATTACAAAGAACGTGAAGACGTACATTTTTAATTTAGAAACGATGTTACTTAAAACATATAAAACGATGTGTTGTCACTGTTAACAAGAACCCTAGATGTAGTAACCAAAACATCTTAGACAACCTCGCACGTGGACAGCCACAGATATCAGTGTTCATCTTGGGTATTAATAACCGCTTCACCTGTATTTGGTCCTTTATTACTGTATCACTACCAGTTTCGCGGCACCAAAAGCCACATCTTCAGGTAAAGATAGGATTAAAACATTACAGCGGAAAACCTCGGAATTTTCTTTCCTCAACTTTCGTTGTCCGTCAAAATAAAACACCGCTAAAAGACGGTATGCCATGGATTAAAAACTGCCAGATTCCAATATACTGGATGGGTTCAAAGCAAATCGTACCATAGTGATCACTTCTCCGATCTAAGAGGAACTGCATACAGAGTTCGCGTCCCCTGTACTTTTCATCGCTTTGCCTTTTATTCGGTTTATTCTCAATCCATATACCCTTTATACAGTTCTTCCGTTCAACACATATGGTAATTTATATTCACTTTCACTTAAGGTAGTGATGTCATCGACGAATCTTATCAATAATTTCTTTTTACCCTGAAGTTTAATGTCTTGATATCTTCTTTTACTTCTGCCATACAGATTGAAAAGTAGGGCAAGGGGCATTACTGTCTCACACCGTTATTAATTAGAGCACTTCTTTCTTAGGCCGGCCGGAGTGGCCGTGCGGTTCTAGTCGATGCAGTCTGGAACCGAGCGACTGCTACGGTCGCAGGTTCGAATCCTGCCTCGGGCATGGATGTGTGTGATGTCCTTAGGTTAGTTAGGTTTAATTAGTTCTAAGTTCTAGGCGACTGATGACCTCAGCAGCTAAGTCGCATAGTGCTCAGAGCCATTTTTGAACTTCTTTCTTAGATTTCCATTCTTTTGTTACCTCTCTGTTCTTTTACATTTTGCCTATGGCTTCATTCCATTTTTCTCAGACTTTCGAACATCTTGCATCATATTACATTGTCGACCGCTTTTTCCAGCTCGACAAATCCTATGTACGTATCTTGAATGTTATAAATTGGGGTTTCTGTAGTACCTTCATCTATATAAAAACTAGAATAGTCCCTTGTTTGCCACTTGTCTCAAGATTTCGGGAAATCCGCAGGAATGTTCTCCAACCCTTCTACTTTATTATTCTACAGCCATTTCGCCCCACTTCCTATTTATTTCATTGGTGTTTCTGTACCCTGAAAATTGCAGTTGTGTTATTACTTTCACATCCACAACTGTTACTTGGATTTCTCATGCTGAATAAAAACCACCGCTGTTTTAATTTTGAAGTTAGTTTATTCGGATTAAAGGTTGTGCACTATCTGGGTTTCAGGACACTAATCCCATCTTGAGGTGAGACTTACTTGTGTACGACAATACCGAGAATTGTACTGTTTCGTCGTCTGCTATTAATTAATTAATAGGATTATTGTCCTGAAACCCAGGTTATCCGAAGACTAGAACTTCGAAATTATAGCTGCAGCGGGTTTTAATCATCATGTTGTGGTTCTTTCTTTCGTCCATCAACATTTCTTCTGTTACCATAGGTTAATTCGCAGTTTTTCCCCTTGTTACTATGTAGACACCCCAACTTCTCTGATTGTCATTTCCAGAGAAATACATTGCTCTTCTAACGAAATGTTTATTGTGATAGTCATTTATCGCATTATAATTTAAAGAACTTTAAACGCATCTGAACATTCTTCAGTACTTCAGCACCACACTTCTTCGTGCACCTTTCTCCCGTAGATTTCTCTTCAAGTTCAGTCTACTGTTTATCATTACTAAAATGTAATCCGAATCGGTATATGCTCCTGGGTACACCTTACAATCCAGTATTTGATTTCGGAATCTCTCTCTGACATTGATTTATGCAGCTGAAATCTTCTCCTACATTCAGACAGTTTCCAAATATGCATTCTTTGTTGTAATATTGTAACTGTATTCTTAGCTGTTACTAGCTGAAATTTATTGCAGAACTCAGTTAATGTTTCTACTCTCTCCTCCCTGCTACCAAGTCCATATTCTGGTGTAGCTCTTCCTTCTATTCTTTCATCTACTACCGCTTTCCTCTTTTTACATACCGAATTCCCCGTTCAACATGCTCATACAAATTCGCTATCGAGCACACATCTAAGAGAAGTTGAACTCTTTATTGCTGAAGCGAAGAGTAAATGATTAATATCTCCCAAGGCTGAATTGCCGCAATGACAAATGTCTGAATTTCCAACGGGATGTGTGTCTTTCAACACTCGGCCAGGTATCGCCTATGTGTGTAGTTCTACCCGAACACAAAAATCTTCGTATCTTATTCGTGGTATAATTAAATGACTACGCTGGTCGTTCGTCCACGACTAGACGTGATTATTTTCTCAAAATCTAGTTTATAACTGGTGTCGCAGATTTAATTGATACAAGAAGGAACCACTAGGTAACCAACACTTACGCTGCAGAGCACGGATTTGATACGTTTCGTTTACTTTTTTTTTTTCCTTCAGTGGGCATTAGCCATTAGCTCCATATGAGGTATAATATACTAGAGTAGTTCTCATACGAAAAATGCATAAGTCAAACGCAGAGTCACCTTCTACTAATGGCTGAAGACGTATAACGGTGATAGAATCAACAGAACGCTCTCTCGGACGATGTTAGTAAAGCGTACATTATTAATCTGGAAAAAGAGGAAGCAATTCTGGTGTTAAATGCATCGCAGGTACACAGACTCTTAGGTGACAACAGAAACCTCAGATAAACGTTGGCGGAACTCAAGAAAAGATGTAACGAATGGCAGTATTTAGAGCTGGCACTACCAAAGACAATGATTGGTCAACCCTACAACTTGTGGATTTCACCCTAATGGCTCTCCATCGGGGAATTCAGAAACGGTTCTCAGAAATAATGATTGTTTGTCGACACACAGACTGCAGAGAAAGCTACCTAAAACTGACACATTCCTTGGGTCGTGACCGGTTCAAGGTATCGAAACGTCGTTTCTGGCCAGTTATAGTAATCAGAGAGGCTCGTGATTTTGTTCCATGGTTAAAACTCTTAACGCTTACATCAACCAAGATTTTGTTCTCTTAATTAAGCTTCCGATGTGAATTATGCCTGAATTTATAACCACTGAATGATTTCAGTTCTGACTTACACTAATATGACACTTAACTCGGAAGCCATTCTAAATCTCAGGGTTTTTTATAAAGTAAAGGAGAGGTTCATGTCAGGCGTTACCACAAGAAACAGGAAGAACTTTGAGTGATGTTCACTGTTACTGTCCACTGTTAGAGGAGACGCAGGTGATGACCTGATTGAAGGTAGCTTTCTTTTTTCACTTGTCGCATTTTTCTTTATGAGTCACCTTCTGATTGCTTATGGTGGATCATTTTTGTCTTATAGCCTTTCAGCCGCTGTGATGGTTCATGGGGTCTAAGACGATAGGTACAAATCATGCCAGCTCCCACCTCCCAGTATACCGTAGCTCGTGTCCGCCACAAAAAGACAGGCTTTCGTATTTCTTATCTTCTTTATTCTTTCCTTCCTTTTGTTTTTACTTTACTTGTTGATTATCTCTTCTTGTTTGTCTCTGCAGCAGAGAGAAATAATAAAATTTACAAAACTTTGGAAAATTGGAATATAAAACATAACCATATATATATAGGAAGAATTAAAACAGAAGATAGGAAAGATGACAGCAGAATAATATCCGTTCACTAAATGCGCATGGTGCTGAGTGTAATTGAATTGTCCATCAAGCCGCTGGCCTCCACAGTTCTTCATCTAAATCTAACATCCACTCCAGATTTCCTATTATCTAAACGTTAAACTCTAACAATAGCCTTTTGCAGTACGTTGTCAATACTGAGATGCCTGGGCTAGTAGGCCAGAGTTGGTTAGGTTGTGGAAAGGGGCCAAAATGAGGTTGCTGTCAGTTGCACTCAACATACAAACTTTATTTGTCCACACACAATATTACATAAGAAAGCAAAACACTCAAAGTTGTAATGGATCTCCTTTGATTAACTTTAGATCGGCTGAAGGCAAGGCCTAAGCAAGAAATTGACATCGAAGGTTGTTCTGGAGGTGTCACCCAAAAATATTTTCTGAATCTTCACTCTAAACAGGCTTAAGGCCTTAGCACTTTAATTTTAATGTCTGGAGGCCGCATATTAAGCTATCAGAAGTGTTTCAATCCAACGGCAGAAGGCCTAATCTTAAAACAACTGAAGCAAATTTTGCTGAAGGCCCCATACTAAAACATCACAACCGTATGCCTTAAGGGCAAGACAAGAACATTAATTTAAGAGATATTAAAACTCGGCTGAAGGCCAGACATCAATATAATAATTTAACGGCTTAGGGCATTAAAAGATTGAATGTAAAATTCGGCTGAAAGCACAAAGAACAACAATATCATGCCTTTTAGGCAAGACAAGAACATTAATTCAGGATATGTAAAACTCGGCTGAAGGCCACACATCAACCAAACAGGGAAGTTACTATGTAACAGACACGGAACGGCGCTCAGAAGTTCCAAGGGTCGGCAGGGAATTGTAACGCTAACGCCCGTTTAGGCGAGACACCAATCTACCAAATCAGTTCCGACCACAATATTTCAATACAACGACACACAGAATATTGGCGCCCACAACGACCAACAACACCTCAGCCGTCGAACTCTGCTGGTCCGTCCGCGACCGCTGCTTCGTTGCGACTGCACTCCTGGTGCGTCTCCAACTGACCTTCTTCCTTCGGACGGACGAGGGCACAGAGACACTGGCTCCAACCCAACCATGCAGAGGTGACACAACCGACGTGTCTGCACAGGAAGGAACCGACCCAAATACACGTCGCCGATGTGACGACCGACCGAACGACCAACCAATAGCCGTCCCAGCTGGTACTGGCTGTGTCGACCTCACTGGGGCTCCGTCCCCGACTGCACTGCTGGTCCGTCTCGAACTGACTGCCAGACACACGACGACCCGGAAATACTGTCGGTCTCTCCAGAGATGGGACGGCAGTGCACTTATCCATACGCGCTGCTAGTGCCGCTCACGGGCGAGTAAGACAGGAAGTTAGTGACGCCAGTAAATGGAATAAGAAAACGAGGCTGCAGTACCGTAATAGAAGATGACCAACAATAAATTGCAGGAACACGAGCCGTGCACGTCTCAAGTACATTTTTTTTTCTACTTAGATACAGAGGTGTTGAGATTAATGTTATTTTTTTTTAGCTACTGTGTTGTCTATTCAGGGCCGGTCGCGGTGGCCGTGCGGTTCTAGGCGCTCAGTCAGGAACCGCGTGACTGCTACGGTCGCAGGTTCGAATCCTGCCTCGGGCATGGACGTGTGTGATGTCCTTAGGTTAGTTACATTTAAGTAGTTCTAAGTTCTAGGGGACTGATGACCACACATGTTCAGTCCCATAGTGCTCAGAGCCATTTGAACCATTGTCTATTCAGGGTGTTTCTTGATTTTCACTTACGATCGTGTCGGGATCAGTATCATCACCTAATTCAATGTCGTAATCAGTGCTGTTTTCTACCCTCTGAATTATCTTTGTATACAGGCTCGTTTTCTGGCTCGGACACACTCTGTACAGTGAGTGTGTTCAGCGTAGTCCACTGGTCTTCGTCTCTGAGTATTGCGTGTATGGTCTCCTGAATATTGTTGAGATTTTACCGTAATGTGTGTCTGGGGAGCCTTCTTTACCGCAAGTGCATGTTGGTGTATGCTTCAGGCTCAAGCGGTTTAAGAGCTAAGAGTAAAGTGCCATGTTCTGTTAAAAAAAGTGGATCATACCGCGGCTGGGCTCGATGTATTTGACGTTCAGTTGCTCCCTCACATCGGGAAAGAACTGGTGTAGCCTGCTGGCCTTATTACTTGTGTCTCATTCACCTTATCAGGTATTCATCCTCCAAATTTTTAATTAGCGTTTCGCTTCAGTTGCTACTCCACTGATCTTCCGGAACTGGTCGTGCCTTCCCGCCTTAAGGCAGTACATAGCCGTTCTATATCTTATCGTAACGTCTATTGGGTAGATTCCCAGCACCACACAGTATGATTCCACTGAGGATGTGCCGAAAGTTGCCGAAGGTGTACGTAAGGTCTGACGAGGATCCGGGTTGTTGATAGGCTCAACCTGTGACTCCATGTGCTTGCGGCGAAGCTACGTATCGACTAAAAGAGGCCACAATGGGATGTCCGTGTAACTTACAGGGGGTGTTTAAATTGTTCTGAATTTAGTCTAGCTGGTTTCTGTGGCCAGTCTTTTGAAATTCATTTGATTACTATTCAACTGTCCATCTGCCATTCGACCGCTCAGTTCTTACATTAGTCTAGTGGACTGTTGTATACTGTTTCGGGTACCTCTAGTTGTCTCTCATGAACAATGCGGGCCAGCAGAGGTTATCAAAGGCACCGGCAATGTCGATCAAAATTGCCGTTGAATACTGGCAACTCTAACGCTTGGCTGATGGTCCCCATCAGTCGACGTTCCCTCTCTGAACCCCAACTACTGTTGGCTTAGGCCATGGAGATCTCTGTGGGCCTGTAAACGCCTGCACAGGAGCTTTTCCTGGATCTTAGCAAATATATTTATAAGACATATAGACCTTTATGACTTTGGATCTGGTGTTCTCTGTCAGCTGCCTTAGAGACCTTCCAAATTGTAGCCATTCGACCCAGCCGTAGAGCGTCGTTTAGCGTAGTTGCAAGGAATGAGATGATGTGATATTATCTGTTTAAATGCTTCTAAATGAATTCCGTCTGGTCCCGGTGCTTTCTTGTATTTGAGCTCTGAGATCGCTGTCGCCACATCTTTTTGCCCAAAACGGCAAGTGATTGTGGCAGTGTCGTATGGTGCCTGCAGTTCCTCTCGCTGTGTTGCTTGTTGGTATGAATCCGTGCTGACGATTTCAACAGGTAGGAGCTTGTGCAGTAGGAATTGTGCAGTTTGCCTCTATCCGTTTGTCATCGCGCCGTCATCCTGTCTTAGCGTCCCCAGAACTATTGGGCCCTTTACTTTTTCAGTAGTTATTTTGTATGGTTAGTCCCATATGTTTGTATTTTCGACGCCACGTGTCTCTCCCAGTGTTTTTTTTTTCGTGTTTTGAAAAATTCATTTTTGTACTGGTCTTTTAATGGCCTATATGCTTCCAGTCTTCCTTGTCTCTCTCTGAGTGCTATTGACCTTGGTATAGTCGTTTCGCTCTTCGGATGTCTTGTTTTAGTCTAATCAGTTGAAGGTAAACAAGTGCATGAGTGTATCTAGCTGATGATTGTGATATACATAGTAAACTTTAGCGGGCCGTTCTACAACAGTGGGCGGTGAATAGCTCATGAATTGATTACTCTGAGGTTAGTTCGTGAATGCTGCGAAGTGGTACGTTCTTATGGGAAATGTTTCTTCTTCTCTCGACAAACACAGCCTGTCAAAAACAGCATTCGAGACAGAAAATTTCAAACAGACTGAAAGGAACAACGCATTGTTTCGCAAACATTCTAAGAGCTCCAAACTTCCGCAGGCTGGAAAAATTTCCTGTGACGGCAGCTGCTCTCAGAGCTTTCGCGATGAAAGCGAAATATTCCCTCGACACTGCAGAATCAATTTCTTCCTTTCTTGACAGGGCTTCTGTACGAGACGAACTCTGAATATAGGAGTGTAAGGGTGGCTATATTTAACAGATAATAAGCATGCACGTAGGAGAGAGCATAGATATAACAACTTCCGGTTTCCTGGTATTATTCAGCAGATATCGGGATTTATTGTAACATCGATCTGTAAATTACTAACGGCAGAATCGCAGGTGAGGGTTTCGGAAAAAGTAACGCCGAAGCCGTTGTGCAGTGCTGCTTCTCGCGTCAGGCTCAAAATGCCTCTGCGTGATGAGAGACCGTAAAATCGATGTGAAATTTTGGTACGTTGAAACTCGAGTGCCTCTTAACAACAGGTAATGTTTCCACTGATTATACTGAACAGGAATTGCGGTTTGGAGTGTTTCAAATAAATCAGTAAAAAATAGTGGTGGCAGCTCTCACGCATCCGTGGCCACTGGTCGCATCTAGTAGATGCGAATCACTGGTGGGAAAATTAAAACACAGTTACTGCGTACATCTGTATATATCTCACAAAGTGGAACTGCCGAATATAATTGGATTTCATTTCAACCTCTGTCACTTGTCGCTGTTACCAAAATATCCTGTAAACTTCATGGAAGTTGAGAGCATATGGAAATCTGTCAGCATACGTACCGTCGACATTATTATTCAAACCAGGGGAGAGAGGGATTCGAAAAAGAAAGCACAGCTGATTACATTGACATGCCTTAAATTTTCCACTTGTATCCGTCAATCTACAGTTATAATCTATACAGGCTTATAATTTCGTATCGTTAGTATTTATAGCCCAGTAGCAGATATTATTTAAAAAACAGCTTATGTGCCCCGTCAAAACGCAAAAAAGAGAAATAAACACCAGTAAACGTAGTTTTCGTTCTCAGGGTCATTACCTGATAATGAGGCTTGGTGGTTATACAATATTAGTTCAATGGCAGATGCAGAACGTATCGTGGTCAATATATATTCTATTAATTGATACTATCCTCTCTTTTGTAATACCACACGTTACAGGAACTTAATGCTTCTAGGCTAAGATATATTTTGCTTTCTTCAGCCGCCTGAAAGCAATTCAATGGAGGTTCAGAGAAGCATGTCTTCTACAAAGAAATGGCTCTGAGCACTATGGGACTTAACATCTGTGGTCATCAGTCCCCTAGAACTTAGAACTACTTAAACCTAATTAACCTAGGGACACCACACACATCCATGCCCGAGGCAGGATTCGAACCTGCGACCGTAGCGGTCACGCGGTTCCAGACTGAATCTCCTAGAACCGCACGGCCACACCGGCCGGCATGTCTTCTACATCTGCATGTGTTCGTAGTGAAATGAATGATCCATTACATTTCGGACGTGGTGCCACTGAAACTATTTCTTTGTCCTTACGTCTGTCTCCTTATATCAGGAAACGATGTTATCTCCTTACTTGCGTACAATATGTGAATTCGACCCAGATCTATGTCTATGCACAGTACTGTATAAATAGGCTGTACGTTTAGGTTCACCACATCGACGTAATACAATCGGAAAACAACTACATTGAATACTAAGTTCTCTATTACTATGGTTGGAACTTAAATAGCGGCAAATATTATTTCACAACTGATACAAATGAGTTACATCTTTGCACCTTGTACTGTCCTTCAAAGTAGTCAACAGCATTGTGGAGAACCCGTTGCCGGTGATGTGGAAGGCGTAGTATACCGTTAGCAGAGCCTGTTGTGTTGATGGTGCAAATGGAGCCCCGACCGTTATGGCCGTGCGGTTCTAGGCGCGTCAGTCCGGAACCGCGCAGCTGCTACGGCCGCAGGTTCGAATCCTGCCTCGGGTATGGATGTGTGTGCTGTCCTTAGGTTAGTTAGGTTTAAGTAGTTCCAAGTCTAGGTGTCTGATGACCTCAGATGTTTAGTCACATAGTTCTCAGAGCCATTTGAACCATTTTTTTGCAAATGGAGTGGTCTACTGCCTGTCGAATCTCTGGAACAGTTCTGAAGCGAATGCCACGAACTGATTCCTTCATCTTCGGAATCAAATCTTAATCAGAAGGACTTAAGGGGAGCCGGAGGTGGTCAAATCCAAAAAAATTACGATTTGTTTTGCTACCGAAAATTAATTGGAACATTCCTCTTTAATGTAAACTTTGAATTATTGTTCTACTCGCCCTAGAAGTGGAGTTATTACCATATTCCCCCACGCCTGCAGAGGAAATGGGCGGCCGCTGAATGCATCTAACACCCTCTCGTGACTTCCTGGCGAACTGCTTGGGATTTTCTCGGCCTGTTACGCAAACAGCGCCTTATGTTACGCATACCGCAAGTGTGCAAGGGTTGGCTACATTGTTTTCTGTGACAAATATTCCTCGTATTTCCTTACAGCTTACTCCTATTTTCCTCAGAATTTCGAACATCTTGCTCCATTTAATATTGTCGTACACTTTTGTTCTGGTTACGATGCCACGTTTTAGTAACCGTGTATGTAAGAAGAGGAAGAACTTAGGGAAAAGAAAATTAACACTAATACGAAGTTGCGGTACTACAATGAATAAGAGCGCGGAACATCGTCTCTTTGCTGTTTACCGTTTCGAATTAGTTCAGTGTTGCGCCTGTTGTTGGTAGTATATTTCTTGTGTAAAGCGGGTAATATGCAGTATGTACAAGAATCAGGAGGGAACAATAAGACCAATTTTTCACGACTTAGCACAGCCAGAATTGTTACACAAATGTCTACACGGAAAGACGCAGAATCCTAATGAGAGCGTAAACAATTTGATTTGGAAAGTGATTCCTAAAAGGGTTATTTGTAAGCATAAAAACCCTGCACTTTGGCATTTATGATGCAATAGCAACCTACAACCAAGGTAACAGTGTGAAGTGTGAAGTTCTGAAGGCATTAGGATTTACAGCTGGGGTGAACACTGTACGAACACTAAGAAATATCGACAGAGAAAGGATAAGAGGAGCAGAAAGAAGAGAAAGGCATATGAAGTATGATGGAACAACAGGCCAGAAAAGAAGACAGAAGAGGAAGCTTTTGGAGGATGAAGAAGAAGACCCTGATAATCCATCCTATAGTGCAGGAATGTATTGAGAAACTTTGATAGCCATTTCCTGTAAATTAGAATTTTTCGGATATAAGGAACATTTTCTCAAAATCCATTCAAACTAGAGAGATGAATTTTTATACAGCACTCCTAGTGGTCAAACTTACATTGTAACACAGCCATTTGGCAATATGTTCAGTAGTTTCGTTTCAGTTTAATTATAAAGCAATTATTTGTAAAAAAATTTGGGTCATTAATAAAAAAAATAATTGGAAGGAAACTAGAAAAGATATTCCAAAATCCCTCTATCATAACTGAAATACTAAACCACTCTATATATAAAAAAATTCAAATTTTTCTATTTGGTAGTTTATTCATAAATGTTCCTCAAACTTAGTGATTTTAACATGGGCAGCATAGGCACCTCCGGCTCCCCTTAAGTCCGTGGAGTATGGTGGATGGTACAATTCTTCCCAGTCCCATCGACCGAACACAGCAGCCACAGCTTGTGCTGTATGCGCCCGCTCATTGTCGTGCAAAATGATGGGTGGGTTGCACCGAAAGTGTCGCAGCTTCTTTCGCAGAGCTGGTCGCAGGCGATGCTCCAAAAACGAACAGTGATACTGTGCACACTGACGATGGAATTCGCTTCAGAACTGCTCCAGAGACTCGATAAGCAGTAGACCGCTCCATTCGCGCCATCAACAGAACAGGCTCTGCTAACGGTATAGTACGCCTTCCACATCGCTGGCAAGCGGTTCTACACAACGCTGGTTCAAAAAATGGTTCAAATGGCTCTGAGCACTATGGGACTCAACATCTTAGGTCATAAGTCCCCTAGAACTTAGAACTACTTAAACCTAACTAACCTAAGGACATCACACACACCCATGCCCGAGGCAGGATTCGAACCTGCGACCGTAGCAGTCCCGCGGTTCCGGACTGCAGCGCCAGAACCGCACGGCCACCGCGGCCGGCACAACGCTGGTGACTACTTTGAACGACAATAACAATTGCAAACATGTAACTCTTTTGTGTAGGTTCTGAATAAATAGTTGCCAGTATTTAAGTTCCCAACCTCGTATATGCTTTGTAGGATTCTTTCGACATCTTCCTCCTTCGATAAGAATCTTTCGTAGATGTGAAGTCGCTACGGTTGGACACATTTCACCATTCTCTAAGAAAGAAGTCTCTACCACTTCAATGCATTTAGGTTACGTCAATAATATAACTCAAAATCAATGTTATATTACAATATCATGCCTTTTATTTTGACAGATTACTTTCGTCTGTGCACATAGTGTATTTTTATTTGAAAACAAAATTGGTTCCTTTGCGCAATTTGTGGGTCAACAATTTTATAAACTCACTTCAACTAAAACTTCCAAAAGTAAGCAAAAGTGCACAAACCTTTGCATCCTAGCACTTACTTTCATTTCTTGTAGTCGACAAACTGGTGACGTGGCGTTGAAGGATGGAAAATGGAAATGTTGACAAGCAACTGGCAGCCGATCGTTAATGACACATATCATCGAGCAGCTGTACCAGATTTTTGCGAATTTGGGAAACATCCGGAAAAATCTGGAAGGAATTTTTGTATGAAAATGTCAATAAAAGAATTGTGACAGTCAGTCTGACAGTTCTGTGTCACATGTTTTTATAAACAAACGAGACATTCAGTTTGACTGTTTTTTTGCATCATGTTTTCATAACAACAACAAATTCCGCATTGAATATTGATATTTTACACAAAAGAAAACATTGGATACTATGATCACATATTTGGTATGTTCCAACGATTGAGTTGATGTCAGTTGGGGATAATTTGGTGTGCTGTAAACGGTCAGTTGATTTTCAGTTCGTGGTTTATTTCTTTGAAAAAATGCCACCAGTGAGGCGCCGAAATATGCTTCGTCGTACGTGAAGCGCACGCCAGTTACATGATTGGCGAGTCCGTGAGACTGACGAAGAGCGTAAACAACGTTTGGAGGCAAATCGAATAACAAATGGTTCAAATGGCTCTGAGCACTATGGGACTTAACTTCTGAGGTCATCAGTCCCCTAGAACTTAGAACTACTTAAACCTAACTAACCCAAGGACATCACACACATCCATGCCCTAGGCAGGATTCGAAACTGCGACCGTAGCGGTCGCGCGGTTCCAGACTGAAGCGCCTAGAACCACTCGGCCACTCCGGCCGGCCAAATCGAATAACAATTATACAACAAACACTATCTGTTAAGTCGGCTCCGAGATAGAATATCCTAAGCTGTGCTGTGAAAATGTGCTGTTTTGTTTCCCATTTCAGAGTCATTTGTAACAAAAAACAGGAAAGCGGTTTTTTTGGCTAACGTTATAACATTACCCGTTCATAGATTAAAATCATACCAAAATACTGTCATTAAAACTGCTATCTGCTACCAGATCCAGTAGTTGGAAAGGCCTCTCTAATACCCCGCGTACTAATGATTCCTACCGATTAATGACATCATTTTCACTTGCATTCCAAATCAAGGTTTTGTTTGCAATAAAATTAAATAAGGCCAGAGAGAGGGGGTGGGGAGAGAGGGTGGGAGATGATGAACAGAGATGGGGGAAGGAGGAGGAGAAGGAGACGGAAAAAGGAAAGAGGAAGTAGTAGAGTGAAAGAGGTGGAGGGGGGTGGGGGCGGGAAATGAGATTAAGACGTGTATGCAGCGCCCCCTACGTGTCAAGAAACTAATAAGTTTTCCATCGTTCCCTAATAGTTAATTAAGTCTTTAATAATTTTGAACCATGGGAAATGCCGATAGAGTGTGAGATAATGTTCATACCGATCCCGCATTGTCATTGAAAGCATTATCAGCTACCAACTGCATGATTTCCGTTAGTGACAATTTCATGTACTGCTCGAACAGTACATCACTTTCCCTTTCTTCTTAGACACTAGCGATATCTGTGGGGATCAGTTGCAGATATGGTTCTCACGTATCAAAATGAATCATTCTCCAGCCAAATATACTCTGTAATAGGTTTGTTTATAAATAACTCATCTGCTACCAGTCACGATTTTCTTTAATTTATTTAAATGATTTCCATTTTCCAGTGAAATGGGAATCATTTGCCGAAACGCGTCATGCGACAAATAAATTAAAGAAAATCGTGACTGGTAGCAGATGAGTTATTCATAAATAAACCTATTGTTTTCACAGTCGCAGGTTTTCATAACCATTTTTAATGGATCAAATCGGACATACTCTATAATGAGGAGCCTTAGCACACTTAGAAAGGTTTCGTAATTGGAACTCAGAGTTCATAGAAGGAAAAAGTACTGGAAGAAAAGTAAGGAGAAAAGAAATAAGAATAAATTATTTCTTGTGGTCCTCTGTAGGAGAAGCCAGTAAAACAATAATTATGGTAATAAAAAATTGTAAAAAAGTATTTATAATTATCCTTCGTGAATGGTTTATATATCATTACCAATATTAGTTGAGACGCTACGTGCGTTTGTATTGGCTAAAAGCAGAGAAATGAAAGTTTAATACGTAATAGTAAGATCCATTTTAAACTATGTTCTAAAGTAGAGGTCTGTGGACAGATAATAACAGAAAGAATACCACCTTTTTATATGAAATGTATGCTGAGGAAGGTGCGAGTAGAGGTTGGATATCACTCACCCCTGCACTTAAGAATGGGCGCTGAGTTTGTCTTCATACAGCCGCCTTCGCACTGCTATCGTTCAAGTCGCAATGCAACTTCCACCTAAGCATTTTCTTGCAGATTCTTTATTTACACTCCACTTCCTTAAAACATGATGAATTCGTCAGCATTCTGAAGTGCTTTCTGGTACTTTTAACGACCTACACTGTAACTTGACGTCACAGCAAGCAGCAGTGGGACAGTTGGAGGAAAGTGTCGGACTGAAGGCTGCCGCCCCAAATTTCTTCTCCAGTGATGGCTGCTCGGTCCTGAGGGACGTAACGTAGCACCACCATTCCGCTACGCAGTCCACATTCCCCGCTGCGCTGCTATGAGCATTCCTCGCCCCGCTAAGGCGCTGGGCTGTCCCTCAGACGGGAACGGCCGCCACGTGCTTCCGCTAGCTCCCAGCTTGCTCGCTACAAATGTCCGCTGCTGTGTGACAAACGAGGCGCCCTGTGGCGGTGCCTGGATAAAGGAGAAAAATGACCCTCTCACGTATTAAAGGCGACGTCTCACGAGCCGGCATTGAATGCTCCAGCTGCCACGCGGTGCCATGCGAATGGAGTGGTAGGATCTGTCGCGCACGCTATTCTATCAAGAGCAGCGACAGTGCTATGAAGCGAGATGATGTGTCATCTGTGTTCTTCTTTGTTCGTTTCACCCATTTAAGGAGTGCATCCATGTCTGATGGTTGGTTTGAAAGTTCCTACCTCCTTATGCTTACAGAACTTCATGAATTCAATACGTTTTTTCTTCCGTTGTTCCAATCATTTCCTCCCCAGTCTTCTCTTTACTATTCTCCACGGATCTAAGTTGCTAGTTTTCCAGAGGTTGAATGACTCACTATATTTACTTTTCTAATTTTCCTTTCTTGTAAATGTTCCGTAGTTATCAGCTGATTTTGAACGTCTTTAAATTTACAATGATGTTTCGGTGAATACATTGTTGTCCACTCTATAAATACGGTCTCTGAATTTGAAGCATCTCTTCCCCATGGTGTTGGTAAACTTAAATATTTACGTGTAGAGTTCAAATTTTCCCTTCATGGAAATTCCATTTTCTGTGTGGGTCCACACAGTTTACTAAGAACTTTCCACTCGTTCAGTTTCTGCAATTACACAGAATGTCTCAAATTGTTTGGATCAAATTGAAACACGTGGTGGTGGGTTCACAACCTATTATATTGGGATAGGGAACCAATGGCCGGAAATACATAATTATTGTAATATGGACATAGCATACACCGCATAACGACGACGTAGCTCAAGGTAATTGTTGAAAGCAACGACCGCCAATCTCAATGCAAGTCTTGCTGCAGTTCCACCATACTGTTGCAAAGATACCGGGTGTCTTTTATACGCTGGAACGGACAGCGGGTGTTAAAACAGCGTACACCCCTGCCCACCAAACAAAAATACTGTACACCACTTAACTCGTAGCACGTGTGTCATGTGACGATCGTATGTATCACTCTGGCGCATTAACTTGTGCCGCGCGCACCTCAATAGCCCTAGAGCCAGTTGTCTATTGCTTCATTCAGCTTGTGATGTGTCCATAGTGAGGTGTGTTATTGTGTACAGCGCGTGACTCGTAGTCGGAGATGGAAATTATTCGTCACGAGAGTTGGCAGACATGCATTTAATGTACCGTGCAGCAGGATGTAGTGCGCGTAAAGCAGCAGGAATGGGCAGGGAATACTTTCTCAACTTCCATCATAGTGGGAGGAAGTTTATTCCTGTGCACACCAACTTACGAGAGACGGCGATATTTATGTATGTATTTTTGTAGGTATTCTTATTTATTTATTTTTTGTTCATAATTACAGCCTGTTAGCTGAAAAGCTAAAATCGGCCATACAAATCACTGATATGAGTCCAACAGACTTTGATTTGTTTCCGAAATTCAAGGAACAACTCCGTAGAAGACGTTTTGATACAGTCGATAAAGCTTCCAATGAGGTAACTCGAATAATCAGACAGCACAACAATGAAGGTGACCTATACAGTCGATAAAGCTTCCAATGAGGTAACCCGAATAATCAGGCAGCACAACAATGAAGGTGACCTATCCGGGATACAAAGGTTACCCCAACGTTGGGTAACTGTCCGTAGGCCAAAATATAGATTACATTGAAGGCATATGCAGGTATGCCGGCCGCTGTGGTCGAGCGGTTCTAGGCGTTTCAGTCCGGAATCGCGCTGCTGTTACGGTCGTAGATTCGAATCCTTCCTCGGGCATGGATGTGTGTGATGTCCTTAGTTTAGCTGTGTTTAACTAGTTCTAGGTCCTAGGGGACTGATGCCCTCAGATGTTAAGTCGCATAGTGCTTAGAGCCGTTTGAACCATTTGATCCTCGCATGATATACTGTGTTGACAGACGTGCGACAGAATACGAATAGCTGTAATAATGTAAAAATATATACATTTAATTATGTGGTAGTGTCTTTAAGCTAATCTAGTTTCTGGTTCACAGTTGTCTTTATGGAAATAAATGATTACATTATGCAAAACGTGTTTAACAATTTCCGTTATTTCATTATAAAGGTAATACATATCGCCTTCTTCCAAAACTAAACACTGCGTAACTGGTTTTTCTATGGGGCGTCACATAGATGGTGGTAAACTGAGTTTTCTATCGGGAAGGATCTTTCGAAGATAAATAGCGAGAGTCCGAGTGCAAATTCTGTATCGATCGCTGTGTGAACAAGGCATTCAGTGTTGTACCATGGAGAGCCTCAAGACATGATCAAGTTTATACGAGTTTCGTTAAGAATCCTATTAGAACTTTTGACAGCTTCACCTCCTAGAAGCGTTGGCCTGCTGGGCCTTTATACAGGAGTTTTGCGATACTGTAGGGGGAAATGTCGTTACGTTACGAGGGCTTTACATTGTGACGGAGTTAGAGCGGAAATGACGGTGAGTGCCTTTCCGCAGACAGTTCTGGTCAGGAACACTGCAGGGGCATTGTAGCTTCCGCTGTTTGTTCCGCTCGCTACAATGCGGCGCTGCTCGTCTGTCGCTAACTCAGTTACGTGCAGTGCGCCGAGCAGGTGACACACACACACACACACACACACACACACACAGGCGCCCGCGAGGAGCAGCCGTCTGTTGTCGTCTTTGGCGCTCTGAACAGTGTCGCCTGTTTCACATTAAGTCAGCGTCATAAGTGCTATTGTAAGCTATTTGTTTAGAGTTCCGTGCCTCAGTTTGTTAAAAACATAATCGTTTTAGAATCGCTTCGTTGTCCATCTGTCTGTCCGACTGTTAACGGATAGACGTATCAAGCTAAAGTTTCTATAGGGCCTGAAGGTGTAATAAATTTATGCATCCAAGTCAAAACGACCAAAAGCTACGGCCATTTAGTTCACGTATTTTGATACTAGCATATTCATTCATCAAAATTTAGTGAGTACTTACAGTAGGCATAGAATCATGGTATTCGACAAGAAGTAACGTATCACAATATAACCAAACGAAAAGTTCCAAAAACTGTAAATTTGTAATTCTATCACACGATTTTCTTTTCTAATTTCTTATCTGTATTCTGTCTTTCCGACTGTTAAGAAGCCTTTTTCCCAAGTACGACTTGACGTATCAGTATAGAATTTATGCCACATACTGAAGGGAGTGGTCCGTTGGATGTAAAAATATTGAAGCTTCCAAGCCACTGCAGTAAAAGCTACGGCCGTTTATGTGACATATTTTAACACTCGCAGACTCACTCATCAAAGTCTGTAGGCTACTTCCAATTGACCTACAATGATGAAATCTTACAAGGAGTGAGACTTCACAGTACAGGTCAAGAAAAAAAAACGAAATTTGTCAATTTGCAATTACCAAACGAAAAAAGAAATTCTTTTGTTTTTTGTTATCCGATATCGAAATTAAAATAGTCGTTCTGTATTCAGGCCCACTGGGTTGTAGTAGTAAAAGTGAACATTAGGCAAAGAATGACCTTATTGCTCATATGACGCAATTAACGCACATAGATATGGTGTTTCAATTTCTACGTGAAACCAACATTCTCAGACTAGTTCTACTGAAATTATAACTTTCTCGAACATCTTGGAGCCTGTGGGAACCATGTCTTGCCAGTATAAGTGTCGACAACAGCCAAAAATGGTAACAGATTTTCGGTTCCCGAACTGTACAAACTGTCTATATACATAATTAAAGTTGTACGGAATCCTTGGAGCGCGAATCCTACTCGCATCTGGACTTTTCTTCGTGTTTAAATATTATTTTAAATTCTTATTTAATACCGTTGGGCCTCTGACTCCAAGGCAACGGCGTGCTGTGGTAGGTGGAAACCATGCTGTACAGCCGATATCTTCGCTAGACAGTCACAAGAAAAGAATAACGTGCCAGTTTCAGAATATGATCGATTTGTGCAGATTTCTGAATCCTAGTATGTACGTAGGTACGACTCAGAAAGGACGGACGATGTGTTACGTACATACTTATTTAACTGAAGGACGAAATTAAACTAGAATATCTCTAAAAAGTATTCTGCCTTAATAAAACAGTTATAAAATTGAAGCAACTGGAATTATATCAAATAAAGCGTGGAAATGGAAATGTTCTAAGAGACATTTTTTCCAGCTAGTATTTTCATCACTGCTGTGTTCTCGTTACTCTAACGCAAGTCCACAGACATCACCCAAGCGCCAAACCATGGAGGAGTTTATTCAGATACACGTCAGCAGGTGGCGCATAGTCTTTGTGCTATGCTGCGTATCCTTCTGGAGTTCTAAATTTTGAAAGATATGACAAGTGGTTTATATCGACTACAGTTCGACTAACTAAAAGCTTAATATGGACGTTGTTGTAGTTGTGGTCTTCAGTTGTGAGATTGGTTTGATGCAGCTCTCCATGCTACTCTATCCTGTGCAAGTTTCTTCATCTCCCAGTACGTACTGCAGCCTACATCCTTCTGAATCTGCTTTGTGATTTCATCTCTTGGTCTCCATCTACGATTTCATTAACAAGTTTGTTTGTTCGGCCACCGTCCGCAGTAAGCGCAGAAACACTTATATTGTAAATAAAACTGCCTTTTCTTGCTGAAACTTAATTTATTTTCTCAGTCGCGTTTCGCCTTAGATTAAGAAAAAGGCGAAACGCGTCTGGGAAAAGTAAATTGGGTTGCAGCAAGAAAAGGTGGTTTTATTTACAAAACAAGTACTAATGTTGTAATGTTGTACGTGTATTATCACAAACAGAGCACAATGTGCTAGTGTTAGTGACGCTTGGGAAAAAGATCTTGTGAGGCCGTCTTCGGAAGGAAAAGCAGCCAACAACTAATGTGAACAACAGCAAAAGTAATATAAACGCGAACAGCTCACTGAAGATACGCCCGTCAGTCATAAATCGTCAGCAGTGCCATTTGTGTAAGTAAATAGCATTAAAACAGTGGCTGGCTATTACGTTCCTCTTTGCAAGAATTAACTTCCTTATTAGCACTTAGAATCCAACACATTCCTGGTGCGTCATTTTCAACATCTTAATAAAACATTTATTTTCTAATCTGTCTCGTTATACACTCCTGGAAATGGAAAAAAGAACACATTGACACCGGTGTGTCAGACCCACCATACTTGCTCCGGACACTGCGAGAGGGCTGTACAAGCAATGATCACACGCACGGCACAGCACACACACTAGGAACCGCGGTGTTGGCCGTCGAATGGCGCTAGCTGCGCAGCATTTGTGCACCGCCGCCGTCAGTGTCAGCCAGTTTTCCGTGGCGTACGGAGCTCCATCGCAGTCTTTAACACTGGTAGCATGCCCCGACAGCGTGGACGTGAACCGTATGTGCAGTTGACGGACTTTGAGCGAGGGCGTATAGTGGGCATGCGGGAGGCCGGGTGGACGTACCGCCGAATTGCTCAACACGTGGGGCGTGAGGTCTCCACAGTACATCGATGTTGTCGCCAGTGGTCGGCGGAAGGTGCACGTGCCCGTCGACCTGGGACCGGACCGCAGCGACGCACGGATGCACGCCAAGACCGTAGGATCCTACGCAGTGCCGTAGGGGACCGCACCGCCACTTCCCAGCAAATTAGGGACACTGTTGCTCCTGGGGTATCGGCGAGGACCATTCGCAACCGTCTCCATGAAGCTGGGCTACGGTCCCGCACACCGTTAGGCCGTCTTCCGCTCACGCCCCAACATCGTGCAGCCCGCCTCCAGTGGTGTCGCGACAGGCGTGAATGGAGGGACGAATGGAGACGTGTCGTCTTCAGCGATGAGAGTCGCTTCTGCCTTGGTGCCAATCATGGTCGTATGCGTGTTTGGCGCCGTGCAGGTGAGCGCCACAATCAGGACTGCATACGACCGAGGCACACAGGGCCAACACCCGGCATCATGGTGTGGGGAGCGATCTCCTACACTGGCCGTACACCACTGGTGATCGTCGAGGAGACACTGAATAGTGCACGGTACATCCAAACCGTCATCGAACCCATCGTTCTACCATTCCTAGACCGGCAAGGGAACTTGCTGTTCCAACAGGACAATGTACGTCCGCATGTATCCCGTGCCACCCAACGTGCTCTGGAAGGTGTAAGTCAACTACCCTGGCCAGCAAGATCTCCGGATCTGTCCCCCATTGAGCATGTTTGGGACTGGATGAAGCGTCGTCTCACGCGGTCTGCACGTCCAGCACGAACGCTGGTCCAACTGAGGCGCCAGGTGGAAATGGCATGGCAAGCCGTTCCACAGGACTACATCCAGCATCTCTACGATCGTCTCCATGGCAGAATAGCAGCCTGCATTGCTGCGAAAGGTGGATATACACTGTACTAGTGCCGACATTGTGCATGCTCTGTTTCCCGTGTCTATGTGCCTGTGGTTCTGTCAGTGTGATCATGTGATGTATCTGACCCCAGCAATGTGTCAATAAAGTTTCCCCTTCCTGGGACAATGAATTCACGGTGTTCTTATTTCAATTTCCAGGAGTGTATTTTGCGGTATAGTGGTAACCAGTATAATTTTGTCTTGTCACAATACCTTCTTAATTCCATGGATGCAGATAAGTTACCTGTAAACAGAGGTACATTGGTTTGTTTTCATTCTTCTGATAACTATCAAGTTTGACGTAATGGAAGTTTTGCATTTCCACTTTTCAAAAATCCAGCAAAGGCATTTAGTTGACATAAGTAACAGATACATTGTCCAGTCACATTAATGTGATCACTTGTCAAAAGCCTGAATAAGCATCTTTCGCTGTGGGGTCAGAGAGTCAGAGAGTCGGTGAGATCGTGGGTGGTACCGAAAGAGATGTGGTGCCGTTCGACTCCAGCGGCCAGCTGCGCTAGGTTTCTCAGCTGAGGATCCATGGTACGACAAGCCCCATCGAGGTGCCCCTCAGATTTTACATTGGGTTTAAATCTGGAGAATGTGTTGACCAGGGGAGTACGGTACACTCACCCTGGTGGTCTTTGAATCATCGCTGTGTGACACGTTGCATTGTCTTGCTGCCAAGGAGAATCAAATTGCATGTACAGTTTGACGTGGACCCGAAGGATACATGTATACTTGTGTAATTCCATTGAGCCTTTCAGAATGATGAGATAACACAGGGAATGGCACTAAAACATTCCCCAGTCTATAATGCACCCTCCTCTGTTCTGGACCCTTCCAGCTATCGTTGAAGGATGTTAGCTTTCAGCGTAGTGGAGAACAAACGTGGTTCATCGGAAGTAGTCACTCAGTGGGCGTCCAGTTACGGTATATGCGTGCATGTTCCTGCCTTCGTCGCCGATGCACGGCCGTCAGCTTGAGTCCTGAACCAGACACCTGCCGCCGAGATCCATACGTGGCTACGTTCGCTAAACACTCGTTGAGGAGACACTGCTGGTAACTCCTTGGTTCATCCAGGTGACCAGCTGCTCATGAGTTGCAGGTCTATTGGCTCGTAAACATTTCCACAGCTGTCATTTACCTCTGTGATCTACGGCCCATAGAGCACGAAAGTTTCCTCGGCACCAGTTTTGGATAGCACCCTTTTTTCCATTCACGGTGTACTTTAAACATGGCGGCGCACGAACAGTTTACAGACCTAGCTGTTCTGGAAATACTTCCACACTTGGTCCGAAAGAAAGTAATCGTACCCTTCAGGATGTAAGACAGTGACTTCACTGTTGTCTGCATCCCCCTGGCATGTTTTAAATACGCTCTACTGCTCATTCTGCCACCTGTTTCTAAACCGATAGGAAGGCTGTGATTCGAAAGAGGATCGCACGATCTCTGAACTGGCAGCACGTTCCAATACGATTACTCTTACAACGAAAACCACACGCTACTTAAATTGAATGTGTTAATCCCAACACACAGGATGTTTAAACGTCGTTTCTCCTTACAGTTCATTGCTGTCCCAGCTATAGAAGAAGAAATCTAGAGTAAAAAAAAAAAAAAAAAAAAAAAAAAAGAGAGAGAGAGAGAGAGAGAGATATGCTAAACTAACTCTCAGTACTGCCAGTCATGTTGAAAGACTACAATCATAATTTTCATTTCAATTATGTAAAACATACACCGACAGTAATTTTCAAAATACACAATCCAGTTATATTAATGTAACCACCGCTTATGTTCGACGTCACTGTGCAATAACCGCACACATACACAGGTGAGAGCACTAGCAGTGAAGGGTATGTGAAGCGCGTCGGGTGGCGTAGGGAACAGTGTAGTTGTTGTAGTAGTGCACAGCAGAGCATTTTAGCTGATGCTGAAAAGCGATTTATCTGGCGCTGATTATCATGGGCTTCTGGGCCATGGGTTGAAGCGTTTCTCGAAAGGCAAAATCTGTAATCGATTCGAGTGCCACCACGCTTAAAGTACACCGTGCACAGCAAAATATCACTATTCAAAACCGGCACCGAAGTAACAGTGGTGCTCCACTAGCCATAGATGAGAGAGGTGAACGACGGCAGCGGGGATGAGTATGGGCCAACGTTAATAAACAGACCACCCAAATGAACCAAGGGGTTATTAACAACGTGTCCTCAACGGCCGTTCAGCAAAAATTGCTGCGTGTGCGCCTCTACAGCATGCCTCTGGTTCATCCACCCATGCTGTATGCCGGCCGGGGTCGCCGAGCCGTTATAGGCGCTACAGTCTGGAACCGCGCGACCGCTACGATCGCAGGTTCGAATCCTGCCTCGGGCATGGATGTGTGTGATGTCCTTAGGTTAGTTAGGTTTAAGTAGTTCTAAGTTCTAGGGGACTGATGACCTTAGAAGTTAAGTCCCATAGCGCTCAGCACCATTTGAACCTTGCTGTCTGCTGTTCGTGGGCGACGAAGGCTGTAATTTACACGCGAACACCGCACTGAGCGGCGGCAGCTGGCCTTTGTAGATGATTGACGTTCTATGTCCCATCAGACAGAAGGCCTTGACATGTACGGCCTGAAAGTATGAAAGCAAACGCCCTGCACCATTTATTTTCTGGGTGATCTCGTCTTTCTGGATTGTACAATTGATTAACAAAAGTATGCATCTACTCTAAGTGCAGTGTGTGTTTTTTTTTCTTTTTTTTTCTCCATCCCGCCCGGATAGGTGGCACGTGGGTCTGCTCCTGTGAACTGTTTCAGCAAAATAGTACGAGAGTGAAGGACGCGAGTAGGTGCAGGAAAATGTGAAGTACTTGGGTACTGCAAGTGAAGTTAAAGCACCTTTACTGGTCTATAAAAAGATACAAACACATTACTTAACTTTTGGTACAGATGAGCACGTAAGTGCGAAGCCGTTCATGTGTCGAAGCTAACAGTTACTAGAGGTTACAAAGGCAAAGTCTATAATGGCTGGTCCCCCTACAAGTAGAAGCTAAGTTGCTATGTCGTCTGCCCTTGATCAGATGGGCTCAATCTGGAGCGGTGCTCGTCGAGCTCCACAACGTCGGCTAGAGGGCGCTGTGGTCGGCGTTGCTCGTCCGCTCTCGTACTGCCAACCTACGAGAGCGCATCTACGTTGTGGCATCGTAGCTATTGATACCACAGTTTTCCGTCGGCACAAAGCGTGTCTTGCAGCTCACAGTGTATGCGCCTCGTTCGAAGATCATCGGGCTGAGTTTTCTTTACTGCCATGGGCACCAGACTCCACGGTGCAATCGAGATTATATGAGAGCACCTTGATTGGGCTCTTCGTGCCGTGGTTCCTCAACCAAGAAACCTAACCCAGCTGGCCACGGCACTGGAGTCAGCATGAGTCCACATCCATGGCAGTAGCTTAAAGAACATCACTGGCTCTTCCTTAGCACATCTCGCAGCAATTCACGTTACAAAAGATACTATTCACGCTATTGACAGGTGGTCACATTAATGTGACTGGGCAGTAAATAACAGCAGCGGACTGTCACAGCTACAACTGAGAAAACAGTTCTGAAAATTATGGTCGCATGGGCAAGTAAATGAGGCGATTGCTTTTTCTTTCAGTAGATTCCATCTGCGTTCGAAAAGTTACACTACTGTTTCTTTTTATCCCTCTTAGTGGAGGCTGTTTCACTTTATGGGTTCCCGATGGTTCGTCGGTTCTACCTGCAGACGTACGGACAGTGTCGGGTTTGTTGTTAATTGCATTGTGATCAGCACGTCAATAGGCACATTCACCCAGCTAGAAGTTACCTGTGAGGTCGTAAGCGAATAGACTGGGGCAGGCCTTCACGCTAGCAACTGAGGTGTATTCCATGTTGAATGTAGACTGTAATTCTTTGCCTTTATAAAGACTCTTTTTTTGTTACTTCATTCTTCGAAAGTTAGTTGCTAAATTTCTTAAATGATGTAAAGACTGTTATTAAAAAAGTGTTACATCTTGCTTTAGGAGGTGTATTGGTCAAAAATTGGAGAAATATTCATGTAGTGAAATGCCTGTAAACCAACACAAGTTGAAATATGTCCCTTTGAAGTTCCCCAGTGCACAGCCTGCATTTTAATGACAGTTGATGCATCATTCACAGAATATGGCATAGTAAATTACCACAATATACACACGTTGGCAGAAGTCAATTGTCTAACAGTCATGTATCTGAGGCATAGTATCGCTTTGGTCTCAATGCATGAACAGGATGCGTCGGTGACAGACTCATAGCACCCTATACTGTACCAATAAGATTAACAGGTACGAGGAATTACCAGCGCTATTAGACAATGTTATGCTTCCAGAAAGACAACGACTGTGGTTTATGCGCGCTTGGCCACTGCCACGTTTTCTGTGGATCAAGTGACAATACCTCGCTACAATGTTTCGTAGGCAATGGGTTGATCAAGGAGGTATGGTAGCATGGCCAGACCGGAGAGCATGCCGGCCGCTGTGGCCGAGCGGTTCTAGGCGCTTCACTTTGGAACCGCGCGACCGCTACGGTCGCAGGTTCGAATCCTGCCTCGGTCATGGATGTGTGTGATGTCCTTAGGTTAGTTAGTTTAAAGTAGTTCTAGGGGACTGATGACTTCAGATGTTAAGTCCCATAGTGCTCAGAGCCATTTTTGGAACGGAGTCCATTGAATTTCCGCTTATGGAGACATTTAAAGGGAGCCGTGTATGCCTAACCCGTCGACAACGTGAAGATGTTACAGGAGAGTATGACCAATGGATATGTCCCAACCCAAATACCACCAGGTGTATTTGAAAGGGCGCAGGGTGGAGAATTTGTGACTATGCGTGGTAACCACATGAAACACTGTCCATAGTGCCATTGTCTATATAGCACAAATCTGTTCGCGGCGTGCCAAACTGCAAGTGTATCCGGTGTGCCGGCCGTGGGTGGTCTGAGGCACGGCCAGTCTTGGATGTGCTCGGTCCTTCTCGGAAGTGCCTGGTATAGCGCCATATTAGACTTAGTACTGTGGTGCGGCATTCTTCGGTCGGAAAAACTTTCTTCGGTCTGGCAGAATAGTGGTCAAGCCCTGTTTTCCCTTCCCTGTTTGCCAGTGATATGAAAGACGTTCACGGATTCGGTGGCTACTTCCACAAAATGAGGCAGTCTAGCGATCCAGCGTCGCAAGCCTTTAATACTAATTGGGGATGGTAGAAGAGAGAGATGAGAACTTTTAGTTTCTGTCATGCACTCGTATAATCGACGGATGCTGAAAATTTCTTATGAAACGACATTGAACTACTATACAGAAAAAATTAAACATTTAGTTGACAGTGAGACAGACAGGATTGATAGTTCTATACATCAAGAAGTACATCGCACTAAATTTCAAGGCATTGAGCATTTGAAGAAACTGGTGTCACGAATAGTAAAATTTCTGAAGAAGCACGTACCATTACACGTCAGTTGGAAAGATTTTCGATGGAATTGAACTAAGAGTGTGGAGAATTTATACGAGGATTGGAACTTTAATGGTGGCAACTATTTATTGCTCGTACAAAATAGATATGTGTCTCAAACTTCTACAAAATTGGTAAGGCTTTCGTGGCCACTTGTTGACAAACTGCCAAAAGTTTGAAAGATGCCGGAAGCAGATCTACAAGGCGATTACCGACATGTCACACACAGTGGTCAACCTCACAGAACGACAATTGACCGAAGTGTCTGTTCTTCAAAAAGGAAGGAATTTCGCTATCATCCCGAGAACTATACCTATGGAGGACATCATTGCCAACACTTAAGCAGCCATTAGGACCATTCCTTGTGAATGGGCAGAAGAAATACGCACTGAAACAGCCAGGATACTGCGCCGAGCAAAACCACCAGCTTGCAACCTGAAGAAAAAAAGGTACAAGCCATCAAAAAGAGTATATTGGTACTGCCAGCCGATAAGAGGAATGCGACCTTCGCCACGAAGACCGAAGATTACGAGCAAAAGATCCGAGACCTATTATATCCGACGACGTACCGAAAACTAAGCGCAGATCTGACGCAGCGTATCAAACGGAATGCGAATCGATTAATCAAGGCGTCTTCTCTAAAAATGGTTCAAATGGCTCTGAGCACTATGGGACTTAACTGCTGAGGTCATCAGTCCCCTAGAACTTAGTACTTAAACCTAACTAACCTAAGGACATCACACACATCCATGACCGAGGCAGGATTCGAACCTGCGACCGTAGCGGTCGCGCGGTTCCAAACTGTAGCGCCTATAACCACTTGGCTACTCCGGCCGGCGCGTCTTCTCTGCCGGCGATATACAGAGAAAGCTGCGCAGCACATGAGCCCTACCAACTCGGCTGTATGGATTACCCAAGATCCATAAGAACAACGTTCCACCGAGACCAACTGTTAGCGCTCCTGGCTTACCGAAGTATAAACTGGCAAAACACTCGGCGTCTCTGCTCCAGCCACACGTGGGGAAGACCGACACATACATAATGGACTCAGGACATTTCATTGAGAAGCTGAAGAAACTGAAACTTGCACCAAACGACATCCTCGTCAGTTTTGATGTTTCTTTGTTTACGAAAGTACCACTCAGTGACGCTCTGGAGCACATCGGTTCCATTTTCCCGCAAGACATCAAAAAGCTCTTCCATGCATGTCTCACCACGAGCTATTTCACGTGGAATGGCGATTTCTACGAGCAGCTGGAAGGCGTCGCCATTGGTAGTCCTCCTAGTCCAGTGGTGGCCAACTTCTTCACGGAACAATTCGAGGCACAGGCACTGGACTTGGCGACTTGCAAACCTAAAGTGTGGTACAGGAACGTCGAAGATACTTTCGTGATGTGGAGCCATGGTGAAGAACAGCTCAGTGACTTCCTAAGACACCTGAACAGCCTCCATGCCAACATAAAATTTACTATGGAAGTAGAAAAGGACAAGAAACAGCCTTTTCTAGATGTGCTGGTCACAAGGGATGTCGAAACCCTGGTACACAGTGTGTATCGAAAACCGACCCACACGGATCGATACCTGCTAAAAATGGTTCAAATGGCTCTGAGCACTATGGGACTCAGATTCTGAGGTCATTAGTCACCTATAACTTAGAACTAGTTAAACCTAACTAACCTAAGGACATCACACATCCATTCCCGAGGCAGGATTCGAATTTGCGACCGTAGTGGTCTCGCGGTTCCAGACTGCAGCGCCTGGAACCGCACGGCCACTTCGGCCGGCCCGATACCTGCAAAATCTATCAAACCACCACCCAAGCCAGAAAAGAGGCAAGCTTAATAAGCTCGTAACGAGAGCAGGACGAATATGTGAGCCACAGCACCTCAGACGAGAAATGCAAGACCTGGAAAGTGTTCTGAGGAGCAATGGGTACTCCACAAATTATATTAGAAATGTAACAGAGCCAAACACTCGGCGAAGTAAGGAATCAGAAAAATGCCATACAATCCCAAAGTGACGGACAGAATCGGCCTATATTGCGCAAGAATGGCGTAAAGACGATTTTCAAACCGGCAAGGAAGATCAAACAGTGTCTTAGATCGGCGAAGGAGAAAAGGGTCCCACTTGCAATGTCGGGAACATACAGTATCCCATGCACATGCGGAAAAGTGTATGTCGGAATGAGTGGACGATCAATTAACACCAGGATCAAAGAGCATAAGCGACATTGCAGGTTGGGGCAGGTAGAGAAATCGACCGTGGCAGAGCACGCACTGAGACCGACCACGTAATAAAATTCACCGACACCGAAGTTCTGGCTGTAGAGAAACTCTATCACACGCGCTTGTTCAGAGAAGCGGTAGAAATACAAAAACACGTGAACAGTTTCAACAGGAAAGAGGAAAGCCATAAGGTAAATAGATGCTGTCTTCTCGAACTGCAGGTAGCAACAGGAGAACCGCACCGGAAATGACCGCGGAGAAGCCCTCGGACGTTGGCGCCTCAGGTACATATAGTCTGCAGCCGCGAGCTCGGCTCCAGTTCACCACCGGCAATGGAGGGCGAAGCTTTGACAATACCAGCCACTCTGCTGGCGAAATGTCAGTAAAATTGTGGAAGTCGTAGGATACTCTTAGCAGTAACAGTTGTGTTGACAGTTCGAGCGGCGCGGTCTATTGCCCGCCGAATTTGTAGTAGTTGTGAAGCGAATGCCGTGAAGTGTTTCCTTCAGTTTAAAAATCGAGTTGAACTCACGTGGGCTTAAGTCAGGGGAGTGCAGTAGGTGGTATAGCAGTTAGCAGCCCCATCAGTCAAACAAATCAGTAACATCAAATCAGTAACAGCTTGCACTGTATGTGCTTGAGCATTGTCCTGCAAAATGATGGTCAGGTCCTGCAGAAAGTGTCATCACTTCTGTCTCTAAGCTGGTCGTAGGCTGTGTTCCAAAAATGAACAGACTCCTGGATCCGTGCCTTGTGATGAGGACACATTGGCTACCTTCAAGTCGAGGTGGGTTACTCGCTTGTGATTTCCATTGGCGCGCCTAACAGCGGCTAATGCCGGTGAGTAGAGGGGCTGACGGTGTGACGGCACAAACATCCGCCCTCCGCGGACTGCCTCCCGGATGACAAACGAGACGCCGTCGCGGCCGCCGATTACAACTCGCGCTGGCGCTAACGGCGCTTTTATGGCGGTCTCGCTTGTCGCCCCAGCGCGGCCAGCGGGCCGACCTGCCTGCGTGACCGCCTGGCCGCGAATCGATCTCGGGCCCGAGAAGCTGCTGAGTAATGGATTAGGTCTGAGCCGCAGCCGCCACTCCCATCTCGTCGTCGCAACGAATTTCCCGGATACAACGTCTCCGAGCAATCTGCGGAGAAGTGGGTGCTCTTTTCGAGGCTTCCGGATGGGAGAATGCGCCATAATACTGCTGCATTGTCTGGACATTCTGTGGTAGCTAACCTCCCTCTCTTTCACGAGAAGATGTCTGTAAAATACATGGTGGGAGTGGTGAAGGAATCGCGTTCAGCCGGCCGCGGTGGCCGTGCGGTTCTGGCGCTGCAGTCCGGAACCGCGGGACTGCTACGGTCGCAGGTTCGAATCCTGCCTCGGGCATGGGTGTGTGTGATGTCCTTAGGTTAGTTAGGTTTAAGTAGTTCTAAGTTCTAGGGGACTTATGACCTAAGATGTTGAGTTCCATAGTGCTCAGAGCCATTTGAACCATTTTGAAATCGCATTCAAATGGGCGACACTTCCTGTAAAAGTAACTTGTAGCTGTAGAATCTCCGTTAAAAACGACCAGTCTCATTTCAGAGAAGAAACTTGATTCATTTATCGACCAATATTCGTGGTAGCTCCGATTCGTAATTGAGTACGAATTAATGCCGGTACAAGTTCTGACTTTAACGTTCAGCACGTCCAGATAAATGAAATGAAGTATCGGATCAGCTGTACCCTAAGCAGGCTTACCCAAACTGTATTCTGCAGAAAACTCTAGTGATCCACAGGAACTGAAGAAACGCCTCACGATAATTAAAACATGATGTTTTTGGCATTGTGATGATGCCAATAACTTTTTTAAATTTTATAATGTTTTCTGCATTATTAGTTATGATTTAAAATTTAAGTAATCACTCATTGAAATAGTACAATAAGGAAATAGTATATATGATGAATAATCCCTTTGAGGACATTGCTGCAGCCTATATACATCGTAGCGAGTCTCCGATGAGGGTATACAAGCATCAACATGTGGCTTGACCCTTTGTCATTCCCGCTTCGCACGCTGTCCTCAGTGTCGTGTGAGTCGTAGTGTGCGTCTCATCTTTCTTCCGTCTCGTGTTTATGATTGAATATTGACACAGTGTTGTCTTGCTCCGTGATGTCGTCCATGGTTCCCGGGAACTTTCTATGCACAGGTACCATCGATTTTAGTTCCGACAAGTGCACACTGCATGTGCAGCCAAGTTCATTAGAAATTCACGATTGGCTTGTAGGTACGATCAAGATCACATAAGAACAGATTAATACGGCTATCTTCTTTTCTGAATCGAGTGTGTTGTATGTTAAGTTTCTAGACACACTTCAGATTGACAAACTCCTTTTATGCCACGAACAACAGGTCCCTTTTACTTACTGCGATGACTGGAATGGTATGGTTATTCTAGTAAATGGTAAGGTAGAATATACGAATGTTAGGGTGCTTGACCTTCCGCCTGAAGTTGATAACAGTTTCCTCAAAACTGACCTGCTTCTGAAGCTTCCTGGCGTATTAAGACTGCGTGCCATATCTAGACACAGACTTGCGACCTTTGCGTTTCGCGGGTGATTTCTCTACCAAAGTACGACTCACGACCCGTCTTTACAGCTTCATTTCTCCCAGCACATCGTCTCCTACCATCCCAACTTCACAAAAGCTCTCCTGCGAACCTTACAGAAGAAGCACTCCTGGAAGAAACGATACTGCAGAGACAAAGTTTTAGCGGCCGCCTGGGGGATGTTCTCAGAAAGAGATTTTCATACTGCAGCGGGGTGTGTGCTGATATGAAACTTGCAGGCACAATAAAACTGTGTGCTGGATTGAGACTCGAACTCGGTTAGTAGTAGAGCTTCTGTGAAGTTTGGAAGGTAGGAGACACGTACTGGCAGAAATAAAGCTATGAGAACGGGGCGTAAGTCATGCCGCGGTAGAGTACTTGCCCGCGGGAGGCAAAGGTCCGAGGTAGAGTCTCGATCCGGCACACGGTTTTAATCTGCTAGGAAGTTTCATATCAGCGTACTCTCCGCTGCAGAGTAGAAATCTCACTCTTGCCTGCTTCTGTTTAGGAGTATACGGAAAATACGGCGGGGAAGATAGTTCATAGCGGAGCTCGATCCGTGGACTGGGTGGTCAAACGGAATATCCCCTCTTATTTGCAGGTGCATGGACACCGGGAACATATAATTTACAAATGACAAAAAGGGGCCTGTGTTACATGTTATGAGAGTATTCATGTCCGTACAAATTTCCCGTGTCGTGTCACATTGTTAAAATACGCTTATGAACAACGTAAAAGTCTAACTTTAGCTTACTTGGTTCCCCAAGTGATCGCCATTGCGCCTAATCAAGTATCTGAGGGCCAACGCGAGCCGTATTGTGATGGCCGTAGCGCATTTGCGCCGTTAGCCTTGTGTAGCGACTTCACCACTGTAACTTCCGCGCCGCCACCACCTCCGATTCACTTCTTCACTGTACTGGAAATTTGTCGTTGGAGGAGGCCTCTGCCCTGCAGACCGGATGGAAACATCTCGGTTTCTGTTTAATATTCGAAACTGTCTAGCATTCCCTCCGATCTGACTCCCGAGACCGAGACGGAGACCGCCTCTTCGGTATGACATGGGGGTAGACCTGTTACGGAGCTCCGTACGATATCTACAGACATGCAAGGCATCCCTGTGCCTTTGACTTACTTCCGCCCTTCCGCGCCCCTGGAAGAGGAAAGCATGCCGCAGGCCGCTTCTGATCAGAACCAGGTCGGCACAAGTGTGCCAGTGGAACATGTGGACATGTGACGTTAAAAGACGTACCGGCAGTTTTCCTTCTGTTGAATCCCAGCAGCAGCACCGCCAACCTCTCGAAGAGCGAGATGTGTCCTCTGTACCTGGTACTGAATTTTCGTAAGACCCCCCCCCCCCAAGTTGCACCATATGGCGGTCGCCTTCCCGCACAGCCACCAAAATAAGCAGTGTCTTCAATCTGACTCCGTACTTTTTCTGATTTAATACTATATCTTTTAAATAATGTCTTTCGTCTTTTAAACAATTCAAAAAGATTTCAAACTCTTTTGGAGCCGCCAGACTTCTTAGTCCTCTTTCAAAAAATTTTGTGTAAGGTATCTGCACTGAACAAGTAGAACACCTGTAACGTCTTTTCGTATAAACGCGTGTTTTATTTCATTAAAAAAAGAAAGCTATATTCGGCAACTAAGTTTTGTCACAAGAGAAAGCATAAGTTCTGAGTAAAAAAAAATTCTTTTACTTAGTATAATACTATATCTTTTAAATAATGTCTTTCGTCTTTTAAACAATTCAAAAAGATTTCAAACTCTTTTGGAGCCGCCAGACTTCTTAGTCCTCTTTCAAAAAATTTTGTGTAAGGTATCTGCACTGAACAAGTAGAACACCTGTAACGTCTTTTCGTATAAACGCGTGTTTTATTTCATTAAAGAAAGAAAGCTATATTCGGCAACTAAGTTTTGTCACAAGAGAAAGCATAAGTTCCGAGTAAAAAGAAATTCTTTTACTTAGTATAATACTATATCTTTTAAATGATGTCTTTCGTCTTTTAAACAATTCAAAAAGATTTCAAACTCTTTTGGAGCCGCCAGACTTCTTAGTCCTCTTTCAAAAAATTTTGTGTAAGGTATCTGCACTGAACAAGTAGAACACCTGTAACGTCTTTTCGTATAAAAGCGTGTTTTATTTCATTAAAAAAAGAAAGCTATATTCGGCAACTAAGTTTTATCACAAGAGAAAGCGTAAGTTCCGAGTAAAAAAAAAAAAATTCTTTTACTCAGGAAAGTCACTGCCATATGTCTTAATTTAAAACATATGTTCTTAAACGTTACGCTTGTTGCTTTCCAAGGTTTCTCTGATTTTTTTAACTTCATTTTTTATTTGAGCAATTAATAAGTTGTAATATCATTGTTTCCAGTGCTGGTTGTTTCGATGCCTGGTAAATAAAATTTAGTTGTAGAGAATCCTCTAGGGGCTTGGTCCTTTCACTGCCCGCAGACTTGAGACCTGCTATCGACATATCAATATCCTCTTTATAAAAACGTGTACGATTTGTGGAACTTCCAGACCCTGAAGTGGCATAAAGAAGAATTAAAGTAGTGTCACAGAAAGTGCAGCTTATTCCTCAACCGAAATCAATTAGTGCTATCACTCTCGATAAAATAACGCAGTACCAGTAGATAGTTCAGAAGAATATTTAAGAAAATAGAAAAGGCGGGAATAGAAAAATGGTGAACTAACATTTCTTGCAGAAATACCACGTTTTCACTTGAATCGCAAATAAATTGTCCCAGCGCTGCAAATCTGAGCTCGGAAATAATTCTGTTCACGTTCAGGGTAAGAAAGGTATACGATTCGTATACGTACCTTTGATACGTCTTCACTGAAGTGACGTATAGATTGGAATTGTCAGTATACCACCGGGACGGTTGAACAGTGGGCGAATGCTCTTTTCACAGATGAGTCCCGATTATTTTAATTTTGGACACCAGTGTAGTACGAAGAATTTGCAAGGAAGCTGAACTAAGAGTGGGAAGTGTTGCGTCGGTTCGTAGGAGGATAGTGTTTCAGGAATCATTTATTTAGCAGAAAGGGACGTGGGATTAGTTATGAGATTTAATATTGAAGCACTACAGTGTTTGTTAATCAGTATCTCCAGAGGTGTAACGTATTGAAAGTAGAATTTAAATAAAAAGGCTTCCTTGTTCGGGGCTTATTTATTTAATTAATGTGGAAATGCAGCGTAGCAATATTTTACTGCAATATAAATGTGTAACGAGCTTAAGTATTAACACAGGAGAGGATAGGTCTAGGCATTTTTAGAGAAGTGTATTACGTACCTGAATAACAATAATGCGATTTTGTGTGCACTGTCCATATTTCAAAGTGACATTTTCCATTTTTCAGCTGAAAACCTTCAATATTTGAGAAGTATAAGGGACATGTGTTCGTATTAGGCACATGATCAATTTATTTCGTAATGGAGCATGTTATCTATGTAAAGCTGCCATAATCAAGACTGACGGCCGAAAAGTTAATAAAATGAATCGATAGGAGGAGCTTACATCTATCAGCGTGATAGGGACAGAAATTTTACGACCTCTATAAAATACACTACCTGACAAAAGAGACACGGAAGAACTGGCCAAATCTCACTGTAGTAACGTACCTCCATCGGTCGGTATACATTAATTAGAGCTGAAATTCTCTGTGACAGGACACCATAGTACATTAGTGTTTCTTTTTAATATTGTTACAATCCCTGGTAGGATGTGTAAAGAGCATGAACAGCATCAGGTATTGAGCGAGGGAGATGCCGCATACCTGTGCGAGACAGCTTAATCAGCGTTGTTGAAAGGGAGCCTCATTCTAAGTCTCCATTTGGCCAGCTGGTCGCACTGTGCAGCAGCCATATTTGTGCTGCTTCGTATGTGACAGAGATTGTCATCTTAGACATCATGCACACGTGAAGGTATGCATACTGACCATCAAGGACCCAGCTGACACCGTTTGACCATGACAAGGGAGAGGGTGTTGTATCTCGGGTGGTCACAACAGGATTTCATAGACTAGGAAGTAGAAGAGAGACCAGAGCAGTTGGCACACTGCAGAATACCAAAAGACAATGCTATAATATAATAATCAAATAGATTTACTTATCTATTGAGAAGCAGTCATGTAAAACATTATAAGTATTTCCAATGTAGTCTTTTCTCTATTCGACGGTAAACTAGCTTCCTAGATGCGCGGGCTCTCGCAAATATAACTGTGACATCGGCAGCTGCTGTCACTGTCGAACTGAGGAGACAGTCTGCGCTGTCATCGGCGTCGTTTTTTCCCAGCGCCAGGCAGGGGAGGCGCGGTGCCTCATTTGCGTGTACTGACACTGTGCCACCCCACGGCGTCCGCAGGTAGCGACGTTCACGCTGGTGGGCTTTTGACGGCCAGCGAACGAGTAGTGTCTTACGATCACACCGCAGAATTCACTCCCATAGCCAGCGAGGCCTCCAGATCTGTCTCCAATAGAACGTGTGTGCTACCATCTCGGACATCAACTCCCTCGAAGCGTCAGTACCCATGATATCAAGGAACTGTCACTACAGTTGTAGGCTATGTCGTTTCAGGAGAGGATTCATTGGCCATACGACACTCTTCCAAGCCGCATCGTTGCATGCATCCAGGCCGGAGGGGACGCATCATCATAATATTGCTCCCACTGCGAAGTTATTTTAAAATTTGACTCTATTCTTTAACAACTGATCAACCCGGAAGTTACATTTCGTTTTCTCCGGCTCTTCTGCGTGCTTCACTTTTCTTTTGGTCAGCCAGTGTACCTAGCAGTATTCATACGGAGCGACTTGAAGTGGGATGACCGAACTAGGTGGCGCAGTCGTCAGTATACTGGATTCGCATAAGGAAGGACGATTCAAATCTGCTTCCGGACTTCCTCGTTTAAGTTTGTAGTCATTTATCTACATCACTCCAGACGTATGCATGGACGGTTTGTTTGAAAGTGCATAGCCGATTTTCTTCCCTATCTTTTAAACCTATTCAGCTCGTGCTAAAATGACCTCGATATCAATGGAGAATTGCACTCACATGTTCTTTCATTCCTTTAAAGTGGAACTACCACATAAAACCAGTCGCAAGTAAGGCTGATGCCACACTGAGATTCATTGGAGGAATCCCCAGGAAGAGATGTCCCCCCACAAAGGGATACAACACGTTAATATTGCTCGTCAGTCTGGAGTACAAACCAAAACTGATAGAGGAAATCAGTTCCAAAGAAGAGAAGTTGCGTCTCATTACAGGTTCGTTAGTTAGCGCGAAAGCGTCATGGATATGCTCAGTCTGTTTCAGTTTAAGACGCTGCGAGACACACGATGTGCATCATGTTGTTAGAAGATATAACCAGCATATTGTTTCATGCTAAATATATCTCGTAAAATATCATGAACGTAAAATCAGCAAGAACCAGGCTCATACGGAAACTTGCCAACCAGAACGCTTCCCACGAAACTTCTTGAGTGGAATGGGAAGAGGGGAAACTGACATTGTTTTACAAAGTATCCTGAACCAGCCAACATATTGTTGCTCGCGGAGCACAGATACACATGCATCTGTAGATGTTCACTATGCGGCCGACTTGTGTTGCCAGTGGCGACTTGTGGCAGGATCGTTAAATTTATGATATCCTAGGCCTGTGCCGTCAACGTATCACGCCCATCGATGGCAAAGATATGAGGATCCCCCATGTGTTATTGTTAAGGTCTTTGTATGCGTTATAACTCGTCCGGGAATTCAAGTGTGTATACAGACATTTTTAAAATAAGGGAGGTATTAACACACAAAATATTTAAAAATTTACCGATTTTCTTAAATATCACAATATATGACGACAAAGTGAATCAGAATTACATAAATAAGCCGTTAACGCACGAGTTCCTTGGTTTTTAGTTCTAAGACGTTCGATACAGCTTGATACGTGGTATTTACTGGAATTAAGGAAATCGTGGAAGGGAGGACACACCAATGTTTCTTTTTCTCACAATCTGTTTATTTAAAAACATATAATCATGAATTTATTTTCTTTATGAAATTAACTAATTTGTGAAATGAATAAGCTTTTGCAAGAGAAATCAAAACAAGAACAATATGACAATAATTACAAGGCAACCAGACCTGCTGCCCGCCCGTAATCGAGTGAAACATCGCTGTTTACTACCGCGATGGACACTGTCTTATTAAATGCCCTTCTGCAACACATGAAAACATATAAGCAATACTGATGACAAGAGTGTTTCAATTACTCAAACAGATGACGTTAATTTTTTTATTTGGAAACTGTATGTCGAAAGATTCGCGATTAAGATTTTCACCTACGCTTAAAGGTTAAACAAATCAGGTAACAATTATGACAATGATAAGGTTCGTTTCAAAGCAAGCAACCTTTTAATTTCAATAAGCAACCAAGGTGCGACTGAATCCCAAACCGTCCCTTTTGACAATCTTATTGTGACTAAAGCCCTGGTGATAGTTGGCTGCTAATATTTCAAAAGTTCAACTGCTTATCAGTTATGAAGGTCGCAGTGAAGGAACGTTTCAAAACATTATGTCTGAACACTTATTACAAGACAACTCACTCGGCGGAACCAAAGGATCCAGTTAAAAATACACCAATAATGACCCGGTCTTTGAAAGACAGGAACGCACAGCTTAGTACAAGAGGTAGTTCAGATTATCTCAAATGCATTTACAATCACAGAACTGAACCGGTTCACGTCTAAATCTAACCAAAAGACCCCTATTTGTTTAATGGCAACCTGTGGTGTGGTACAATTGTTCCGACTATATTTCCGACCAGCAGCAGATTCATTAAAACATTAACGATCGTGTATAAACTAGGAAGGAGGAGCAATATCATATCTGAACAAATTTTCAAATGACATGTCTAGTACAATACTACGGGCTATATTTACGACCAAAGAGTCGGTGGAGTAAAACTCTGAGTGTCAGGTACAAACGAGAAAATACTAAAGATAGGCAATATAGTAAGTGAACAAATTTTTAAACGACATCCAGTGTCTTAGTACAACACTACGGCCTATATTTACGACCAACGAGCCAACCAAGTAAAGCTCTGAAGGTCGGGTACAAACCAGAAAATAGAGGAGATCGGGTAGACAATGGCACCAATCACCACCAGGATTCCGGCATGTTACTCCCCTTTATCAGGAAGCAGGTCCATGAATCCACGATGTGTCGCGGTGGTTACTGAGTGGTGCCGATGACAGCCAGATTGAAGAGGGCAGCCAGGACACGAGCGGTCGTCCGACACGAATGTTGCCAACCAACCGACGGGATGTCAGTCTGCTGCTTGTAGTCGACGCTGACGAGGATGAAGTACCCAGGCATCTTCGTTCTGCACAGACCCTCCTTGCGCAGCTCGTGGCTTCGGTAGCTCGGACCTCGTGATCATCTCTTGTCGCGACGCTACCGCCAATCCCCAAACTTGTTGCCTCTCTTATCGGGTCATTGAAGCCGTATATATACCGGCCAGCAAAGGCCTTCTAAGGACACAACGCACAGATACCAGCTCTTCCTGATAGATATTGGCAATGGGACCGCAAACTGGATAGTCGATACTACGCTTCAGCAAGTGGCGCCAGACAGAACAGTCTACTAATTCAATGGCGCCACGGCTCGCAGCTCTTCACACTTCCTTCCCTTGCGCAACTATCTGGATCTCAGCATAACTGCTACCTCCATCAACTACAGTCTGCTTACTGTAGTCAATGATACATTTCTTCTCCCCCCTTCCCATTTCTCAGCTTCTATCGATTACGAAAATAATAATTCCTTCACATAGTGGACCTGATCCATCAACCCAACTCTTATTTTAGGCAAGTTGTTTTCTTTTTAGCTCGATTCATTTCAGTATCTTTTCAACAGTTGCCTGATCTAAACATCTAATATCTAGCATTCTTACCGTAGAACTACACTTCGTCCCGTCAATACCGCTTCCTAACCACTTCTGGCTTCGTATAAAGCAATACACCGACAAGCACTTTCAGAAAACACTTCCTAATACCCAAGTTTACGTGATATGTTACCATATTTCTGTTTCCATAAGATTTTCCTTGTCTCCAGTCTGCATTTTAAATCATATTTCAGCCACCAGCAGTTAATCTGCTCGCCGGCCAGAATGGCCGAGCGGTTGTAGGCGCTACAGTCTGGAACCGCGCGGCCGCTACGGTCGCAGGTTCGAATCCTGCCTAGGGCATGGATGTGTGTGATGTCCTTAGGTTAGTTAGGTTTAAGTAGTTCTAAGTTCTAGGGGACTGATGACCTCAGAAGTTAAGTCCCATAGTGCCCAGAGCCATTTGAGCCAGTTACTCTGCTCACCAAATTACCAAATTACTTTCCTGTATCACTTCCTCAGCGTCACCTAAACTATTTCGATATGCTCCATTAAGCTTGTTTAATTTTTGTTGATATGCATTCTGTCTTTCGATGACAGTCTCCATTTCCATTAATATGCCTTCCAGATTTATTTGCTTTCTCTGTCATAATTACATCATCAACGTTATAAATTATTTTTTTCCGTGAACTGTGTAATACTCTTTGCTAATTCCGCTACGATTTTCTTTACTGTGTGGTCAAATTATAGGCTGAAAAACACGGTGGATACCTATCAAACCATCTCTTGTTTTCATGTTCTTCGACTCTTCTAACTGCAATGTGGATTCTGTTGTAGCTAGTCTCTAGCTCCCTTTCCTTTATTCGTTATCACTTTAGAAATTCAAAGAGGATATTACAATGAACACTGTCAAAAGCTTTCTGTAAGTCTTTATACAAAGATTCACCTTTTTTGAGTCTGTCATCTAAGATAGGTAAATCGGTAAATTTTGCCACGCGTGTTCCTGCGGTTATCTGGACCACAAACTCATTTCCCCCCAATGTAGGTGTCTGCCAATCTTCTCATTCTTCTCTAAGAATGGCCGCGCGGGGTAGTCGCGTGGTTTGAGGCGTCTTGTCATGGTCAGCGCGGCTCCCCCCGTCGGAGGTTCGAGTCCTACCTCGGGCGTGTGTGTGTGTGTTGTCCATAGCGTAAGTTAGTTTAAGTTAGATTAAGTAGTGTGTAAGCTTTGGGATCGTTGACCTAAGCGGTTTGGCCCCATAAGATCTTACCACAAATTTACAAATTTACAAAATGGGAATTGTAATGTTCTTCTTAAAGTCTGATGCTGTGTCATATACCTTGCACACCAAGAAGAATAGTTTTGTCATTGATGGTTTTCCCAATTCACAGAGCACAAAATTCGACACGGAACGACAGTGAAAGTCAGGAGGGATATAAAGGGTCAGTATAATTTATGGAGTTCGTTGCTTATTATGAGAGCAGACATAGGGTATCCCTAATATAGAGTCGTGTGGCTGGAAAAGGACTTGTATCAAAGTTTAAGCACACTATTAACTATTTTACAAAACGATGGGGGCGATACATATGTTCCTTTTGTGAGAAGTGTGACAGATCAATGTTATGAAGGCACTGTGGTGGAATGAGATTGGAAGCCGGATTCCTACCTCGTAAATGCTTTGTATCACCATCGGTGATATCCGATCTCGGCTAACGATTTATAGCTTCTGTTGTCAGAAGCTCTGGTTTAGCAGCGTGTATATCGTGTAGCGATCCCTTAACGTCAAAATAATGCAGGTAGTGGAGTTTCCTAAATGAAGCTGAATGATAAAATAGTTTTGTTATGGAAAAGAGAACTATGACCGTATAGCACAACTCGAGCTCGCAGCAACTGTTCAAAGTGACGACAGCCTGTCACATTGTATGTTCCATTACAAAACCACTTAACAGAACTAAAGGTAACCGGTCGTTATTGATGAATCCTTTCCTACACCAGCATCTCTTCAAATTCTACTGTGCGAATCATTTTTTATCCAGAACATCGTCAGCTTTGAGTAGATTGAACGGTCTCATGTACCCGTAATTTTTTGTCCAGGGCTATACGTTTCCCCCTTTGTAGTTTTTATCATGCACTACACTCTGCTGCCTCTGATAAATTAAAAGCATTTCTGTAACTCTCCGTAACAAGTAACGCTCCATCATCGACAACTATTCATAAACCACAAGCAGTGCCAAATTAAGCTTGGTCGTTATATAAAATCTTCTCATGCTGATATCGCGTCAAAACGGTGTTGAAACTCGAGTTTCGAAGGTTAACAGTATCACTTAGATGATTGTCTACTGGGATAGAAGTCTGCTGGCTGTATAGGGACGTCCAATCTTCAAGCGCTATGAAATTTCCTTGCATATTAAAACTGTGTGCCGGACCGAGACTCGAACTCGGGAACTTTGCCTTTCGCGCGTAAGTGCTCTACCTGCCAGGAAGTTTCAAACCAGCGCACACTCCGCTGCCGAGTGAAAATCTCATTCTTCAAGCAGAATGCCTTCCCCTCCTTCCGTCGTGGGCCACTGTCCGGCATACTGCCACAATGACGATTTCATGATTTTGCGCATGCTAATCCTTCCCTCAAGGTGACATGGCACCAAACAAATGACAAGGTTGAATGCCAGTATAGAAGAAACGGACTTTGCTCTCGGTAGAAATCTCTAGAAAACTCTGGTTTGTCGCTCTTGTACAAGGACGCTCTTCAAAAAAAAAAAAAAAAAAAAAAAAAAAAAATAAAAAAATAAATAAATAAATAAATAAATAAATGTTCAAATGTGTGTGAAATCTTATGGGACTTAACAGCTAAGGTCATCAGTCCCTAAGCTTACACACTACTTAACCTAAATTATCCTAAGGACAAACACACACACCCATGCCCGAGGGAGGACTCGAACCTCCGTCGGGACCAGCCACACAGTCCATGACGGCAGCGCCCAAGACCGCTCAGCTAATCCCGCGCGGCGGACGCTCTTCATAAAACGTCGATGCCATACGCCGTGGTTAGATCAATGACGACTGTCGCAGGCTTTTCTACTTAAAAAGAAAAAAATGGACAATGAGAAATAAAAAAAACTGAAAGTTCGTACAAAGTAACTTCACCCTGACGCGCCTAGTAGTTATTAGTTTTGAAACGTCAGCAGTTTACAAACATTTGCTTCATATGTATTGATGTTTATAAAAATTGTACCCTCTTCACGAGCCTCTAACAGCTATATAATTTTGACCCTCAGTATTCGGGATACCATGTATCTTCTCTCAGCATGTAAATTGTTTGAACCAGATACGGGGATCCTAAGCGTACAGTCGCCCAACTTCTACCTCAAAAGTTTCGTTGTTGTCTTGGAGTGTCACTTTTCCTTGAAGGCTGCGTATCAGTGGATCTTTAAGTGGGAACTGGGGAATGGCAGGGGTTACATTTTTTTCCCAGACTTCACAAATGCAATCTGTTACTCAATATAACAAGTTCTTCTCAATCACTTTAGTAAAATATCTTAGTTTGTGCTGTATTTACATGATGTTACACTTGACGATTATCCCTTGTTGCGTCTCATCAATTCGGCTTATATTCTTCCAAGGCTTATCCCCGGTGTCTCGGCGAGCCTGCATAGTACTGGGAATCAATGGAGGGCAGCTGGCACCAATTTGTTCTGAGTAAATCTCTGGAAACAGATTCGCTTTTTAGAGCTCTGCTCACGAAGGACAGGTATCTGTGTGTGTATGTGTGTGTGTGTGTGTGTGTGTGTGTGTGTGTGTGTGTGTGTGTGTTTGAGGCCAGTTCTAGCATAATTAGCATAATAACGGAGGAAAAAGCCCAGTGAACGGGTGATGAATGGCTTAGGCGACATTTGGGATAATATTTGTGCAGTCCTAGATCGAGACCCAGTTCGCCTAGTCTGCAGTGTTCGGCCTGTGCAGCAACGCTCAAAAGATTTACTCTGCACTTCTTATACGGCAAACTACCATTACCATAAATAATCAGATCACCACGGACGTTCAATAAATGGCACATTTGACGTATAAAGTAACTGGAAGATGGACAACTTATAGCATTATATTTACAGTAACCTTAGATCGGTTCGATTTTATTGTTCTCATAAAATTACGTTCAGAACATGTTGTGAGTCATAATTAATTGCAAGTGGTCATCACATTTTGAGACATATTCATCACTAACATCATTATCATCGTCGCAATGATCAACTGTTTCACTTCAGCTGCTGGATAAAGAAACCTTCTAGGATTTCTCATGTTTTTTCTCCAGGTAAGTTTGTCTTTGTTGTCTAATGCCATCCAACAACTACCGAATAGGGTATCGCTTCGGTTTTCTTCTTATATCTTTCTATGAAGCAAAGAATTTCGTCCTGTCTCTCATGTAAAGTTGATTACATGAAACGCCCACTTCCATTTTATTTTCATGACAGACATCGTTACTTCTTGCAATCCAGTCTCTCCAGTCTCTACACTGATTCTTATTTATTTATTTGTCTCATCAAAGATATTCTTACACGCATCTTTTCAATGCTGAGGCACAACCCTCAATATTCGAATGGTTATTAAATCGATATCTTAGTGCATTAAATCAAAACCTGCACTACACATGGAGTACCTTCTTTTCTGACACATCGGGCATTTAGTTTCGAAACTTCTTTCCATAGAATCTTTGTGTTCAGCTGGCAAATATAAACTTTGGCAGATTCTATGACACTACTGTTTATTCTATTTTGTTTTAGATATGTTAGTTATACATTGTTTTTGTCTTACTGCAAATGGTTTTCAAGCATACTTTCAAACCTGCCCTACTGAGTTCCTTCATTAGTTGTCTAACCTATGTACTTAGAGAAAAACAATGTGACACCATCAAGAAAATTATCTTTTTATTTGTTTATTTGTATATCTTGGAGAAATAGTAAGTGTTGCTTTGTATTTTTTTTTTTACCAAACTGTTTCCAATATCACTTTCTTAACATTACTCGGTTACCTTCAACATTACAGGAAGAGGTGGTAATAGAATCTCCTCTTTCCTTACTCCCACGGTTTGATTTCTATCTACTTCACACTTGCTGCGTACATATGTCTTCCACTTATGTACCATAAACATTTTCAGGTATTATTCTTGAGGAAAAAAGTTTGTTCACACAAAATTTGCTTATAATATGATCCCCATGAGATATATTCAAAAAATAGCAAGAAATTCACTTTTATTGAGTAAAATATTCTTATAATTCTGCGTAACGTAGATATCTTCTTGAAGTCAGCACCCACATTTTCCTGCGTTTTTGGGGCCATTCTTTGCTCGACTGTGCCATTAAAACTGTTTTCAGTTCTTATTTATCCCAAGTCTTTCTTTCTTCATTACGGTAGTTCTGTAGTGAGTATAATTTGTGACATTTTATATTCAAATCAATCAATCAAATTGGCGATAGAGGACCCTGTAGAGCATGCGCCGACCTCTCAATGCTCCTCCATAGATGGCGATCCTGTGCACTTTGGATCCAGATGTCATGGACTCCTAGCTGGCAGAGTTCTTCCTGTAGCTCATCCTCCCATCGCTTCCTGGATCTTCAGACTGGACGGGTTCCATCAAGTCTTCCCAAAAGTAAGGCTTTTGCCCGAGAGGTGTCTTGTCTCCTAGCAATGTGGCCTGCCAAATTTATTCGCCGCGCTTTCAGTTTTCGAACGATGGTCGGTTGTCTCATCAGCTCATACAATTCCTGTTTTTTTTTTCTACGTCTCCAAGAGCTCTCTTCCTGGACAGTCCAAAGATTCTTCTCATAAGTTTTCTTTCGAAGACCAACAAATTTTCTTCACCCTGTCTTTGTTGGGATCAGGGTTTCTGTCCCACACAACAATAGTGGTACTATCACGGAATTGTATGCTTTAAGTTTGGTCTTAACTGACAGATTCTTGGATGACATTATCCGCTTTAGACTAGGATAAGTTTTAGACACGTTGGGTTATTTCCTGTTTTATATTATTTTGCTGTTGAACCATGCACAAAGGTATTTAAAATTTTCCGCTTTAGCCAATTTCCATATTCCTACCTGTAATGGAATGTCATTAGGGGCTTCTATTGATACCTCCACTACCTCGGGTTTTTTTCATTAATCCGTAACCTGATCGTACTTGCATTTTGCGCTAGGTCCTCTAAACTTTCTGCCATCTCTTCCTCTGATTCTGCTAGAAATGCGATGTCGTCGGCATAACACAATAAATCTTTCCTACCATTTAGCGTCACCCCTTCGTTTTCTCTTTTTATTTCTCGGATTTCTTCCTCTAGGACCAGATGAAATAACAGAGGTGAAATAACCTCACTTTTTCTCACACTCGTTCTGATATGAAATTCCTCGGACAGCTCCCCTTTGTATTTGAATTTGGCTGTTGTCCCCGCTATGCGCACCTTGACAATATTTATGAACTTCATTGGTATACCAAGCTCTCCCAGGGTGTTGTACGTACCTGTGGATACAGTCATAAGCCTATGAGAAGTCCACAAACGTCTCCAGAAACCGACGGTTCAATTCTCAGCATTTTTTCCAGATTTGCCTCATTGAGAAATTTTGATCGGTGGTCGATCGTCCTTCCTGGAAGCCTGCCTGGTATTCTCCTAAATATCTTTTGCAATGGCTTAAGTTTTTCAAGTATTATTAAAGATAGAACTTCATAAGGTACACTTAGGTGAGAAACACCTCTGTTCAAATGGTTCAAATGGACCTGAGCACTATGGGACTCAACTTCAGAGGTCATTAGTCCCCTAGAACTTAGAACTAGTTAAACCTAACTAACATAAGGACACCACACACATCCATGCCCGAGGCAGGATTCGAACCTGCGACCGTAGTGGTCTCGCGGTTCCAGACTGCAGCGCCCAGAACCTCACGGCCTCTTCGGCCGGCAACACCTCTGTAGTTGCTACGATTCCTGTTACTGTTATTTTTATGCAGTGTGATAATGACGGCTGTTTTCTACTCTTCTGGGATATCCACTTTTTTCTCATATTTCTTTTATGAGATTGTATAGCTCTTCCTGATGTGTTCCACCTCCTGCCTTCAACATCTCTGCCGTTACCCTATTCTCTCCGGGTGCCATATTATTCTTTAGTTTCCTCATTGCCCGCATCTCGTGGTCGTGCGGTAGCGTTCTCGGTTCCCACGCCCGGGTTCGATTCCCGGCTGGGTCAGGGATTTTCTCTGCCTTGTGATGGCTGGGTCGTGTGTGCTGTCCTTAGGTTAGTTAGGTTTAAGTAGTTCTAAGTTCTAGGGGACTTATGACCACAGCAGTTGAGTCCCATAGTGCTCAGAGCCATTTGAAGTTTCCTCATTGCTCTTTCTACATCCTGCTGGGTCACTTGAATGTTTGCGGCTTCTCTTTAATCCTCTGTATTATTCTCATTTGGAAAGACATTCTCTGGATCTTCAGCATTTAATAGCTCCTCAAAATATTCCCTCCACCTATTCATAATTTTTTTCTTATCTGTTATCATATTTCCATCGTTCGTCTTAGGCCCCACATCGATATCTGACGTTATTTCAAGCAGCGTCTCTTGTCTGGCATCACTAACAACTCTACAAAAACGCAGCTGCTCTCGGTCGTTAAGTGAAGGCCGTCGGCTACAGCGTTGTTCGCGATGAGAGGCAATACGAAATATGCTATTCTCGGCACAATCTTGACACCGTGGATCTCGGAGTTTTGATTTCTCTTCGAGTTCCGAAAGGGAATGTTCCATGGGTCTATCCCCAACTACTATTTGCGTCCAAAGTTACGTAATTCCCGTCGTGTAGCAATAATAAGTTCGGAAACCTTTTCACATGAATCACCTGAGTACAAGTGACAGTTATGCCACTGCACAGATCCTTAATAACGGAGTACGTGATACTACCGCCATCTGCATTAGTGCATATCGCTATTTCATGACTTGTCCACTCAGTGAATAAAATTCTTCTCTTACGTCACATCCCCTACAACGCGATACATCTTCGGAGGTAAAGCGGCGACTGCGTCAAGGTTCGAGGGGCACCAAATTTAGAGAGCTGCATAGAGCGCACCATCGCTCGTCACACGATGCCGAACGCGAGATTATTCTGCCGGACGTCATCGTTCTCGATTATTGACGAAGATGTCGGCAGCTAATGACGATCATTCATTCGGCATCACGTGGCGAAGGATGGTGAGCTCTAAGCAGCTTTCTAAATTCGCGGTCCTCTCGAATCTTGGAGGCAATCGCCGCCCTACCGAAGATTTCTCCAATACATGGATTAGTTTCCCTATCGACCATGGCTTGTCATCACGACAGATTTAACTGAAGCCCATGTTTAAGCTTCCCTCTTTATTTTGGATGGGTAATTTTACTGCGGTGCACACAGTAGTTGAACTATCATAGGCATGCTGTTTCGTTGATGAGTCCATTATATTCTGTACAAAATATAGTAACCCATAGAAATATTGCTATGCAACGGGAGGGCACATGACGGGGTTTCTGACCTCAAAGCCTCCCTCCGCTGATGACTGTGAATGGAAAACATGAAAATACATTTCAATGTGTCTCCTACCATTTCGTCTACCCTTCCTGTTCCTTTGTTTGGTTTCATCATGTGACTAAACGCCATTTCCGTAGTTCTTCCAGGTTCCTGCTGAATGTTGTCTCAGCTTCCTCTGTTCCTTCCCCTACTCTTTCTCTTCCTCCTTCCTGTCCAGTAGTTCCTATATTCTTTGACGGTCTCCTACTGTTACTCAGTTTAGTAGCACGCTTTTATCTTTTGACACATTTTTCTCGAATTGACAGTGTTTCTTAATATATAATTTCTACATATTGGATTCTATGCTATGTTACTCTCGTCTGATGCCAAAACAATGTAAATACACAAGGACTGTAATGTTATCCTGTAATAAAGGGAAACATGATCTTCAGTATGCTGTTAAAGCAGTCTTATTCTTTAAAGTTCATATAGTTCTCTGACAGCTCTTGCAAATTACTGATCTTTATTCATTATCCACAGGTGACTTCCATACAGCTATTACGGATAGCAAACCTTCTATACCGTCATATATAACGTCGCTAGAATTATACGTACTTGCATCATTTTTCCCTGTTTTTCCAGAATTTTAAATTCCATATCTTACGTATTTTCCTGAACGTACAGTGCCCACCACAATAAAGGACCAGTTTATCGAAATGCCGGTACATCATGTGACAATAGTGTCAGATGCCTACAGGTGGGCCACGCTATTGTTCTTGCGCCTGCTAATCGGCATGCTGAATAGGAGGGCTGTCAAGGGGTTTACTATCTGCAAGACTGACCGGGGGGGGGGGGGGGGGGGGAGCAGGGTCTTAGAGGGAGTGTACGCTGTTCCAGTCATGAATATGTTGATGCCGCACACCTCAGCTGATCATGCCACAAGAGGGCGCGAAACAGGACTGCTGAATAGTATAGGCACCATTTCAAAATTCGTGGAATGATTTTGAATGATCCCCAGTAGTTTCGCCCTTGACACCATAGCATAAACTGCAGTCGTACCGAACACCAGAGGGATGCAATCACGTCAATGGAGTTGCCAGCCTACGATGTCTTCTGAAAAGAGATGAGTCATTTGGCGGGTGTCATCAGTGTCACGGCCTGTAGATTACGTCGTCATGTTGCTCATCACACTGCGGACTGTCATTTTCGATGACGAAATGTGTGGGTATCAACCCCCCACAAAAAAGGAGTGGTTTCATTGACCCGAATATGCTGCCACCTAAGGCTCTTTCGCATCGATTGTGGGCGGTGGTGTGACTCAAATGTTTTCCTCAGCCACCCGTAAGACAACGCCGTGATTTCACCGCAGCCTGTCACGGTTCTGACCATCATCACAACGGCCTCAAAGAGGAGTAAAACTGGGGGAGAGCGGGTGTGACGACCTTCCCATTGTGTAACAAGTTCAGAGAGGCGTTGGGCAGAATTGTCATGAAACTTGGTGCCAGTGTGGCATTGTTATTCACCTTACACCTCACACGAACTTCTCATCTCTGGCATTTTCTTCCACACGTATCGACACCTTGCTGTCTGAAGCGTCTCTGGGCCTGAGGGTGGCGTCTGGCGTCGCAGGTCGCCACGTTTTTACACCGGTACAGCGGACGATAGTGGGCACCTTAGAGCGAAAATTAAAACCTCTGTGTCATAACAGGAAGCATTTACGACGTTTCCAAGAAAGGATTATTTAATTGTGTTTCGCAATGTCTATTCTTGGAGAGCATGACCACATCGAAAGCCAGTAGTATCTTATTTCACATGCCTGAAATCGTAGGAGCAATAGTTGTAAAACAATCCGTACAAAAGAATGGCACATTCGAATATAGCGTACCTCCGATCCCATACGTAATTTGTGTACGAGCTAGTATTTAGCGTACACGTCCGTCAAACTGATCATGATTTTGATCAACGAATTTTAAAATTTCGCCGGTAATGTTGTGTAGAAAATGATGTAGCCGTTATCTGAGCACAACATGGACTCCCTGCTTTTCGTACGTTTGGTACCTTATTGCAAATGAAATCCCCAAAGTGCTGTAAAGTATTTTCCAAAGGTGGGGTGGATATTTACTACGGAAACAGGTGACTTAAAAATTGTTAACGGTAAAACTTTCTGATTTCTGTGTCACGTTACGTATATGTTTCACCACATCTGGCTGCTGCAAAATATCTCTAAGCAAAGCAATAAACTTACATGACACAGCTTCTCCCATAGTGCCTCTTATATTAGCATCCTTTCCCCGCAGTCCCCTTGCATTGGGCATATAGTACGTATATTACTGTCACCTCTCTCATCGCCTAACCCCCACACCCCTCCTCCCATTCTCAGGTGGCGCGCTGTAAGAACTACAATTGGCTCGCTTCCCTAAAGGCTCATTTTTCTCCCCTCCCAATTTGGCACGTGTTTGCTACTAACCGCATCCTCCTGGTAGCCCTATACTGCGCTCGGGTGTAAAACCCTTCGAAATTTTTCCTGCATCTCTCAGTGCAGATCTTCTCATTCCGTAACCTGCCCCTTATATGCTATCGTTGTTTGTCCAGCACATACTGTTAGATTTCCTAATCATGTATATGTATTTTCCGGAATATGTATAAAGGCGTACAGAACATGAATTGTTCCTTATTGTACTTTTGTCCTTCGAAAGAATCTTCAAGTTTCGCTCTTGTGCTTATAAACAGAGGTATTTTATTTTTAAGAAACAGCCGGCGGGAGTGGCCGAGCGATTGTAGGCGCTACAGTCTGGAACCACGCGACCGCTATAGTCGTAGGTTCGAATCCTGCCTCTGACATGGATGTGTGTGATGTCCTTAGTTAGGTTTAAGTAGTTCTAAGTTCTAGGGGACTGATGACCTCAGAAGTTAAGTCCCATAGTGCTCAGAGCCATTTGAACCATTTAAGAGACAGCAGGTGGTCGAGAAAACTTGCCATGTTTAGTTTAGATTATTTCTTGGTGTCAGTTTTCTCGGATTTATCCTTATAAAGAGCTCCAATGATGTCTTAAGCGACACTTCGTTATGAGTTATGCATAACTCTGAGGAATAATAATACGACAGAAATAAAGCTTCACAGTTTCTAATTACAAAACAGAGTATTATATTTTTGCAAATGATAATCTATTCAGTGCTCTCTACTTCCTTTGTTCTTCGGTTCAGCCATTTCACGTCAGATACCATTTGGGTAATAAACTCGTTACTGATTTTTATAAATGTTTTATGTACTGATAGAGCTAAATTCCCGCAATTTTAAATCATGGCCCTTACCTTTCTTACTGTTCTGTTTTTATTGGTATCCTAATGAGGAAACGTAGACAAAAATATTTGGGGAGGACACGTGAAAGTAAAGTAAAACGCTGAAAACAGTTTGAGGAGTCCGAGTTGGTCATAATAAAACTTTTAGGTAAAAGATGGTTTCGTTCAGGCTGTAGCCTACAAACTGCGTCGAGACAATAATTTTACATTTCACGTGAGTGTACTGGCCACAGTGCAAGTAATCTTTATTTTATGTTTCCTATTTCTTGTTCAGCTTGAAAGAGTGAGGTATACTGTATTATACAGGGTGGTCCATTGATAGTGACCGGGCCAAATATCTCACGAAATAAGCGCCAAACGAAACAACTACAACGAACGAAACTCGTCTAGCTTGAAGGGGGAAACCAGATGGCGCTAAGGTTGGCCCGCTAGATGGCGTTGCCGTAGGCCAAACGGATTTCAACTGCATTGTTTTAAATAGGAACCCCCATTTTTATTACATATTCGTATAGTACGTAAGGAAATATGAATGTTTTAGTTGGACCACATTTTTCGCTTTGTGATAGATGGCGCTGTAATAGTCACAAACGTATAAGTACGTGGTATCACGTAACATTCCGCCAGTGCGGACGGTATTTGCTCCGTAATACATTACCCGTGTTAAAATGGACCGTTTACCAATTGCGGAAAGGGTCGATATCGTGTTGATGTATGGCTACTGTGATCAAAATGCCCAACGGGTGTGTTCTATGTATGCTGCTCGTTATCCTGGACGACATCATCCAAGTGTCCGGCCAGTTCCCCGGATAGTTACGTTATTTAAGGAAACAGGAAGTGTTCAGCCACATCTGAAACTCCAACCACGGCCTGCAACAAATGATGATGCCCAAGTAGGTGTTTTAGCTGCTGCCGCGGCTAATCCGCACATCAGTAGCAGACAAATTGCACGAGAATCGGGAATCTCAAAAGCGTCGGTGTGGAGAATATTTCATCAACATCGCCTGCACCCGTAACATATTTCTATGCACCAGGAATTGCATGGCGACGATTTGAACGTCGTGTACAGTTCTGCCACTGGGCACAAGAGAAATTACGTGACGTTGACAGATTTTTGCACGCATTCTATTTAGCGACGAAGCGTCATTCACCAACAGCGGTAACATAAACCGACATAATATGCACTATTGTACAACGGAAAATCCATGATGGCTGCGACAAGTGGAACATCAGCGACCTTGGCGGGTTAATGTATTGTGCGGCATTATGGGAGGAGGGATAATTGGCGTCCATATTATCGATGGCAATGGTGAAATGTATGCTGATTTCCTACGTAATGTTCTGCCGATGATACTACAAGATGTTTCACTGCATGACTGAATTGCGATGTACTTCCAACATGATGGATGTCCGGCACATAGCTTGCGTTCAAAAGAAATGGTTCAAATGGCTCTGAGCACTATGGGACTCAACAGCTGAGGTCATAAGTCCCGTAGAACTTAGAACTACTTAAACCTAACTAACCTAAGGACATCACACACATCCATGCCCCAGGCAGGATTCGAACCTGCGACCGTAGCGGTCGCGCGGTTCCGGACTGAAGCGCCTAGAACCGCTCGTCCACCGTGGCCGGCTGCTTGAGTTCGGTTGAAGCGGTATTGAATAGCATATTTCATGACAGGTGGATTGGTCGTCGAAGCACCATATTATGGCCCGCACGTTCACCGGATCTGACGTCCCCGGATTTCTTTCTGTCGGGAAAGTTGAAGGATATTTGCTATCGTGATCCACCGACAACGCCTGACCACATGCGTCAGCACACTGTCAATGCATGTGCGAACATTACGGAAGGCGAATTACTCGCTGTTGAGAGGGATGTCGTTACACGCATTCCGAAATGCATTGAGGTTGACGGACATCATTTTCAGCATTTATTGCATTATTGTGGTATTTACAGGCAATCACACTGTAACCGCATGCGTTCTCAGAAATGATAAGTTCACAAAGGTACATCTATCACATTGGAACAACCGAAATAAAATGTTCAAACGTACCTACGTTCTGTATTTTAATTTTAAAAACCTACCTGTTACCAACTGTTCGTCTTAAATTGTGAGCCATATGTTTGTGACTATTACAGCGCCATCTATCACAAAGTGCATAAAGTGGTCCAACTAAAACATTCATGTTTCCTTGCGTACTACACGAATATGTAATAAAAAATAGGGATTCCTATTTTTTAAAAAAAAAGCGTTTCACCTATGGCAGCGCCAGCTAACGGGCCAACGACAGCACCATCTGGTTTCGTTCTTTGCAGCTTTTTCGTTTGACACTTATTTCGTGAGATATAAGGCTATATAAGGCTTGTCTTACGCCTTGGACATATTTATTCCTTTAGTGTTTTGACTAGTTTGATTTGCAACGCTACATTTTCCTGTCCTGAGCAACCTTTACATTCCAGAGTACCTCTAGCAACCAAGATTCTCAGTTATTTGTTGGATATCTAGCAACACCGGTCGCCCCTAAAGCTATTACACTCTACAGCTACCCCTTGTACCATGTCAGTTATTTGGTGATATCATAACACGTACGCTACCATCGTGTCCCTCCTTCTTGTCACTGTTTTTCATATGTTCTTCTCCGGACCGATTCTAAGGAAAACTCGTAATTCCACCAAATTTGCAACATATTTCTATAACACTGCATCTCATTTAGTCCCTTTAATTTGCGAACCATCCAACCAACCACATCTCAGTCGCTTGGATTCTCTTATTTTCCGGTTTCCCCACAGTGAATGGTTCACTTTCACACATTTCATTACACCAGAATACACTCACAGAAATTTCTTACTCAAATTAAGGACAATATTTGATAGCAGAATTGTTTTGGCCACATATGGCCCCTTTACCTTTGATAGTCTGCTTTCTACGTCGACCTAGCTCCGTCAATCGTACACGTGTTCCTTCCGAGTAGACAGATTGATCAATTTTAATATTAGCCTTATCCCAAATCTCATTTTTGCTACTCCTCATGACACTCGACTTTTTTCGGCTTGCTCTCAATGCACATTCTGTATTCATCAGACTATTCATTCTATTTAACAGGACGTAATTCAACATCGCTTTTACAGAGGATTCCAATGTCAGTAGTGAACCCTATCCGACTACTGAAACTACCTTTTACTTTCGTCAGAGCTTCTTCGATGTGCAGACTGAACAGTGCAAGAACGACACACTATATCCCCTTCTTAAATCCTTTTAATATGTAGGAAATGCATAGCACAAGCTGTGTTAACCCTTCTTTATAAAAAGTACCTGTTTCGGTAAACTACATCCTCACGCTATTTGTATTAATGAGCAGAAAAAATCAAGTGCAGAAAAAATTATCCAGTAACATCTTTAGGTTAGTGTATAAAACATAGTAATACTTACGGAACAAGACCAACACAGCCCACATACCATTTTACATAATCATATTGACATGGACAACAACATGTTAACTAATAACTCATGATAGTGGTGCATCTTTATCACAATAGTAAAACAGTATGCAGTAAAACAATAAGCAGTAACATATTAGACAGCAACCGAAATCTGATCGTAATGTATAGTTATACTAAAAAATATATGCCAAAGATAGTCATTGAACTAAACGGCAAGACATGTAACATATGGTACTTCATATAATCGATTTTTACATGCAGGGTTTCTAACGAAGGAGCACATGAGTTCAAAATTAAATATCTCAAAAAGTAAGAATCGATAGAAGAGTGCAACGAACTGCTTGTTTGTAGTGAAAGACCTAGGAATCTGACACAGAAGATACAGGGAAGTTTGAAATAGTTAGAAAAACTGTTGACAGGTGATGTAATCACAATACGTAGTGGTTGTAAACAGTGCGCCGCAGCTCAGGGATCTGTTCCACGAATGAACGGTGAAAGGAGTTTGACATACCTAAGGAAGAGGTTGCAATCATGCATTCCTCTGAACAATGTGCAGGAGTCCTACAGGTTAGAACACATTAGTGCTGAAGCAAGGCGCAGTTTTCAAACACTGTTTAAAGGACGCGACGCGAAATCATTTGCAAGCTCTTCGTTACACTCCAACGTAAAGGCAGCATGTGTGATAATCTAGCGGGAAATGCTGGCCCTACGTAAATGTAGTTACGCCTAAACATGTAGCCTTGCTTTGAATTATTTTGCAAAATCCAAAGAAATCGGTCATAAGAATTCCGGCAAAGTCTGGTTTCAAGCGTTCCAGCATACTGAGAAGCCACCACTCCGTACCTGTACGACAGACGGCTGACTGTATGGCGCCTGCTTCGGAGACAGCAATCCCATCCACTTCACCTGCAGAATGTACGGGAGCTAATACCTGAAGACTGCCCTAAGACTCATAATTTCTGTCATTGGTTACTCGAGCGTCATATTGCTGATCCACTGTTCGGTCGTCGGGTACTGTTTACGAATGAGAGCCTCTTTACCCGTGATGGTGTGATGAACGCTCGTAACATACAATTGTGGGCGGACGTTAAGAGAATCCTCAAGGAAATACAGTACGCTGGTATCAACATAGTTTTTCAATCAGTTACTGGAACCGCTTGTTGTTCCACAGCGCCTGATTGACGGAGTGTATCGACAGTTTTTGGAGCATGAATTGGTCTGCTTCATGACGTCCCACACGATATGCGAACCAATTTAGAGTTTAATCACGAAGGTATCCCTGCCAACTTCAGTCGGGAGATAAGAGAGTGTTTCAGTGCTTCTTATCCCACTAACAGGAACAATTGATTGGCCTGCCAGATCTTCAGATATTGACCCACTGATCTACCTTTGAGACCGTGTCAAGCAGCTCGTGTATAGTGTTTCAGCTGAGAATCTAGCACAACTAATCTTCGTCTACATCAACAAGGACATCATTTACAGTACGTTCCGGGTAACTGTACAGTAAGTAGTTGTGTTGAATTTCGGATCCCTTCGTGTATTTACATTCTAAGAAGAATTAATTTTGTGTTATTTGTGTTGCACTTGTGTTTCCTTCTCTACTGCGAACTCGGAAATAAAGCAATGTCAGACGAAAATATATTTAACATCTTGCGCTCATTATGATGCTTGTACTACACCCACTACTTTCGAATGAACGTATGTGTGTCCAAACTATTGGCTTATTCAGTTGAGGTTGACACTTGCACCATATAGCCCACACCGTTGATGCTAATACTGTACCTCTTGGCGCATTCCTCGTAGTAACTTTTGCTGTTGTGCTCGGGAGACCTGCTTCACCGAAATGCTGTCTACCTTGCAGCATCCATGTTAGATGCGTGAGTCTACGCTGCGTACACCACGCTGATCTGATATCAACACACGTAAGGTCGTGTTGTATTTTATTCGCTATATACACTTATCGCCTCCCATTAATTTAAGTTTTTAAAGTATCATTCCGTATAAGACTGCTAATGAGCAGGTGACTTATTCCGATAATTTTTATTTTATGTGCTGTCATGGCAACTGACGAATTAAGTCTCTTGTGCTACGTCTATACATAAGTTTAGACACAAATTACTATCGCTATATGCACGGATGTACAGTTTAGAATCATGTTTTGTTGCGTTAACATTTGTTACACAAATATTTTTTGTTCTATTCACTTCAGGTATTCTGATGATGCGCCTCACAAGGGCGAAACGTGTAATTGCTAATAATAAGAGCAATTTTGCAGCCGAGACTGCCTTTATTTAAAAAAAAAATCATAACCTGTTCGCAGTACCAGATGGTGGATAATGGAATGAAACCGATAAACACAACCTGTGTTGCACTCGTCTGTCGATCTTAGTTTTCGATCTACTTAATTTTAAATTTATTGACACCTTACATGGACACGCTGTTAGAGGCAGACAGAGGAGAGACATTCATGGCGGGCCTCAACAAACTGGTAACAGACATGAGGTTTGCAAAATATCGCTTGCCGATAGTTCCTTGTCGAGTCGTTTATGTGGGACGTTACGTATAACTGGTTCAGGCTTGACAACTGAATGCCATCCCACGCCTTTTCCCTATTCACAGATACGCGTCCCCTGCTAGAAGCAGAGAGAGAGTGTTGGTGTTTTGCAGGTGGTCTGCCCACACGCCAGCGACCGGGCAGCGCGGCCGCCGAATGCCGGCGTCTGCACAGAGAGAGCGTCGTCCCCGTCACTCGCCGCCGCCTCATGCATAATGCACGGCCACACCACTGACGTCACGGCCGCTTTCAGCTTCAGCCCGCCGACAGGCCACTCATTGGCCGGCTAAAAACTTAACCGGCTTCCATCCTGTTCCGATTTCCGACGCCGGCCTGAAGATCGAAGTTGCTGTCTAGCGATCACGGTCGGTTTCTAAAAATGCCATTCCTACAACGAACACGTCTCTCCGCGATTGCTGAAAATGTGAGCCAGAAGTTTTGCATTATGTCTTGCTGTGACGAACGTAGCAGTCAACATAGTAAACAGCTGTGATGGCGTAAAGATATCGTAGCCATGACATTTAGAGATGCCGGATAGGAAACAGTAAACTGTTTTTCTTACGACTGATTAGACAGGCACCCAAAAACGACTTTATGGTGGGACTCGAAGCAACAGTCTGATTTGCTCATTGTCAAAATACTGTGAAACTATCGTACCGTCCAATCGGGATGTTGCTAGTTTCTACTTTGCTTATGCCCTCGTCAGTTATCCAGGACAAGATTGGTAGAAAATGAATCACACGTCACAGACAATAGGTGCCTAGTGAAACATGTGTAGTTTTTATATCTTCCATTTTAGCAGACATTACGGCGCTCTGTAACAGAGCGTGTATCACGTACTTTGACACTTTTCATCATTTAAATTGCTGTATTTTGTTGTGGATTGCGTCGTGTTGCCCTTACACAGTGAAGAAACAAGCGCTTGAATTTTAGGAGAAATAATTGAAATTGGTGCTATTTTACCACAAATTTCTTTTCTACTATTAGTCTTTTTGATACGTAGCACCCAGAAAGGACCCGAGATGATTTCTTGTTTTACGTAACTAAACAACTGGGGACGTGCGATACAACCGTCGAATCAAAGTGCCACTCCAGTGAATATACATTATTTTTGTACTATCGTGTGAAGTTCATGCGCAAAGTGCTTCCAGGTTGTGAGGGAAGTTAGTCGCCTGAAGAGATACGGAATTGGCTCGCGGTGCTACAGATCCTTGGACCGTTGTGTCCTGGTGGAGCTTTGGCTGTGAGGGAATAGTGGTTTTCACCAGCGCGCTGTGACGATCGGCGACGTCGAGTGGAGCCGCCTATCTTATCTCTGGCTGGGATGCCGCAGCCGTCGCCGCTGCCGCCGCCCCCGCTCGCGGCCGGCCACGGCCACAGCCACGGTGCGGTGGCGCCCCCGGCGGCGCTGCAAATGCAGTACCTGTCGGTGTACGACCCACGACACATGATCCGCAGCCATCGCTACCGCAGGCAGTCCTACTCGCCGCTCGCCCTCAAGCCGGTGAGTTCACGGCGCAGCTCATTTAGCGCACACGCAGCCTTCCGCGCCGCGCGGTGTTTACAGCCGCTGACAGCTCGGAGCGCTCTGTGTCACTGTTATTGTTTACAGCCGAGTGCAAGCCGACACCAGCTCAACGCTTACACTTACGACCGGCGTTAATCTTCTGCCGCTGAACTCTGATCTGAATCGCGGTTTTAACCTGTTGCTACGGTTTCCCTTAAAACTCCAAGTAGCATCGTATACATTAAAAGTTAGCTGTTCCATCACGTAACTCGATGAGTCTGTTAGCAGGTAGGAAGAAAGTGAGGGAATAGTACCTGAAATTTATCTTCCAGAGACATGGGCTGGAGTGTAATTTGGTGTTTGCATCTGTGCAGCTATTAGCAACAGTGTCAGTGTGGAGTAGTGGTTATTGCATCTGTCAAGTCAGCAGCAGCAAACCTGGGTTCGAATCCTGGCCTTAGTACAAAATTTAATTCATTGATTTGCTGTGTGTTCATTATCATAAATATCACCTGCAGTAGAATCACACAAAGGTCCGGAAAACTTTCATGGACTCTTTGTAATTTTACTGTCGTCCTCCATTAAAAATATCATAATTTTTTTAAGCTTTACGTCGTTCCTTGATTCCTTTTGTATCCATGGATATATCGTTCGACTAATGGAGTGGTTCCCATCGTGGCTTCAATTCCCCCTGAGGGGTAAAATGTGGTTTTCTTAGGGGCAAAAATAAAAAAGTCCAGTTGCGTTTCCGTCACGAAATTAAATTATCTATAAAAGGTCATTACTTTTATCATTACTTCGTGAGACTAACGGTACCAAAAATTCATTTTTCTGTGAAAACTAGCCTTAACGCGTGATACAGTGTAGTGGAGAGTACAGATTGTAAAAAGAATACGCGAACAAAACCAATTTCCATTCCATTGCGACAGTATGCTGCACCAACCAGTTTCAGTTATTTCAGAAGAAAAACAGTCCCGGTTGCTAATTTATTGTATATATCACACCTTTCACCCTTTTGGGGCATAATGACATTGTGCAAAAATAGTTGGACAAGTAACCCATCCGTCATAAAACTATATAAAATTTGAAATGGCCGCTACTTATCCACTTACTGTTGCCTCCATTTTTCGTTTTATATCCGTTTACGGGTTACTTTTACACAATCAGATGATGTCCGAAAAGGGTGAAACGCATCTTTGACTTTAAACAACTTCGCAACCAAAACTGTTTTTATGCTTGAGTACATGAACATCTTCCTGACATAGTTGAGCCACTGCACGAATGCTTTGTACCGTGCATTTATGGCAGAGGGTGATCAGAAACATTCTGAAAAGCTTGGAGCCCCAGAGTATTAGTATCAGTGGTTCTCATGGCTCGGATCCTTCCCCGTAGCCAATTTTTGTATCGCTCCCTTCTTCGGTTGTAGGAAACCAAGCGAAGGACACGTTTGGCAACGCCGTCTGTGGCAGGATGCTTGAATTTGCGCGCGCAACTGCCTGAATGGCTGACTTCGATGCTTATTAACTCGGAAATGGCACAGCGTATCGAATCCTCTTCTTAACAATTATTTCTCTGTTCACCTTATCTTGCATTGGCCTTACAAGCTGCTCAGACGGTTTTTGACCACCCGTTATATCAAATATGCTTCAATATTTGACGGCTGCTCTCTCACACTTGTTGGTAGTTCTCACAGTTGACCAAAAATTCACACTATGCAGCTGGCAGTGAACTCTGGGCAATGATAACCAGCCGTTCGCCCGTGGACTATTCCGTCGTGAACTAAACCGGGAGAAGTTGAAGATTTACAGACCAGAAACTGATTCATTATTCACTTCACAACAACAAATGCAGAAAGTGAGAGAACAGCATAACAGCATACGTAATGGTTGCCAGCCAGCTGTACGACACCCACATATTATTCTTATTATTTCTTTACTTTCTCAGACGTTAAGTCTGGTTAAAAATGGAAAGTGACGCGGACCTTGATCAAGCGTGACTTCCTTTTAACTGTACGTTATATGTTATATTGCATTTAGGAACTTTCGGGTAATTGAACATGTATCAATAATTACAGATTTCTGAAGTTGTATATATAAGTTTGGATGTAGCTGTATTGCATTCATGTACTGGTGGATATTGTGTGGTATGACTCCTGTAGTTGATAGTATAATTGGTATAATGTCAACTTTAACCTGATGCCACATGTCCTTGACTTCCTCAGCCAGTTCGATGTACACTCCTGGAAATTGAAATAAGAACACCGTGAATTCATTGTCCCAGGAAGGGGAAACTTTATTGACACATTCCTGGGGTCAGATACATCACATGATCACACTGACAGAACCACAGGCACATAGACACAGGCAACAGAGCATGCACAATGTCGGCACTAGTACAGTGTATATCCACCTTTCGCAGCAATGCAGGCTGCTATTCTCCCATGGAGACGATCGTAGAGATGCTGGATGTAGTCCTGTGGAACGGCTTGCCATGCCATTTCCACCTGGCGCCTCAGTTGGACCAGCGTTCGTGCTGGACGTGCAGACCGCGTGAGACGACGCTTCATCCAGTCCCAAACATGCTCAAGGGGGGACAGATCCGGAGATCTTGCTGGCCAGGGTAGTTGACTTACACCTTCTAGAGCACGTTGGGTGGCACGGGATACATGCGGACGTGCATTGTCCTGTTGGAACAGCAAGTTCCCTTGCCGGTCTAGGAATGGTAGAACGATGGGTTCGATGACGGTTTGGATGTACCGTGCACTATTCAGTGTCCCCTCGACGATCACCAGTGGTGTACGGCCAGTGTAGGAGATCGCTCCCCACACCATGATGCCGGGTGTTGGCCCTGTGTGCCTCGGTCGTATGCAGTCCTGATTGTGGCGCTCACCTGCACGGCGCCAAACACGCATACGACCATCATTGGCACCAAGGCAGAAGCGACTCTCATCGCTGAAGACGACACGTCTCCATTCGTCCCTCCATTCACGCCTGTCGCGACACTACTGGAGGTGGGCTGCATGATGTTGGGGCGTGAGCGGAAGACGGCCTAACGGTGTGCGGGACCGTAGCCCAGCTTCATGGAGACGGTTGCGAATGGTCCTCGCCGATACCCCAGGAGCAACAGTGTCCCTAATTTGCTGGGAAGTGGCGGTGCGGTCCCCTACGGCACTGCGTAGGATCCTACGCTCTTGGCGTGCATCCGTGCGTCGCTGCGGTCCGGTCCCAGGTCGACGGGCACGTGCACCTTCCGCGGACCACTGGCGACAACATCGATGTACTGTGGAGACCTCACGCCCCACGTGTTGAGCAATTCGGCGGTACGTCCACCCGGCCTCCCGCATGCCCACTATACGCCCTCGCTCAAAGTCCGTCAACTGCACATACGGTTCACGTCCACGCTGTCGCGGCATGCTACCAGTGTTAAAGACTGCGATGGAGCTCCGTATGCCACGGCAAACTGGCTGACACTGACGGCGGCGGTGCACAAATGCTGCGCAGCTAGCGCCATTCGACGGCCAACACCGCGGTTCCTGGTGTGTCCGCTGTGCCGTGCGTGTGATCATTGCTTGTACAGCCCTCTCGCAGTGTCCGGAGCAAGTATGGTGGGTCTGACACACCGGTGTCAATGTGTTCTTTTTTCCATTTCCAGGAGTGTACAACAGTTGAGTCCCATAGTGCTCAGTGCCATTTTGAACCAGGAGAGTATTTTTCAATTTTTTCTCCTGTTTTATTTCGTATATTTGTTGTATTGGGTATGGATATTTCGATTAGTTGTGTTAATTTCTTCTTTTTATTGGTGATTAAGATGTCAGGTTTGCTATGTGGTGTTGTTTTATCTGTTATAAGGGTTCTGTTCCAGTATAATTTGTATTCATCATCCTCCAGTACATTTTATGGTGCATACTTGTATGTGGGAACGTGTTGTTTTATAAGTTTATGTTGTAAGGCAAGCTGTTGATGTATTACTTTTGCTACATTGTCATGTCTTCTGGGGTATTCTGTATTTGCTAGTATTGTACATCCGCTTTTTATGTGATCTACTGTTTCTATCTGTTGTTTGCAAAGGCTGCATTTATCTGTTGTGGTATTGTGATCTTTAATAATATGATTGCTGTAATGTCTGGTGTATATTGTTTGATCCTATATTGCAATCATGAATCCTTCCGTCTCACTGTATATATTGCCTTTTCTTAGCCATGTGTTGGATGCGTCTTGATTGATGTGTGGCTGTGTTAGATGATACGGGTGCTTCCCATGTAGTGTTTTCTTTTTCCAATTTACTTTCTTCGTATCTGTTGATGTTATGTGATCTAAAGGGTTGTAGAAGTGGTTATGAAATTGCAGTGGTGTAGCCGATGTATTTATATGAGTGATTGCTCTGTGTATTTTGCTAGTTTCTGTGCGTTCTAGAAATAATTTTCTTCAATTGTCTACCTGTCCATAATGTAGGTTTTTTATGTCGATAAATCCCCTTCCTCCTTCCTTTCTGCTTAATGTGAATCTTTCTGTTGCTGAATGTATGTGATGTATTCTATATTTGTGGCATTGTGATCGTGTAAGTGTATTGAGTGCTTCTAGGTCTGTGTTACTCCATTTCACTACTTCAAATGAGTAGGTCAACATTGGTATAGCGTAAGTATTTATAGCTTTTGCCTTGTTTCTTGCTGTCAATTCTGTTTTTAGTATTTTTGTTAGTCTTTGTCTATATTTTTCTTTTAGTTCTTCTTTAATATTTGAATTATCTATTCCTATTTTTTGTCTGTATCCTAGATATTTATAGGCATCTGTTTTTCAATTGCTTCTATGCAGTCGCTGTGGTTATCCATTATGTAATCTTCTTGTTTAGTGTGTTTTCCCTTGACTATGCTATTTTTCTTACATTTGTCTGTTCCAAAAGCGATATTTATATCATTGCTGAATACTTCTGTTATCTTTAGTAGTTGGTTGAGTTGTTGATTTGTTGCTGCCAGTAGTTTTAGATCATCCATGTATAGCAAATGTGTGATTTTGTGTGGGTATATTCCAGTAATATTGTATCCATAATTTGTATTATTTAGCATGTTGGATAGTGGGTTCAGAGCAAGGCAGAACCAGAAAGGACTTAATGAGTCTCCTTGGTATATTCCACGCTTAATCTGTATTGGTTGTAATGTGATGATATTTGAATTTGTTTGGATATTAAGTGTGGTTTTCCAATTTTTCATTACTATGTTTAGGAACTGTATCAGTTTAGGATCTACTTTGTATATTTCCAATATTTGTAGTAACCATGAGTGGGGTACACTATCAAAAGCTTTTTGGTAATCAATGTATGCGTAGCGTAGCGACCTTTGTTTATTTTTAGCTTGATATGTCACCTCTGCATCTATTACCAGTTGCTCTTTACATCCTCGTGCTCCTTTGCAACAGACTTTTTGTTCTTCATTTATAATTTTGTTCTGTTTTGTATGTGCCAATAATTTCTGTGTAATGACTGAAGTTAATATTTTGTATATTGTTCGTAGGCATGTTACGGGGCGATATTTAGCTGGGTTTGCTGTGTATGCTTGACCTTTAGGTTCCAGATAAGTTATTCCTTGTGTAAGTGTATCAGGGAATGTGTATGGGTCTGCAATGTAACTGTTAAATAATTTAGTTAGATGTGAATGTGTTGAGGTGAACTTCTTTAGCCATAAATTTGCTATTTTATCTTTCCCAGGGGCTTTCCAGTTGTGCGTAGAATTAATTGCTTGGGTGACTTCATATTGCAAAATTATCACTTCAGGCATTTGTGGTATCATCTTGTATGTGTCTGTTTCTGATTGTATCCACCGTGCATGACTGTTATGTTGTAATGGGTTTGACCATATGTTGCTCCAGAAGTGTTCCATGTGTGTTTTGTTTGGTGGATTGTCTATTTTAATGTGTGTGTTATCTATTGTCTGGTAAAATTTCTTTTGGTTTGTGTTAAATGTTTGGTTTTGTTTCTTCTATTTTCACTTTTTTTGTATCTTCTAAGTCGTTTGGCCAATGCTTGTAATTTCTGCTTCTTATCATCTAATTGCTCTATCGCTTCTTGTTGTGAGATTTTACCTAACCTTATTCGTTTTTTTCTGAAATTTCATTTCTTATAAATTGTGTTAGCTGTCTGATGTCTTTTCTCAGTTTTTCTATTCTGATCTGTAGCCTGTGTTGCCATGCTGGTTTTGTGGGTTTCTTCTGTGTGTTGGTTGGTTCTAATCTCTGCGTAGTGTGTATATTTAGTGTAGTGAGTGCTCCTATATAAACCAGTAGTTGTAACTCTTCCATAGTAGTGTTTTCATTTATTTTGTTTTGTATGATTCTGATGATAGTTTTTATTGTTGTTTCTACTTGTGGGTTATTTGGCGGTCTATGCAAGAATGGTCTAATGTCTGTATTTGTGTCTCTGTATTCTATATATTTTAGCTGAAATGTTTCTTTTATATCTAACATGTGTGTCACTTCGTGTTCTATTTTTGCTTGTTATGGTGGCTGTCTTAAGATTTCGTTTTCCTCTGATTGTTTAATTGATGCGTGTTGTTCTTTGTTTGTTTGCTCTGGGATGTTTGAGCCCATTACTGTGTTTTCTTCTTCTTCTGATTGCACATTATTTTGTTCCAGTATTATTATATTATTATTATTATTATTATTTCTTTACTTTCTCAGACGTTAAGTCTGGTTGAGAATGGAAAGTGACGCGGACCTTGATCAAGCGTCACTTCCTATTAACTGTACGGTATGTGTTCTATTGCATTTAGGAACTTTCGGGTAATTGAACATGTATCAATAATTACGGATTTCTGTAGTTTTATATATATGTTTGGATGTAGCTGTATTGCATTGATGTACTGGTGGATAATTTTAATTCTGGGTATCTGGTAATAAATGTTGTGTGTACTTGTGATCTGTATCCAGTTGTGTTGGTTCCTAGGTTTGTTGCTTGGTAATAACAGAACATGAGGTGTCGATTAACTTCATCTGACCATCTCATCCTCTGTCTTTGTTTTCCTTCTAGGGTGGTTGCAGGAAGCATATCCTGCAAAACACCTCTACTTGGATTTAAATCATTTTCCAGTTGGCTAGCAGTGTCGTTACCATTGTGGGCGGGCATAGGGTTCAAGCGTCGTCCCCGACCATGACGGCGCTTGTCCGAGGCTTCTTTAGTTCTGTCCTGAACCAAGTAATCACACTAAAAGGGGGGTTAGCCCTATTAGTGGTTTGTTCTTTTCGTCGCCTTTTACGACTGGCAGAACATACCAGAGGCCTATTCTTTTCCCGGGCCTCCACGGGGGTTATTATTATTATTATTATTATTATTATTATTATTAACAGCAATAGACTGACACAGAGTCTTCCAATTTCTGCCAGGAGGAATCAAGTAATTTTCATACACTGAGTATACTGCAAACATTTTAAGTTGCTTTATAAATGTGGTGCAGGTGAAGGTGAAGCAAGCGCAGCTAGGAAGACGAGTAGTGCAGAGGAAGTATGTTTTGTGTATAAACTCTTCCTAGACAGTTAACTGTCTGTTCTGAGGTGTTGTAGGTTGTGCTGATGATGCACTGGGAATTGCTTCACCATTCTATAAATAAAAGTTATTAGAAATAATCAGCACCCGTTCCCTCACTGACGCTTTAGTTCGTGGTTTATAACACATTAAACACTAGAAATTATAAAAATGTTCAAAGAAAATCCTATTTTCATTGTAAAACTTAGTTTTGCGTTAATGTCGATGATAGTCAAGGAGGTGACTGGGGTAATATCTAATTTCACTCAGGGGTAATGGTCTGGAAAGGTTGGGAACCACTGGTCTAATGCAGCAAAAAGTTTTTTCTCGCTTAACAACAAGAGAATAACGTAAAATTGTGATTTCGTAACAAATCTGTAATTATTATGTAAAACTATTGCTGTATACAAGAACAAAAATATGTAACAGGCTACGGAACATGAACCACAGATAAAAAGAAGCTAAACGGGTATGGTACAACACAGACAGCCTTCCATGTAGATGCCTTAGACGGAACATATCTAGGAAAACATCTGTAATTGCTTTGTAATTATACAACAGTGGTTTCACTGTGGAGTGGAAGGGCTGGGGTGGATCGACGTGACTTTGTCGTTCCTTACAATTAAGACAAGCAATATGCTTTTATTATAACAATGACGAACTCCATTAATACCATAGGAATTATGAGAAACCGCCAAGTGATTTAAAAATTTTACTTCATTAAAAGCCAACGGTTTAAAACAGAGAAAACTAAAACCAGTATGTCCATATAACTCAAGGGAAACAACTTGCTTTTATTTTTACCCAAAATAAACTGCAAGTTATTTGCTTGCTACACATTTTCATCAGATATACTACACATTACATCTCAGTTCACTTCAGTAACAAGGGGTTGATGACCATGTAGTTTGGTCTCTTTATCTCCAAACCAACCAGCCAATTCACCACAGCAATGTAACAGCAATGAGTTCAGTTGGTGACCAATTTGTCACCAGTTGGGACAGAGGTGGAACTAAAAACCAGAAAATAACAGGAGGTACAGCCTCATATACGGCAGGCCAGCGTTCTGCATCAATGAAATAGCCCTGCACATTACCACCACAACTGATCTCCGTTCGTTTTCGAAGGGTAGCTTTCGCAGGGGATGTCAAATAAAACTGGCTGATGAATTATTTAATGTACCTGAAGATAGACAATCCAGCTTACACCATACACACCTGGGCAGATGATGTACGTTTGGTTGCACATCTTCAGGTGCGAAAAATATTTGACAGATTAAATTTTTTTTAGATCACCTTGTAGAATCCACACTACAAACGTAGTGGGCCACCATGCTGATCTCGCCACCCCTCCCTGCCCTCCCCCTCCCATGTGCTGCACTCACCAAAGGTTCTTTTCCAGTTGGTTCTTGGTATTCGAAGAATGTACAGCACTCATCCTAACAATGAATATTATTTGAGAATGTGTAAGACGTCGTGGTCTCCTGACCTTCATTGCTTACATATTCCGACCTCACAATCATGTTCCCCACATCAAGACGCTTCATTCGAACCCAAACTCGATGAGGTAAAGTCAGTGTTGTATAAATTCATGTAAACAATATGCAATTGACAAGTGAGCGCACCGTGGTTGAAATACTCGAGGCTGGCGTGCACACATACATTCCAGACACGACGGTCACAGAGGCTTTTATTATGGGAAAGAGGCCGCAGAACGGGGCGCCAGGCCCTTCAGAGGACGACCCAGCCCGTGTCGGCCAGTGACCGCCCATAGCGGACAGCGTGGGCCCGAGTGGAAAGGGGGGAACAACCCCATGTTCGGCTTAAAAGAAAATTCCGCTACACTGTGTGGGAGTGGACAGCCTTCGCATTCTTAACACACAGCACGCAGTTTCAGAGATGTTCACAGGGAGACAGCAAACGCCAAACGCCAAAGTTACAAGCTTCCAGATTGGTCGCCTTAAACGAAACGTCATTCTCCCGTTTTAGAAGAGCAATGCTGATTGGCAGACGATATTTCTGATGCCTTTAGCTGAAGGAATAATGGAAGAGACCGAAAGATATACCCCTTCACGTCTGGCGTGGAGAGGCGCGGTTCCGTTGTCGCTCTTGGAGCGAGATCACGTAACGAGAGCGTGCGCGCTCGTACGTGCACTCGAGAGAGTGAGGAACAAGTCCCTCCTCAGTACTTCACTGGGAGAGCACCTCTGTCAAGAGCGAATCAAAGGGCGACTCTATATTGAGTCCTCTGATCTGATGGTAGAGCACTTGCCAGCGAAAGGCAAAGGTCCCGAGTTCGAGTCTCGGTCGGGCACACAATTTTAATCTGCTAGGAAGTTTCATATCAGCGCACACTCCGCTGCAGAGTGAAAATCTCATTCTGGAAACATCCCCCAGGCTGTGGCTAAGCCATGTCTCCACAGTATCCTTTCTTTCAGGAGTGCTAGTTCTGCAAGGATCGCAGGAGAGCTTCTGTAAAATTTGGAAGGTAGGAGACGTGATACTGGCAGAAGTAAAGCTGTGAGGACTGGGCGCGAGTCGTGCTTCGGTAGCTGACATGGTAGATCACTTGCCCGCAAAAGGCAAAGGTCCCGAGTTCGAGTCTCGGTCGGGCACACAGTTTTAATCTGCCAGGAAGTTTCATATCAGCGCACACTCCACTGCAGAGTGAAAATCTCATTCTCAGAGTTATCTCATTTGTCAGCAGCTAGCGGTGCAGACAGCAGTCATCGCAGCTTACAGTATTGTGCGCTACAGCTATTGCTAGCCCCATATTTCCTCCACAACAGTACACTTCACAGAATTTCACACGCAACAGCCTCGACGGTACCTAACAACATTCTAAAGGACAATTATTCAAGTTGAGTAGGCGCGCCTCTCAACCATTCTGCCAAGACAACAAGCATCTTAAACTTTGTGCAGAAATTTCATTAGCGAATCCTATCCTTGAAAGGTAACTTCACATTCCGAAAAGAACCGGGATATAACTTGTTCAATTCATAACTATAAGTGCCATTGTGGTATCTCAGAATTTTTGCAAAATAAATAATAACTTTCGTTACTTCCATGTTTTTCTTACACTAACTAGCACTACTCCAGTACCCAAGTATCCCACTAGTTACGTAAGAAATTTTGTGAATTTTTGTGTCATTTCCTTACAGCGGACATCTCCAGAAGATATTTATTGCTGAAAGTTTTTCAGGCATTTCTCTTTAGAACTTTAGGAGCGTCTGTCTGACTTCTGCAGTAGTGTGGGGGTGGAAATTGCATCTTGCAGGAGCCACAGGGTGAAGGGTATATCTCAGATTAATCCGTTGCGCAGAATAACAGAATAACAGATCAACCCCACACACACACCTCAGAAATGTCACGTCTGAGTAGGACTGACTTATCTCAGGCTTTAGCCGGACATGTACGGTTTTTTACGGACGTATCCGATCAAATATGTACAAGTCTGGCCTTTTATTAGGTCAATTCGCGAGGAAGGAGAGAACGCATAAGTAAGGTCTGTTCCAAGGTGATGACGTAAGCGCGAAGGATAAGTATAAGGTGGAATTGGAATATATTCTATAAGGATGTGTAGGTATACAAGCGACTGCTATTCTACAAAGAAAAAAAATGTCGGATGACAGCAATCCTTTGATCACAGCAAACTTTCGAGAATTTCGTGAAAATTTACGATTTTAGGAAGCTTTTGTTGTGTGAAAAGTAGACAGTTAATTCAAATCACATCAAGCTGAAGAATTTTTCTCGACATTGTTGAAACTGGCAGAATATTACTTTATTATTCTAGGTCATAATGTCGAAAGAGTGATTTCTTTCATAAACTCACAAAGGATAAAAGAACTCAATAAGCTCCTAACCTACGCCGTGAAAAAGACGATGATGTGTAGTTTGAAATTCTTCTGTCAAGATTTTGAGGAAATGGTTTTCAAATACAACTGAAATGAGCAAAGTTACTGAATATCTTTTCGTTTTCCGCCATTGAAGAACGGGTAGTTCTTAGTTTTTGTTAACTAAGAACTTTTCTATTTTGACGTAAGCTTATCTTAGGAACAAGACAAAGTCATCGAGAAAAGTGAACACTCAGTTGCTACCATACTTGACAGATTATAATATTGTTAGGTTTTCTTTCGTTTAAGCATCTTTAAGTTTATCCTCGCTAAAAACTGACTTTAGTGGATTATTAATAAACGATTGAAAATATCCTAAAGACCCTATTTCTGTATGAAGTACGTATTCCAACTTTTAGAGCAAAATGTCAGGCTTAATATTAAGCCGAGTTGAACTTTTCTGTTTGAAGAACTGGCCACCCCATGTCTGAGGGCGCCACTACCACTTCTAATGCCATGAAAAATAGGAAGCAGCGTCTGTGTAACTTTTTGTGGTTATTTATATTGCAGACGTCAACCATTGCTACACTTCTTTTTCAGATCTATATCTAATTACAGCCAATCACTGTTCGCCAGCAGGATGAGGATTCGGCTGAGACTGAGTTCCAGCTGAAGCCTGCCAATTTTTTGACTCTATTTATGGGGCTTATTTTATTTGCAACTGATTTTAGTTTTGCAATATATCATCTTGAGGTCTTTGTAAGATTCTAGGTGATCATGTTGATACAACGAAATTATCATTATACACTGAAGCGCCGGAGAAAGTAGTATGGGCATGCATATTCAAATACAGAGATAAGTAAACAGACAGAATACGGCACTGCGGTCGGCAACGTCTATATAAGACAATAAGTAACTTTGAATGCTGGTTTTTCCTTTTCTATAGTTCCTGTGAATACTGTTTTCAGTATTCTGATCTCAGCCTTCGTCTGCGTTCGGTGGATGCTGGAAAGCTTGTGTCCTGCTCCAACAAGAACTTACCACACTGCATCAATGCATTTATTATACATCTTCATTGCAGTAATTTTCGGTTCAATATGAACCATTTTCAAATTTGTAGACATCAATGCAATAACTAATTAGCAAATACTGTACGAAATACAAAATTTTACCACACCGCACCAACATCAGACATCAAAAGTACCAGAGTGCACCTTAATACACTCCTGGAAATGGAAAAAAGAACACATTGACACCGGTGTGTCAGACCCACCATACTTGCTCCGGACACTGCGAGAGGGATGTACAAGCAATGATCACACGCACGGCACAGCGGACACACCAGGAACCGCGGTGTTGGCCGTCGAATGGCGCTAGCTGCGCAGCATTTGTGCACCGCCGCCGTCAGTGTCAGCCAGTTTGCCGTGGCATACGGAGCTCCATCACAGTCTTTAACACTGGTTGCATGCCGCGACAGCGTGGACGTGAACCGTATGTGCAGTTGACGGACTTTGAGCGAGGGCGTATAGTGGGCATGCGGGAGGCCGGGTGGACGTACCGCCGAATTGCTCAACACGTGGGGCGTGAGGTCTCCACAGTACATCGATGTTGTCGCCAGTGGTCGGCGGAAGGTGCACGTGCCCGTCGACCTGGGACCGGACCGCAGCGACGCACGGATGCACGCCAAGACCGTAGATCCTACGCAGTGCCGTAGGGGACCGCACCGCCACTTCCCAGCAAATTAGGGACACTGTTGCTCCTGGGGTATCGGCGAGGACCATTCGCAACCGTCTCCATGAAGCTGGGCTACGGTCCCGAACACCGTTAGGTCGTCTTCCGCTCACGCCCCAACATCGTGCAGCCCGCCTCCAGTGGTGTCGCGACAGGCGTGAATGGAGGGACGAATGGAGACGTGTCGTCTTCAGCGATGAGAGTCGCTTCTGCCTTGGTGCCAATGATGGTCGTATGCGTGTTTGGCGCCGTGCAGGTGAGCGCCACAATCAGGACTGCATACGACCGAGGCACACAGGGCCAACACCCGGCATCATGGTGTGGGGAGCGATCTCCTACACTGGCCGTACACCACTGGTGATCGTCGAGGGGACACTGAATTGTGCACGGTACATCCAAACCGTCATCGAACCCATCGTTCTACCATTCCTAGACCGGCAAGGGAACTTGCTGTTCCAACAGGACAATGCACGTCCGCATGAATCCCGTGCCACCCAACGTGCTCTAGAAGGTGTAAGTCAACTACCCTGGCCAGCAAGATCTCCGGATCTGTCCCCCATTGAGCATGTTTGGGACTGGATGAATCGTCGTCTCACGCGGTCTGCACGTCCAGCACGAACGCTGGTCCAACTGAGGCGCCAGGTGGAAATGGCATGGCAAGCCGTTCCACAGGACTACATCCAGCATCTCTACGATCGTCTCCATGGGAGAATAGCAGCCTGCATTGCTGCGAAAGGTGGATATACAATGTACTAGTGCCGACATTGTGCATGCTCTGTTGCCTGTGTCTATGTGCCTGTGGTTCTGTCAGTGTGATCATGTGATGTATCTGACCCCAGGAATGTGTCAATAAAGTTTCCCCTTCCTGGGACAATGAATTCACGGTGTTCTTATTTCAATTTCCAGGAGTGTATATGGGTTACAAGAGTAACTCTGCAACTATCAGAAAAGTTACTTGCTGCCTCACATATCAAAGTAGTGATTTGGTACAATACACGCTGTCAGTATTGCCCATCAGGCTACAGCGTACAGGTGGCGTCTGGTACATTTGTCACATTTGAATAAAACGTTTACACCAGCAACGAATTCATAACAATTTTATTTCTGTGGTGAGAATAATGTTATTGGATGAAATTAACTAAAATCTGTGTATATTCAATCTTAAAAGACGTAATAAAACATCATAAAATACTTTTAATTCAAAACATTTATGGCGTCTATATCAAAGACGTTATTGTATGTCTGTCTCCGTCGTGACGTGCTTCCTCATGACCCCACTATATTTCTGTTGTGCAGTGTAACGACCAGTATTTTGATGCGTGGAGTTGGCATGGAATGTTAACAACTTGTATTTCGTGGAGTATTTGCTATGTTGTTATTTTACAGTTTTCCACAAACCTCAAGATGGTTCATATTGAACCGTAACCAGTCATCAAGGAAAGGCATATAAGATATCTGTTTGAAAGCGAATGATTGAGTCATTGTTCTTGAACGACATTATGTTAATTTTTGTAATATTTGGAATAAAATATTCACGTTCAGGGAACATGGAGATATCGTAAGAGATATATGTACATGAGAAGCCAATCAATTATTGTATGAGTATCTTTAACTTAAGCGAAAGACACGAGTGACTCAATAAGTTGTACTTGAAGTTGTTGTTCCATGTTCAGACGATCCGGCGCTGCAATGCATCATCTTCAGTCCCCACCCCTCCGCCCGTGACCTTGGTTCAAAAATGGTTCAAATGGCTCTGAGCACTATGGGACTTAACATCTTAGGTCATCAGTCCCCTAGAACTTAGAACTACTTAAACCTAACTAACCTAAGGACATCACACACATCCATGCCCGAGGCAGGACTCGAACCTGCGACCGTAGCAGTCGCGCGGTTGTGACCTTGGTCATAATTGGAAGAACGGTGCAACCGTACTACAGCTCGATAGAGACCAATCATGCGTATGGGACTGACAGCGCCAGAACATCGGCTGCTAGATTTCATTCACCTACTTTGTCTGGCAGCTGACAACGCAGCCTTCATTTGCTCTTTCTTACGGGTTTGTGGTTGATATGAACAGTTGCTGCACTGTAATGATATTACTGACAATGTCTTGTTAGGAGGTACTCTTCTCGATAGTGAGCATAGCTTCTCCCAAACTAAATTTAGTTAGTATCTCGCACCACTCACACCGGGGAAAAGAAACTAGTGAAACCGTGTGTGAGTGCTTGGAGCACTTAATATTCCGTGGCTTCTACGAGTTGAGTTGGGAATGACATTACGGAAACCCCGGGCGTGGAGTAAAGCCCACTTATCTCGCACCGCGTATCTGGTACGGCTTCCGCGCGGCGGCTGCTACTGCTGCTGTGGCGTGAGGAGACCCCCTGTCCGCGACCCTGGCGCAAATTAGTCGCAGGTTGCGCGCCGTCCCCGCAAATTGGCAGATAAACCCGCCAATAAGTTGCTATCTTATCACCTCGCCCCTCCCCACGAGAGGCTTCCAGTGGAATTTCGTTCCGTAGTCCGTCCTGCGCCGCTTGCGCCCCAAGTTAATGAGCTGGCAGAGAAAGCGGACGTTCACAAATAATGGTGGAATAGTCCACTGCAGGCCATTGAAGTTGCAACCCTAAGAAGGACACTTAGTAACGAATTTTATTTATCGTACGTATACAGCAAAACAGGAAGACTACAGTCTAAATTACAGGGTTATTAAGCTGCCCCTACCGATGGGTTTTATGCAGCCCTCAACACCCTCAAATACCATTTGCAAAACTTTCATATTCATACATTCTTGCTAGCAGCCGCAGTTTTCGAATGATTTAACAAGAACGTAAAAAGTGACCTTCGAATACATTTTTCTCGAAAAAATCGAAAAGAGTGGCCTAAAGCATAAACGTAACGTAGTACAATAATTCGCTGGTCCTCTACTGTTCTGTCTCACTTGTGGTATGCGGAAATGCCCCAAACTGCCAAAATTTTCTTAGATTTCACGGCAAGTGGCGAAATCAAAAGACAATTTACTAATAGGCTGCTCTTCAAATCTAGGGAAGGATAGATTGAGTATTCTGCATTGGAAAAAAGAGTGTTTCGTATACTACCTTTTTCAACATCACAGCTATTTTTTAGCGATGGTTGCTTTGAAGACAAAATATAAATCCCAGCTAACCTAAGAAATAGAAAATGTTTTTAAAGTAACTACTAACATTGTACTTGGATAAATATATGATGATCACAGTCCTGTCTTGTAGGTTGTTCATTATAGCGAATAAATAATTTACAAGGCATACTGTGTTCATCTTGAATTTCTGCAGAAAAAGTACTCAGAGTGCCTATATCTAGTATTGAAACCTCCTTCGGATGACTTTTCTCTACAAGCCAGGTCCAAGGGAGTCACTAATAATTACAAAACTTGTTTTTAATTTAGTACTGGACAATTAATTACTGAATTTATTGTGCAGTACTGATACAGTGACATTCATAAACGTATTATATCAATGTAAATTTTAATTTGAATTTTTTTATTATGCCAGAAATTATTTTGTTTTTCTTTTCTTTCACTCAGTTAATCAGTATATTATGTCATACTTTTTCTTGTCACACCTTCTAGATGTATGCGCCTCACAGCTTGAGAATCGCTGCCGTAGTGGTGATCTCCTTCCAGAAGATTTTACCGCGTTTTTCGACGTAGTCTTCATCGAGCGAATATTCTCTGTGTTCTGACGGCTCAAATTAAATTTATGAATTTCTCACAGTACCTCTGTAGACTTTTTCTATAAACGTTGATCTCTCTGTTCCCTTACCCAAACGATCTATCTTGCCGCATTGCCGGCCGGAGTGGCCGAGCGGTTCCAGGCGTTACAGTCTGGAACCGCGCGACCGCTACGGTCGCAGGTTCGAATCCTGCCTCGGGCATTGATGTGTGTGATGTCCTTAGGATAGTTAGGTTTAAGTAGTTGTAAGTTCTAGTGGACTGATGACTACAGAAGTTAAGTCCCATAGTGCTCAGAGCCATTTGAACAAAGGCACTGGCTTCGGACGTCTGCTGCCACAACCCATTAACGCCAAAATTTCCACACTGTCCTAACGGATACGTTCGTCGTAGGCCCCACATTGTTTTCTGCGATTATTTCATGCAGTGTTTCTTGTCTGTTAGCTCTTACAACTCTACACTTTGATGAATGAAGGCCGTCGACCACCACGTTGTCGGCGGTGAGAGGTAGAGCCTGAAATTTGGTATTCTTGACAAACTCTTGGCACTGTGTTTCTTGGCATATTGAATTTCCTAATTATTTCCGAAATGGAATTGAATAGCGAATACTGGAAATTTCGGGAAAAACTGGCCCAGGAGTTTAAGATTCACCTTTTCGTTACACATTTTTATTGACAATTAAATTTAACAATTTACTCAATGAAAAAATATTCTTCCCGATATGGTCGCCAATTAATTTTACATCATTAATAAACATGAACAGAGAATTTCTGTGCCGTAAGTTTCTTAACACGGAAGGCACTTGAATCCTTATGAAAATTATTTAACTATAATTGTAATATTAATTTAACCTGGAACATCATGTTATAATCAAAATCCTGACATTGCGGCTTCAACACCTTTATAGAATAAAGCAACTTCTAAATTTACGGTAGGATAAGCGGCAAGGTGGAACAATTTCCGGTATACACTCAGTAGTACATGAATATTACATTGCCGCCGGCCGCGGTGGCCGTGCGGTTCTGGCGCTGCAGTCCGGAACCGCGGGACTGCTACGGTCGCAGGTTCGAATCCTGCCTCGGGCATGGGTGTATGTGATGTCATTAGGTTAATTAGGTTTAAGTAGTTCTAAGTTCTAGGGGACTTATGACCTAATATGTTGAGTCCCATAGTGCTCAGAGCCATTTGAACCATTACATTGCCATTGATGAACAGGACAATAACATCTCCAATACACCTCCCACAAAGGCAATTTTAACATGCAGGGAGAACAAGGTAAATAGTGTACTCGATAAACAGCAGCCTCCGTCTTCAGGCCACAAGTGGCCCATCGGGACCATCCGACCGCCATGTCATCCTTATTGAGGTTGCGGATAGGAGGGGCGTGTGGTCAGCACACCGCTCTCCCGGTCGATATGATGGTTTTCTTTGACCGGAGCCGCTACTATTCGGTCGAGTAGCTCCTCAATTGGCATCACGAGGCTGAGTGCACCCCGAAAAATGGCAACAGTGCATGGCGGCTGGATGGTCACCCATCCAATTGCGGCCACGCCCGACAGCGCTTAACTTCGGTGATCTCACGGGAACCGGTGCATCCACTGCAGCAAGGCCGTTGCCTCATACGTGATAAAGGTATACAAATTAATACCCAATTTATTACCGGATCTCTTGATACATTAGGGCTAGCGGACTCTTGGGGTGCTTGCACTCTAGTGGCTGATGCCAAAGTATCGAACAGACCCGGTAAGGAACTTAACTTCTTTCCCGGATCTGACCGACGATATGGCGTGGCTTAGGCCCACGTTCCGCGACCGAACGCAGGACCGCAAAACCCCTAGCACTGGCACAATTTGTCCAGGTCATAGTCACATCCTGTTCTGCCGGCCACAAAAGAGCAAACAGGAAAGGAAATGCATTGAAAAAGTTCATCACGCGTTGCACAGCCACCAGTCCAGGCTAGGGCTAATGTAATCGTGAGGCGCCTACCTGGCGTACAAACAGGTCAGCACACTTAACTAACAAGCTTGACGATAGCAGACAGAGATCAGACGAAACAAACGAAAACCCACTAGATAATAATAATATCGTAGAATTCAGCATTTTCGGCTACCCCGAACTGCTGACATAGCCGATCACAATTCAAACCGAAATCTGAGAAGCGATATATGCTTACACGTGAACATATAAGACCCATATTATAATATTAATTATTAATAATAAGGCCTGCTTCCGCACTAAGGCGAACGGAATATAACATTGAATATAACCCCAGGTGAGACTACCTGACCCAGTATAGTATAACTTAGTAGTTATTTAAGTATACAAACATAAATTTAAAACCAAACTATAAAAACACTTAAATGAGTAGATTTGATTATCATCCTGGCTTACTGCAGAGCCACACGATTGCCAAGATATATGAACTTGGAGTAATTGAATATATGCAGCACCTAATCTGTTTCATTAAATGTTACATACGGTAATTGTACACGAAGGAAGATACCATAGTCAAGTACTACCAAGCGGGAGAATCAGATTAACAATTACAGGGTGTTTCAGAAGTGACGGTTAGTAAATAATTCACACCTGTAAAGTACAGGCCAAAAATACCTAAAAAGCTCCAGTAAACATGGGTCCACAAATCAGCCGCTGTCGAGATATAACATATTTTCTGTTTCTGTTCATCAGTGTCTAGGAACACATGGCATCTCTAAACGTCAAAGTAGGTGTTCAAAATGTCCATGCGTCTGAATCAACATTGAAATCGTCTCTGAAATGAGTAGGGGATCCTGTCAGGCAGTCCTGGGGAACTTTAAATACTGGAAGGCTGCTTCAATCTGCAGGCCTAATTCCTCTAGAGAGTTGACCTCAGTAACGTAGACCAGGCTTTTGACATGACCCCACGACGCGCGTGGTAGTTGTCACGGTTCGTGCGGCTTCCCCCATCGAAGCTTCGAGTAGTCCCACTGGTATGGATGTGTGTGTGTGTTGTCCTTACCGTAATGGTAGTTAAATTAGCTCTGAATATAATTGCTCGGTTTGTAGCCATTCCTTCTCATATAAATACAACAAATATCATGATTCCTACAATAGAGATTGTAGACCCAATTCTTCAAACTACATTAAGATCAGGTAGCGTGTAGGGAACAATGATCTCAGCAGTTTGGTCCCATAAGAACGAAACACAAATTTATAATTTCTATGACACCACACACAGAAATCAATGGGACAAATCCATAGACCTTGGAGGCCATGGCACAGGCTCTTCCCTACCTGACCAGTTACATGCCGGCGCACTCGTAAATGAAAAAGTGCTGGAGCAGCGTCATGCATGAGCGATATGTTTAGGAATTCGTTCAGTGGGACACCACCATGTACATCTGAAAGTACAGCCCGCAGAAATCGCATGTGCTACTGTCCGGTTAGTCTCTGTGCTAGGAAGTGTGGTCCAGTTATACGGTCTCCGAGCAGTCCTGTCCAGACGTTCAGCGAAGTGATACGTAAGTTGCATTAGGATTGACATCGATCCAAATGTGACAGTCATGGTCGTTAAAACAGATACATTCAGTCTCATCTGTGAACAGAATACTGCTTACAAACATGGGATTCAGAGTACACTGTTGCACCAATCGGCAGAAATTCTCGCTATGCGGGAATTCTGGAGATGATATGGATTGCCGATGTAAAAAACGCTACATACTTCTATGACTCCGGGCACGCTCTTGGGTAGTAGTCCTCCTTGTTGAGGTACTCGGACGTTCGTGTACAATGCTTAACAGACTTTCCTCAGCAACGCCTTTTACGGATCTGGGTCGAAATTCTCGTACATGGAGAGCGAAAATCCTGGTTTCCCTAAGGCACTGATGTAACCGGCTAAATGTACTCCTATCGGGCTGTCGGAGGAGAGGGAAAGCTTCTTCATACAATCGTGCAGCCTCAGAGTCACCCTCATTTCTTTGCCATACATGGGGTGCATGTACGCGTGCTCTTCATTGGTGTAATCTCTGTCCATCGCGGTGGTACGACACAGTGCACGAAGGGGGAAAGAGAAAAAGTAGTGGTCGCGCGGTCTTAGCCGAGCGGTCTTAGGCGCTGCAGTCATGGGCTGTGCAGCTGATTCCGGCGGAGGTTCGAGTCCTCCCTCGGGAAAGGGTGTGTGTGTTTGTCCTTAGGATAATTTAGGTTAAGTAGTGTGTAAGCTTAGGGACTGATGACCTTAGCAGTTAAGTCCTATAAGATCTCACACACATTTTAACATTTTTTGAAGAAGTGGTGCATGCATAAACAAACAGATAGTCAATCCTAAACCTTCAGATACCAACGTAGATACCGCGTTATCCAGGGGCGTTTACTGTTGATTTGCGTATCCATGTTTACTGGAGCTTTTTAGCTGCATTCCATGTGTGAATTATTGACCATTAATTCTGAAACACCCTGTACATCACCTGACTCCCGGTACACGAAATAGCCTTCAAAAGATTAAATCAAGGCTTTCGAAGAAAACACTTAAACAAATTCGTAAAATATAACATATAAATGGCAACAGATGACAAACAGACATTTAATAGCGTGACAAAACACTTGACCTCACTGTCCGGGAAAAGTCTAATGGACCAGTCACTTCCTCTTTCCGTCGCAGCATACAACTAACAGACTGTTCAAAACGTGGCGATTATATTAGAGACAAGTGCCAATCTTATTGCCCGCATCTCGTGGTCGTGCGGTAGCGTTCTCGCTTCCCACGCCCGGGTTCCCGGGTTCGATTCCCGGCGGGGTCAGGGATTTTCTCTGCCTCGTGATGGCTGGGTGTTGTGTGCTGTCCTTAGGTTAGTTAGGTTTAAGTAGTTCTAAGTTCTAGGGGACTGATGACCATAGATGTTAAGTCCCATAGTGCTCAGAGCCATTTGAACCAGCCAATCTTATTCCAATCAACAGCAGTCCTTCACTGACGTAAGGTGCCCTATTGGTCTCTCGGCAAACAAGCAGCTCCCCTTTCTCTCCTACATACTACTTAATCCAACTTAAACTAACTTAAAATAAAGTCAACACACCGATCGAGGTGGCGCAATGGTTACACACTGGACTCGCATTCGGGAGGACGACGGTTCAATCCCGCGTCCGGCCATCCTGATTTAGGTTTTCCGTGATTTCCCTAAATCTCTCCAGGCAAATGCCGAGATGGTTCCTTTGAAAGGGCACGGCCGACTTCCTTCCCCGTCCTTCCCTAATCCGATGGGAGCGATGACCTGGCTGTCTGGTCTCCTTCCCCAAACAACCCAACCCAACCCCAAAGTCAATACACACACACACACACACACACACACACACACACGATGGAGGACTCGAACCTCAGACGGGGGGAGCCGCACGGACCGTCTCTCTCTCTCTCTCTCTCTCTCTCTCTCTCGACCACTGAGCGATCTGCATCCCCCTACTTCCTACTCTCCTCTTCATCGTGATGGTCCGTATCTTTTAGCTTCAACCAAATCGCCGCCAGAGCGCGCCAACATCATCTACCACGCCCTCGTGGATGAAGTATCGATAGCCAGAGAGCCGAAATGGCTCAGGAATGTAAGGTTCCAAATACTATTTCGCGTTCAAGGTATGTAAATTTCCGTCGTGCAGTCATAATTTCGTGGGAAAACTTTCCAATTGAATCATCTGAGTACAAATGACAGCTCCGACAATTGACGGCCTATTTATAACCTTTGCACCGTGATGCTACCGCCACCTTTGTATGTGCTTGTCGCTCTCCGATAACTTTTGTCAACTCAGTGTAAAGTCAATGCATAGTTCTATTGGATATGATCTAGAATTTGACAATTGGACCTTTTAAAGAAGAGTAGGGTCTTACAAAAAGAGCGAGGCAGCTTGGCTTCGTACGCTTATGCGACCCTATTTAAGTTCCACAGGGAGCAGCGCCGCCATTTTGGAATTATTGTGGTACATTTACGAAAACGTTTAGACGTTTAACGCGTTATACAGTAGAAAAATAGTCGTTGATCTACAGACTTTTTTTTACTTACCTGTTTAGTGAATGTGTTTTCTTCGACTACACAATATATCTTGAGCAAGCAAAATTGAGTTTAACTAACACGAAAACATGAAATGCGTGCCCTTCCTCACTCGAAAATGTAACTGCACACAGGTGTATGTTGCCACCTACTTTCTTTGTATGTCTCGAATTTTAACGACATTTTAAAGAAATACTATAATACCAATTGGCCATCGCGCCCCTATTGCCAAAGTGCCTTGGCAAAGCACCCCACCGCGCGGGATTAGCCGAGCGGTCTAGGGCGCTGCAATCATGGACTGTGCGGCTCGTCCCGGCGGAGGTTAGGGTCCTCCCTCGGGCATTGGTGTGTGTGTTTGTCCTTAGGATAATTTAGGTTAAGTAGTGTGTAAGCTTAGGGACTTATGACCTTAGCAATTAAGTCCCATAAGATTTCACACACATTTGAACATTTTTTGAACAAAGCAGCCCGGTCACACCACAACGAAGTGGCTGTACGATCCTGCTACACTTGCTGGTAGACTTCATTTTCTTACGTCAAGCATAAAACAATATTCCCGTAAAGAAATCTCTTTCAACTGTGATTTCTGTATGAGAAATGCACTTGGCAAGCATTTCGAGCATACGGAACTAAAATGATTTATCCTTACTTAGTTTTTGTGGTTGTACCTACATATGAACAATGTATTTTTGAAGCAAGTGGTACGCTTCAAACCCACTAATATTTCTTACATTCCAACAAATGGCTGTGAAAATTCTTAGAACAGCAGTGTAGAACTTCATGTAAAGGGGAAATGTTAACAACATACGGCAAGTCCCCTATGTTGCCATCGAATGAGAGCCCAATGCACGTTCAAATGTTCATATTTGAACTGAAATCAGTGTAGTGCTATTACAGTACACGCTTAATACTGCGTCCTATTATCTACAACAGTGTAACCCTAATTATTACTTATGGCTTTATTTTATGTTTACGACGGCATGATGAAAAGTAATGCCACCGAATTATTTTATGCGAAAAGTCTTAGAGCTCTCGAAATACACTCATGTTCAGAAGAAAACAGGACACCTTGAACGACTAAAGATAGAACATGTACGGTAGTATGTTCTGCAGAAATTAGGGTTTGAAACATGTCGGCCCGAGGTTTGAGGATCAACATCGATTTTGCAGCGCAACACCACCTACCGGTATAATGTGCCTTCTGCTCTCGTTGTCGGTACAAACCGAAGGCAATGGATCAGTAGGACTTGAGCAGAAATGCAGGATGCCTCGCAGACGTATGCGCGAACCATACCGTCAAATCAGTGAGTTCGAAAGTGGGCGCATTATTGGCATGAGATAATGTGATGCATCCATCCGGGAAACTACTGTTCCTGTGGGACAAAGTATTCCGGCTGTGCAATGTGTGTGTATAGAAAGTGAAACTTCCCCTTTTGAACAATTATACTAGACTGTGCTTAACCTGACACACAATATTTTTGTTAGCGCAACGCAATCTGACATTCAATAATCCCTACAAAAGAATGGGCCCTGACTAACATTAAACTATACCTTTCACAAATCACTTACCTCACAAAAATCTTCGCTACTCAAGCTACTGCAATACAGCGAGCGCCACAACTGTCAGCTAAATAAAAGATTCAAAGTACTGAAGGCACTAACTACTGATAGGCATAGTTAGCAAATGAAAGATTTTAATAGAGAACAAACAATGTATTTACCTTAATAGTCATAGCAGTTCATGACAAATTACAAAACTCCGCCATCTCTCTCCCCACATCCACCACTGCTGGCGGCTCACCTCCAACTGCGCAACGCTACGCGCTGTTCACATCCAGCTGCCGCTGCCCAACACTACAATGGCAGACAACAATGCAAACTACCCACAGACTGCACACAGCACAGCCAGTGATTTTTCATATAGAGCGCTACGTGGCGTTACCAATAAGAAAACATAAACAGCCTACTTACATAGCCCCCATGCTCCCCACAAAAATTTTACAAATTGATTTGGGCAGTGGCCAATAATTATTTGATAAAATTTTTCATAATTACAATAAAAAAGAAATCAAATGCACACACTTATCGATACAATGTTGGTCAAAAGCTAAAATTTTCTCACAGTCCATAAACACAGTCCTGATCGTTTATCACAGTAAAATAGTAGTGTTTTTCTCAAAGTATGAGCAGTAAAAGAAAATGCACACGGAAGTAGTGGATTTCCATGCAGTCTTGTAGAAGTAGTGTTGTCCTTCCAACGGAAAGACAGTGCTGACTCGACATGGAGACAGGTAATGGGCCACAACAGAGTAAACCCACAACAGAGTCAGTCGACGTTTTGAAGAACATTGGTAGGTAGGTCATCACAGAGTAGACCCACTGTAGTCCTGGTAGAGATTGTGGTATTGGTGGGCCACCAGAGGCGCAGACCCACTGTAGTCCTGGTAGAGATTGTGGTATTGGTGGGTCATCAAAGATGCAGACCCAGTGTAGTCCTTGGGACTGATGACCTCAGATGTTAAGTCCTATAGTGCTCAGAGCCATTTGTAGTCCTTGTAGAGATGGCCAGCAGCCATCTGTTGTGACTGTGCAGGTGCACAATCACCATTGAAGAGTCTTGCGGATAATATAGCAAGTCCATAACCACCACTTGTGCACTCACAAAGTTTTTGGAACTGTCCTTAGAACCAGCAATGCTGCTATCCAGTCCCTTGCTGAATTATCAACACACATGCAAACACTAACAGTCCCAATTTCTCACATACTGTGCATATATTATTACCAACAGAAACGTGTGCAGTGAAATGCTACTTACAAGTTACTTAATTTGATGAACTGGTGTCAATTTCAATTTTATAACATAAGAATACAATAACAAAGGTACAAAATACATCATTAAAGAACATAACAATACAGATAACATTTGTAGTAATAGGGGCTTTACAAAAGAATAGAAATAAACATATACATCAGTGTTACAGGAATTATGACATGAGTACATACATAAAAGATCAGAATGACTTTCGAAACATCAACTTCACACATGAGCATGAAAACAAAACAGAATAAATAATGTCTAAACATCTTTACAAAGTAAATAACACAGTATTAGAAAAATTCTACAACAGAACAACATCAGCTAAACACATAAAGACAGGAAAAACAGAAATATGCAAGAGTACACAAACACATAGTGGGATAACACAAGGAAAGGACAGGGTTTCTTTTACTGCAGTATTTTGCAATGGATACTTTCTTTACTTCTCAGAGATCTCCCTTCGTTCTTCATTATTTCCAAAAAGTCCTATCTATACCTGCTTTCTGTACTTTTTTCGTATGACTTCTCAATGCATTTCATCGCAACTCATTCTCTTACATAGTCTACCCCTGTTAAGCTAACTTAAATCTACTGAGCTCAGATACTAAACTAAGGAACGAGGCAATGCAGCAGCACAAAACAATTAACACAAACAGCAATGATAAAAAATGGAAATTTGCAAAGCAAGCTACAGTAAATCTAAATTACCAAGCAATTCACATTACAACTAATATGAGGCAATGCGCAGCAAACAAGAAAAATAAATCTGGCTTAGCAGAGTAACACAAATTCAAATTCAGCAACACTATGCCTGGCAAACAGCAGCAGAAAATGAAATACCTAAACATGACATAGCTCAAGCAGAAAAAATAGTACACTAAAGATAACAATGTGGATAAGGGAAATGTATAATCACATCTTAATGTCTAAGTAATTAAAGTGGTGCACCACAAAAACTTATTGTAAAAAAAATATTACCATGTACTTGAAAAGAAAATTATGTGGACAGTTACTGTTAATAATCACTTCTTATTGTTCTTTCCATTCCAAGAGCTCCTTTTTCGAAGAATGTGGATCACAAAATAATTATTTAATAGATCTGTTGACAGAAAGTGTTCACATTAGCAAATGCATTTAAGTTTATTTTATAAAACCAATGCTGCAACACAGCTGGAAAACAGATATCAAATCAAATAAGCAACTATGAACAAAGCATAAAAATATCATTCAATAGTCATGTGGTATTTCATAAATTAGTAGAAAAAATCTATCAACTAGAGAGACAGTAGTCATAATCAAGTGTATAGACATAAAAATATTTCTCGTCATTTCATTAGGCATTTCAGTAAATATCATAAATTAAGAGCTCCACAGTGTAATCATATGTTTTCAAGTTCGACCATGTCGTTTTTGCGATGCTTTCTACAAAGGAATGTCAATAGTGAGGTTAATGGCCTCTTTTTTTTTCTCCACCTAATGGCTTTTTCTCCAGGCAGCAAGGTCACATAGCTTTCTTACCGAAATATTTACGACACCAGTTTCCGCTACAGTGACAGTCCCATATAAAAAAATTCACAGGTCGAGAATTTGCGTTACAAATGTGTAGAAACAAAATCCTGTAAATATAAGTGTCCAAAAAATTTCCAGCGGCATTGTGGTACATTCACGCATTTACACACATTTCATAACTCATAAAGTACGATTCATTGTTTCCAACATCCTTTTTCACAAGTCAGAGTCCCTAACCACTACTCATTATTCCTTACCTTATTACACATATACATATTCGTCGACACTTCTTCAATATTTCATCATAAGAAATATGTAGCATACTCAAATAACTCATATAGCATCAGCTTATTGATCATAAACATACCTCAATAGCATAATACACATAGTCATCGTAAAAATAACATCATAACACCTCAGTCAAATCTCAAAAACGTCGTAGCTTTCTGCAATAATTTCAAAACCTAAAAAAAATTCTCTGCTCATTTCAGTGGTGTCATTTACCTCAAACGTACTTTAAAAATCATGATCCCATACCAAATACATCATTCAAAGCTCCATAGCATCACAATGGTTCTGAAAAATATGAAGAATTCACAAAGTACAGACAAAATACAATTTCATAAGTGTGAAGTTATCCAACTGTGTAATTACGTAAACATCTGTCACTGATGTAGTAAAATAAATATTTGTCTCTCTCAGTTAAATGATCAGATAGCTGTGTAATTCTGTGTTAGAGAAATATGGTACCGATGTGTGAAGTTGTATAAGCAAATACCATATTAGCTAGGGCTCCTTGTGCTTGCCAAACACATGGTACACAAAGAAGGCGTGTACCCCCCTGAGGATTAATGTAATTATACCCTCAGGTGTTACAGATTACAGCAATGGAATGAAATGTATCACGGAAAACCCTTCTTTGCAATTCAAAAATCTTGAAAAATAAATGGCTTAAGCACAAAATTAATCTCTCAAATGCGTGTCCTGTAGCGCTAAATGTGCGTCTTGCTGTAAGATAATTCTGTGGAAGTGTCGTAGTTATCGTCCTCTGTAAGCAAAGCTCTGCTGAAAATGTACTTACCTCATCATAAACGAAAGTGAAATGCTTCGCGTATAGATATCTTAGTTATTACGCATATTGTTGTGATGAAGAAAGTACTGTACTGTAACGTATTGTTGTGCTACGGAAAAGGCTGTCTCATTGTAGCTATACCACAAAAGTTGCTACTAAAACATGTTTTACTTTCCAGAATAATGCAGAAAAACTGTGCAGATATAAAACAGAAACACTGCAAAAGCTACATTGTAAATTGTCACTCGTTAGTAGCGTCGTGATAGAATCATGTAGCTGTCACATAAACTAACCACTGTGTCATCTGGTATTTCACAGAAAGTACTTTAAATCCAGAATGTATTTTCAAGTAAACCAAAATGTTGCATTAAAATCTCATTAGCAGTACTGGTAAATGTTCTAAGTATGTGAGCCTTATAGTCGTTATGTAATCGTGCAACAAACAAGCAAGAATGTACACACACAATAACACTGTGTCATTTGTTCACAATAACAATGCATTCGTAATTTCTGTTTAAATAAGTTCTCTTGGTTCTTGATTGGATATTTAACTTCAAACACTGTTGCATGGTAACAGTTTCTAAGTCTGACAATGCATACTAGAAATGTGAAGTGAAAAGTTTTATGGCAATGACAAAGTTAAAATGCAGATTATCTTTCAATAAACGGTTTTACGTGTGAAGTGTGGTGCAATCCTTTACTCTTCATAGTACTCAGAGTTTGAACTTGAATGCAATTATCATGCGGTATACGTCGGTAAAGAATACTGGAATTTTTCTCAAGGTTAGCGTCTATGTTATTTTTCTCTGAGCCAGCCGGCGCAAGCGGCTGCCTGCGGTGCGAGTCATTGTCTGTCTCTTTGTTGGCGTGCGTCGTTATTGGGATTAGGAGAGCTAACTTCTACAAATTCGCCTTGTCGAGAGGGCCCAGCTCTGTTAGAATCCCGCCAGTTCTGATGGAATTCAGGTCTGTCGTTTTGTCGGTAGTTTCTGTGGTTTCTTTCTTGTCGGTTAAGTGGTGGAGAATTTCTCCCTGAATCGTAAATGCGCGCTGGACCGTTGCGTCTAAAGTTATTCTGTCTCTCGTAATAATGATGGTTTTGGTTCCCATATTGTCTGTTTCTCTGATTGTCTCTGTGATACTCATTACCGCAGAGAGGTGATCTTTCCCTGTAATTATTACTACTCTGCCAACGGTTGTTATACGGGTGGTGTCTGTTTTGGTCATGATTTATGTTGTGAGAATAGCCTTGTCGCGTCCAGTTATTATTTCTTTCATCGCGGAAATGTGACGGATGTGACCTGTAATTGTTGTGCTCCTGTTTTCGCGTTCCGCGACTGTCAGTGTCAATTTCCAGTTCTTGTAAGAGCCCCTGAAAAGCTTCAATGTCGTCTTTGCAACGTCCTGCCAAAATAATATGTCGTAAATGTTCAGGTAATTTGATTAAGCAAATGCGGATGAGTTCTGAGGGGCTGTATGAGTTTGACAGGTACTGATTCTTGTGCAACATATCTTCAAAATATTTCATAAGACTGGAAAATTCAGATTGTTTGAAATGTTTCATCATTATGATGCTATGTTTTACTCGGTCTTGTGTAGCTTGAGACCAATATGCTGAGAGGAAGGCATGGTAAAATTCTCCTTCACTGTGACAATCGTGAATGACCGATCGCATTCTTTCAGCTGGTTCATTCTCTAAATAGCCACACATAAATTCTAACCTGTGCTCCAGTGACCAGTTGGGAGGAAAACAATGAGAGAATTGATGGAGCCACGCTTGTGGATGAATGTCGTTGGCAGAATTCTTAAATGTTTTGAATTTATGTGTAGTAATGAACAGCTTATAGTCAAAATCATCATGTCGGCGAGTCGCATGTCGGTCATTGTTACGTAGTGTCGGCGGTTCCATTTCAAAATTCAGTTCACCTTGCCAATTTCTTTCATAATTTCCGAAATGCCCTGTGTTATTATTTTGCGGCTTTTCCGTATTTGTAAGTCCCTCTTCCCGTGTTGGAGCGCGAGTGTCCTCTGAAATTTGTAATTTTTGTATTACTTGTGCCCGCTGATCTTGTACTTCCCGGATTTCTCTTTGGTGTTGCGTATTAATTTGATTCAGATTTTGTTTCAGTTTCCTAATTTGTTCGCACTCTTCTGTCTCATTAAAGACTACCGGTTTTGTGTCATTCAGATTATCATCTACCTTCGTAGATAAATTATTTAGCTGATCCGAAAGTTCAACTACTTTCTCTGATAATGAACTAATTTCCTCCATGTGTCTTTCTGAACCAATTTTCAGAGTATCTACTGTGTCCTTTAAGTTTTCCTGAGTTTTTGCAATTTGCGTAACCGAATCGGTAGATGCAACTAAGTCAAATTTAGCTAGCAAGGTCTCATGATTTTCATGAACAATGGTTTGCAGTTCTTTTATGGCTGCTTCGTGATTCTGTAATGAATTTTCATGCCGCGAAAAAATGGGTTGAAAATGCTCACTAATTTGTGTTTTTACGTCATTACAGACTTTTTGACATTTCGATTCAATGTTATGTAACTCACTAGTTAAATCTTCACGTGTTTGTTCAAGTGTGGTGTCTAACTTTTGAAGCTTTTGCTGTGTTTGTCTCTGATTTTGTTCCATTGTGTCTAACTGTTGCTGTGTTTGTCTCTGATTTTGTTCCATTGTGTCTAACTTTTTAAGATTTTGTTCCACTGTGTCTAACTTTTTAAGATTTTGTTCCACTGTGTCTAACTTTTTAAGATTTTGTTCCACTGTGTCTAACTGTTGCTGTGTTTGTCTCTGGTGTTGTTCCATTGTGTCTAACTTTTCAAGCTTTTGTCCCATTTGTTGCATTAACTGTAATAACAATGCACTGGTGTCTGAAACATGTTCCTCAGTGCTTTTCGGCAGTGAATTTGCACCGGCAACATTCACATTTTGACAAGCGGAAAATGTGTCTTGACTCATTTGAGAAAACGGTGAGAACCGAAAACCTGAGTCTACAGTAGTTGCAATATTGTGTTCTGTCATTCCCGATTCCTGAGGCGAGCTGTTGCCGACCGATCGATCGATAATGCTTCCCTCTTCACTAATTGTTTCACTGTCTACGCCATTGTTTGCAGCCCGCTCCATTTCCCTATGCACAGTTACCAAATTACTACTTTGAAGATTAGTTAATTCATTACTCGGTGGCGATAACACACTGCTTTCGTCTTCACTGTCATTTCTCAATTTACTTTGGAGCCTAGTATTACGTTTTTCACACGCCATTATTGTCACAATATTTCACACGATAACACAGAAAAGCACAATTTCAAGAGCAAAAATAAGAGAACACATTAACATAGCACTGAAAATAATATCTAGTTAATTGCAGCTGGGAAATACTTGGTGCAAATCTACATGCCTGCCACAACTGTTTTACTGTACAACAATGAAAAACTACAACTACAAAGGAAATTCTCTCTATAATTACGCGCTAGCAATAAACAAAAGCTACACTAATTACACAAACTACAAGAAAAAAATCAGAAGATTCCAGTGAGGTATCCTAGGCTATGGGTCGACATATGAAACGTCCCCTTTTTGAAAAATTATACTAGACTGTGCTTAACCTGACACACAATATTTTTGTTAGCGCAACGCAATCTGACATTCAATAATCCCTACAAAAGAATGGGCCCTGACTAACATTAAACTATACCTTTCACAAATCACTTACCTCACCAAAATCTTCGCTACTCAAGCTACTGCAATACAGCGAGCGCCACTACTGTCAGCTAAATAAAAGATTCAAAGTACTGAAGGCACTAACTACTGATAGGCATAGTTAGCAAATGAAAGATTTTCATAGAGAACAAACAATGTATTTACCTTAATAGTCATAATATATATACCAGTTCATGACAAATTAAAAAACTCCGCCATCTCTCTCCCACATCCACCACTGCTGGCGGCTCACCTCCAACTGCGCAACGCTACGCGCTGTTCACATCCAGCTGCCGTTGCCCAACACTACAATGGCAGACAACAATGCAAACTACCCACAGACTGCACACAGCACAACCAGTGATTTTTCATATAGAGCGCTACGTGGCGTTACCAATAAGAAAACATAAACAGCCTACTTACAAAAGGTTCACGGAAGGCCGTAGAACACGACGAGATGGGCCAGGTCGCACCACAGAAGGCCACCTCCAGAGACACCTCATCTGAAAGGCATAGCAGTACAGATCTGCGCACTCCTCGGATCTGACACTACAGTGGAACACATAGTACACTATGAGGTGTGACAGTTCGTCGCCGTTTACTACGGCGTGGTTTGAGTGCTACCTTCGACGAATGTGCAGTACCACACTTGACGTCAGTATGTAACGACGTCACTGCGGGCAGGAATGGCACTGAATAGTGTTTCCGAAAGAATCCAGGTTCTGTATCTTTGAAAATGAAGGCCGCATTTTGATTTGCTGTTGATTTGCTTAAGACAGGGGAGCGGCATCATAGTGACTGCATTCGTGCGAGACATACAGTGCCAACTCAAGGCCTTATGGTGTGGGGTGTTATTGGGTACAACCAAAATTCACAGTCGGTGCGTGTCCAGGGCACTCTGACGTGAATGACATCCTGCGATCTGTAGCTATAGCCTTTCTACACAGTACCCCAGACGTCACTTTTCGTCAAGACTACACGTTGCTGAAATTTCTACCGCAGTTAGTGATTATCCTTTCCAAAAATTAATTTTATTGGATTTTACAATACTACATGCTCAATGACCATGTGAAATGTCAAAACATATCCAAAAACTATTAATCTCCTATATTAAATGTGGTTTATCCCTCAAGAGATTAACCTATGAGTTCAAGTGTTGCCGGCCGGAGTGGCCGTGCGGTTCTAGGCGCTAAAGTCTGGAACCGCGTGACCGCTACGGTCGCAGGTTCGAATCCTGCCTCGGGCATGGATGTGTGTGACGTCCTTAGGTTGGTTAGGTTTAAGTAGTTGTAAGTTCTAGGGGACTGATGACCACAGCAGTTAAGTCCCATAGTGCTCAGAGCCATTTGAGCCATTAAGTTCAAGTGGTAATTTGTCAATTATTTGCTGCAAACAAAAGATTTCAATGCAAAATATTATGACGTTCATTCCTACTTTAGAATTGTCTTTGACTGTCTTTGCAAGATATTAAATATCGTTTCACTTCCACACATGACTACTTTGAAACTTCGCACGTTTCTCATTTCTCCGTTTTATCATGCCACGTTACTGCTTCTATTAGCTGTGATTAAATAAAAAATAATCAGATTCCCATATACCGTGCTATGTTGTTACAGCTGCGGCCTCCATTCGATACATTAATTACACACGATGCAATCGTTTCAGTGTATATTATTCAATGAAATAGCAATTACTATGAAAGTGTCTAGCTGGTGCATTTCTGTTTCCTGCTATTATTTAATTAATTGTATGCTTACAGCGTTAATTAAAATGGCTATTGCTGTTTTATCAGTATGAATGTATCAAATACGTAGGAGCTATAAATAAGACGCAACTGCTAGTGATGGAGGCACCAAATGGTTACTCACTTATTTTGTTTAATAATTTTGTGGTTTGGCATAGATTTCTAACAAACTAAAAGATTTATCTTCTCCGCCAGAAGACATCAATGGAGAGAGAATTAAACTCATGTAACAAAAAATGACAGCATCTACTCGGAAACCTACTAACATCATACGACAACCGCAGAGACTACAATGGTACAACAATATGGACACTGAAATGTGCCATCCTTGACGAGACGTTTAGCTTCCACTTGTACGGTCTGGCTCCTTCCAGTTCTGGTCCAGTTCCTGAAACGACTTGACTTAAGTTTACACATCACCAGAAGTAATATGTTTCTGGTCAGCAAATCCTACTCCAGTAGGCCTGGTTAAATATAAAATCTCACTACCACAAAGAATTTCCACTTTAAGGTGGGGTGTGTGCTGATTTGAAACTTCCTGGTAGATTAAAGCTGCCTACCGGACCGGAAATTCCTACCTGGGACCCTTACCTTTCGCGAAAAGATTGAAACCGTTATAATGAGATTGTTCTACTAATTGTCAACGAACGTGATACAGCTGTTACTTTTTACCTGTCAACTATTTAACTTTTGCATTCCGGTTACAGATTCTGATCTAGAATAGTGGTAGCTACTTAACACTGGCCGGCCGCGGTGGTCTAGCGATTCTAGGCGCGCAGTCCGGAACCGCGCGACTGCTACGGTCGCAGGTTCGAATCCTGCCTCGGGCATGGATGTTTGTGATATCCTTGGGTTAGTTAGGTTTAAGTAGTTCTAAGTTCTAGGGGACTGATGACCTCAGAAGTTAAGTCCCATAGTGCTCAGAGCCATTTGAACTATTTTACTCTACACTGGAACACAAACATAACTGCTCAAATCGCTTTCTCTCTGTGTGTTTTCAGTGAGCCAAAGCTACATCTGACTATCTGTAAGTGACATTGAATTCAAAGATTGGTTATCTGTAATACTCAGAAATTTTTCCTCATCATACAATCGCACCCAATGGCTATCTGTTGTGAAGTGGGAGAGTATCCTGTAAGAAAAACGCAACTACTGAATTAGATGAAAACTTTTCCAATGAATACTGTTTTTAATTTTCGATGAAATTTCACTTAGGTCCTACAATTGTTTCTTGCCTTGCAATGGAAGAGTAGGCTCTACCCTGTAGGCACACTGCAAAGTGAGAGGTGCTAAAATGCATGTTATTGTAATAAACCACTGCTGTGCAAACTCCTGTATCTTATTTTATTTTATTTGTCAGGCTACGTTAGCAAATTAAATTTTGTTTCTTTTCATTTAATTTGGATTACTATCCACGTAACAGTGCGAGACGTGATAGTGCAGGTTTGACCACAGTTACACACATCACAAAAAAGTCTTCCATCACCTCGGTTCCGAAAGTTCCGGAACCTATACAGAAAATTGGAATAGAGATCAATATAAACAATGTCTCCGCCATTTTTATTGCTCATGAAAACCACACATTCCATGTTGTACCACTATACAGCGAGACCCTCACAAGTGGTGGTCCAGATTGCTGCACACACCGGTACCTCTAATACCCAGCAGCCCTTCCTCTTGCATTGCCTGTATTTGTCGTGCCATACTATACAGCCGCACGGGATTAGCCGAGCTGTCTTAGGCGCTGCAGTCACGGACTGTGCGGCTGGTCCCGGCGGGCGTTCGAGTACTCCTTCAGGCAAGGGTGTGTATGTTTGTCCTTTGGATAATTTAGGTTAAGTATTGTGTAAGCTTAGGGACTGATGACCTTAGCAGTTAAGTCTCATAAGATTTCACACACATTTTGAACCTACTATCCACAAGTCCAGATTGTCCCAGTCCTCAACGGAGATTCGGCATTGATCCCTCAGAGTGCCTGGTGGGTCTCTTCGTCCATAAACAGCCCTTCTCAATCTATCACAGGCACGATCGACAGGATTCCAGTCTGGAGATCATGCTGGCCACTGGAGTCGAGCGAAGTCGTTATCGTGAAGGAAGTCATTCGCAAGATGTCCACGATGGGGACGCGAATTGTCGTCCATTAAGACGAATGCTTCGCCAACATGCTGCCTATATGGTTGCACTATCGGCGGGGGATTGCATTCACTTATCGTACAGCCATTACGGCGCCTTCCATGACCACCAGCGGCGTACGTAGGCCCCAAATAATGCCACCCCAAAACAGTAGGGAACCTCAACTTTGCTGCATTCGTTGTACAGTGTGTCTAAGGCGATCAGCCTGACCGGGTTGCCTCCAAAAACGTCTCGGACGATTGTCTGGTTTAAGGCATATGCAACACTCATCGGTGAAGAGAACGTGATGCCAATCCTGAGGGGTCCATTCGGCATGTTGTTAGGACCCTCTGTACCGCGCTGCATGGACCTTGCCGTGGTTATCTGGAGTGAACTTGATCATCATGCAGCCTATTGCGCACAGTTTGAGTCGTAACACGACGTCCTATGGCTGCACAAAAAGCATTATTCATCACGGTGGCGTTGCTGTCAGGGTTCCTCCGAGTCATCCTTCGGTAGCGGTCATCCACTGCATTAGTAGCCCTTGGGCGGCCTGAGCGAGGCATGCCATCGACAGTTCCTATCTCTCTGTATATCCTCCATGTCCGAACAACATCGCTTTGTTTCACTCCGAGGCGCCTGGACACTCTCCTTGTTGAGAGTTCCTCCTAGCACAAAGTAACATTGCGGACGCGATCGAACGGCGTTATTTACCGTCTAGGCACGGTTGGACTAGAGACAACATGAGCCGTGTACCACGCTCCTGGTGGAATGTCTGGAACTGATAGGCTGTCGGACCCTCTCCGTCTAATAGGCGCTGCTCATGCATGGTTGTTTACATAATTTAACGGGTTCAGCGTCATCTCTGAACAATCAAAGGGACTGTGTCTGTGATACAATATCCACAATCGTCTACCTTCAGAGGTTCTGGGAAGCTGTTGATGCAAACCTTTTTTCATTTGTGTATTTATCGTCTAATTGTAGGGGACAAGCATCATGAAATATTTATGAACGAATGGGAAAGCATTTGGAAGTATACAGTCCGTTAAGTACGAGCGTGGTTGGTATTACACTAAAATGGTCAAAGATATCGCCTTAGTTCGTTCACAGTCCAACAGATGAAACCATTATCCTTCATGCAGTGTCCATAAAGTATTAGTTTATCGTGAATTCTTGACTGAGGTACACAAGTAACTACATGAGATGAGCTTTCTTTATCTTATTTTATTGACTTTTTTTTTTTTGAAGTCATCAGTCTTCTGATTAGTTTGATATGGCGCACCACGAATTTCTATCCTGTGGCAAACTCTTTATCTGAGAATAGCACTTGCAACCTATGTCCTCAGTTGTTTGCTGGATGTATTCCAGTCTCCGTCTTCCTCTGCAGCTTTTGCCCTCTACAGCTCTCTCTAGTTGTCAGTGTTTATCAGATATTCCTCTCCTCTCCGCTTCTGCCCAGAACCTCCTCATTATTTACCTTATCGGTCCACACAATGTTCAACATTCGCTGTAGAACCACATATCAAATCCTTCTATTCTGTTCTGTTCCGGATTTCCCAGAGTCCAGGCGTGTGTGCTCAGATCCAAACGTAGATTCTCAGAAACTTCTCCCTCGAATTAAGGCCTTTGTTTGATACTAGTAGTCTTCTTATGGTCAGGAATGCCCTATTTGCCAGTGCTAGACGTCTTTTGATGTCCTCTTTGCTCCGTCCGTCATTGGTTATTTTGCTGCCTAGGTAGTAGAATTCCTTAACTTCATCTACTTCGTGACCATCAATCATAGTGTTGTGTCTCGCTTTTCTGATTTCCTCTAATTGTCGTTTTTATTCGATTTACTCTTGATTTAGATTCTGTACTCATTAGATTGTTCATTCCGTTCAGCAGATCATGTAATTCTTCTTCACTTCCGCTCAGGATAACAATGTCGTCAGAGAATCGTATCATTGATATCCTTTCACACTGAATTTTAATTACACTCCTGAACTTTTTAAACTTTTTTTCATCATTGCTTACTCGATGTACAGATTGAGCAGTAGATGCGGAAGACTACATTCCTGTCCTACACCCTTTTTAATCCGAGCTCTTCGTCCTTGGTTATCCAGTCATATTATTCCCCCTTGGCTTTTGTACATATTGTATATTAGACGTTTCTTCTTAAAGCTTACTCAGAATGATTGTAGATTACGCGTCGCATTTATCAAATGTGTCCGTTGCCGACTGCGAAACGTTGGTTCATACAAAAAAAAAAAAAAAAATGAAGACTGGATACTGCAGGAGAACAATGACCCAGAACTCTGCAGTAGGCATTGCTGCGACTGTAAATAGGACAAAGTGGTCTAGCGGTCCTAGGCGCGCAGTCCGGAACCGCGCGACTGCTACGGTCGCAGTTTCGAAATTTGCCTCTGGCATTGATGTGTTTGATGTCCTTAGGTTAGTTAGGTTTATGTAGTTCTAAGTTCTAGGGGACTGATGACCAAAGATGCTCAGAACCATTTGAACCATTTGAACAAAGGTGTGCAGGTACCTGATTGGCCCTCATGGTCGCCTGACGATAATAATACCGAAAATGTATGGTCGTACATGAAGAAGAATCTGCAAAGAAAAAAAGTTGTCTTCACTCTTAAACAGCTGTCAACGCAAATTTAACGCATGTGGAGGTCTCTTCCATATGGATAAGCGGAAAACGGGTTTGAGACGTGCCTTGGAGGAGACCAGCAATTATCGACGCTGTGGTGGACTGGACGTATTAATTGTAATTCCTTTTTCTTTTGTTCGTATATCATGTATCGGAATGAGTTCAATCCCCTTAATGACACAAAACAAATTTGAAATAACATGATCAGTAACCTAGACTCGGCATTGTCATATACCTTAAAAACTACGTTTGTACAGAATATTTAAATTACGTAAAACTAGTCTTTACTTCTATCGAGGAAATACTTTTTACTAACAGTTGTGGAAGGAAACTAATTGGAATGCTGAACACATGACTGATAATTCATCCTGGATACCAAAACGTAGGAATTGTTAAACAAAATGAAAGCTTCACACTACAATACTTCGCGATTAGAGGTTGCAGCAAATAATACTTAGTGCATGTCACCTTTTACAAAAATGTCACCTCTATACAGTCACCTCAAATTATTCTATATGCGTAATCGCCGCGCGGGATTAGCCGAGCGGTGTAGGGCGCTGTAGTCATGGACTGTGCGGCTGGTTCCGGCGGAGGTTCGAGTCCTCCCTCGGGCATAGGTGTGTTTGTTTGTCCTTAGGATAATTTAGGTTAAGTAGTGTGTAAGCTTAGGGACTGATGGCCTTACTAGTTAAGTCCGATAAGATTTCATACACATTTGAACATTTTTTTATCCGCAATCCTCAGTTACACATGAAGGAACGTCCAAAATAAAATTCCATTCTCTGTGTGGTGCGTCTGTGCATTTCATACACATTTGAACATTTTTTTATCCGTAATCCTCAGTTACACATGAAGGAACGTCTAAAATAAAATTCCATTCTCTGTGTGGTGCGTCTGCCATCCAAGCTCCTCATTCTGCCGTAACACAACCCTGTCTTCCGACTACTTCGGTTACCCGAGCTCTACACAGTAGTACTACAAACTCTGGTAGCTAAAGAACACATACCACTCATGTGTTCAGACATTCTAAGATGCTCACAGTGGTAAACATTCCAAATGAACTGTCAAATGTGCCAAACAGACTGTCATTCATCTTTGATATCAGTTTCTCCTATTACGTACACATTTCAAAGTTAGCTACCAACCGAACTCTCAAAGCACGTCTCGCAACCCATCCCCACAGTTCCAGTAAATCTCTTACCTACCAAACCGACGAAACTGCAACTGTGAGGGCCGGTGGTGAGACGTGCTTTTAGAGTTCTGTCGAAAGTGTAGTTTCATGCGATAGGCACACGCTTTTAAACTCGTAGCAATTATCAGTTCAGAGCATACTCTACTGGAAAATGTAACTTAGTTCAGGAAACAATGCCCCGGGCTGCGGTTAAGGCATGTCTTCGTAAATATCCTCAAGGTATGCCGGAGAATTTCTCTGAAGACAACGTATATCTTCTAGAACAACACAATGTTGCGCAGGTGCGTACATAATAACACTACACTAAACTGATGCACGTAAGACACAAATCACATCGTGACAGCCGGCCGGAGTGGACGTGCGGTTCTAGGCACTGCTGTCTGGAACCGAGCGACCGCTACTGTCGCAGGTTCGAATCCTGCCTCGGGAATGGATGTGTGTGATGTCCATAGGTTAGTTAGGTTTAATTAGTTCTAAGTTCTAGGCGACTGATGGCCTCAGAAGTTAAGTCGCATAGTGCTCAGAGCCATTTGAACCATTTTTGAACATCGTGACAGAAATGTGTAAAAGGGCAAAGAAAACATTTCTATATAATTCGACGAATGAATATCACTCATGGTCTCCAAGGTAGTAAAAACCTGTGTAGAAAGCACAGTCTACTAAACCTCAAATGAAATGAAGCGCGTAGTCTCTTGCTACGTCTGCCATTATCGCTCAGAGGGTGTCCTGCAGCCTTATCTGAAACACCCGTTTCGAGCGAAATACAATTAACGTTGAACAAGTAATCTTATGAACATAACTGTTAACGATCTACGTTGCAAATTAATTTTTCAGCAGCAGAAAGAGTTTATTTTGGACAGATGAGTCGATATCATGTTCGCACTGAAAAGACCATGCCAGCAATGATATAAAAGGTATACATTTCGGAAGTGCTGGAAACTGTCGTAAAATTAAATACAACTCCAATGCATTACAAGGGGCAGAGTATTTGCTTGACATTAAATTGATTTACAACTTGTAGGAGACTGGATTTCTCCCGTAAGTAGCTTAAATTTCCTTCAATCGTCGGAGTAACGAAGCAATTTAATTTCAGTCACGATTTAATAAATTGACTTCATCTCTCCCCCTTCCGATACGTCTTTCATAAAGTACTGCTTCCTGTTGTTGTCTCTCCGGCCTGGGCACTTTGGATGTCAGTTAATTTTATTTCATTTCTCGAGTGGTAATCCGATTAGTCTTCCCCCATGAAGCAATTTACTTTCAGGCGCCGCTGTTATTGGAATCGTGTTTCCTTGATTCCTTACCATTTGACGCCTAGTTCAGAAATGGTTCAAATGGATCTGAGCACTATGGGACAACATCTGAGGTCATCAGTCCCCTAGACTTAGAACTACTTAAACCTAACTAACATAAGGACATCACACACACCCATGGCCGAGGCAGGATTCGAACCTGCGACCGTAGCAACAGCGCGGTTCCGGACTCAAGCGCCTAGAATCGCACGGCCACAACGGCCGGCTGACGCCTAGTATATTTGAGCTGCGTTGAGTGGCAAAGTAAGCCGTTGTTTTCCCACTCACACAGACATGTTACAGTAATGAAAATGGTAATGAATTCATACAAATACTCACGGTTCTGCCAAATGTGCATTCCGCTGTACTGACTTTTGTTACTGTCGTCACTCAGAATTCGTGACTCATAATTAGAACGGCCACTGATGTAGTCAAACTAAACGTGAATTTACACGAGTTACATTCTGAATAAAGGCATCGAAGTCGTATTATTATGTAAAAGTGCTAATTAGTATTAAACTGATATTCTACGTGGGCATTAGCGTATCAGGTGTAAACACGACGGGCCGGCCGAAGTGGCCGTGCGGTTAAAGGCGCTGCAGTCTGGAACAGCAAGACCGCTACGGTCGCAGGTTCGAATCCTGCCTCGGGCATGGATGTTTGTGATGTCCTTAGGTTAGTTAGGTTTAACTAGTTCTAAGTTCTAGGGGACTAATGACCTCAGCAGTTGAGTCCCATAGTGCTCAGAGACATTTGAACCATTTTTTTTGTAAACACGACGGTGCTGTTAACTTGCCCGTGTCTTCAGTTGGCTGCGTCGTGTCATAATACAAATAAAGTCGGTACAAAATGAGCCAAGACCGTAAGGCAGGCTACAAGGTCCATCATTTAAGCATCTGGATCATCGCCCTGACGTGCAAGAAGCACTATGTCTACGTGACCACTCTCTTCGGGAGACACCGTCAGCATTTCTCCCTTTCGTAACCTTGGAGAATCAGGAATAATGAATTTGTATGCTGTTTACTGAAAAACATCTCTCCTTTGCACCACTAGTAAAATTTTCCCTGGAGGAGAAGAGGACTTGTCAATGAAATACTTTAATAATGAAATATTTTAATAATTGCTGTTTAAGTAATGGGGGACATTAGCTGCGTAGAAATCATACGAAGATTCTGCAACTGAAAACGCAAGGCTAACATTCCTGGCAGAAGAGTCGTGTACCACCGACAGCCGTGTACCCCTCTGCAAATGGCGTTATGGGATCTGGTGTGGTGGGTGTTGTGGTCAGCACACCGGTCTCCCGATTGTCGTCGGGGTTATTGACCTTGGAACCGCTTCTAATCGGTCGAGTAGCTCCTTGGTTGGCCTCACGAAATTGAGAGCAGCGCATTCGAGTCCTCCCGCAAAGTAAAAAACGATGACAGTACTGGGAACAAAACTCAAGTCCCACACATGGCAGTCAGCTGCAACTCGATCTTTTTTTATTAGATATAACTGATCAAGTAGGTAAAAAGACGGGGGATGGTAGAGCTCCTTGGGTAACAGAAAAAATATTGAATTTAATTGATGAAAGGAGAAAATATAAAAATGCAGTGAATGAAGCAGGCAAAAAGGAATACAGAGGTCTCAAAAATGATATCGACAGGAAGTGCAAAATGGCTAAGCAGGGATGCATAGAGGACAGATGTAAGTATGTAGAGGTATGTATAACTAGGGGTAAGATAGATACTGCCTCCAGGAAAGTTAAAGAGAGCTTTGGAAAAAAGAGAACCACTTGTATGAATATCAAGAGCACCGACAGACAGCCAGTTCTAAGCAAAGAAGGGAAAGCAGAAAGGTGGAAGGAGTATATAGAGGATCTATACAAGGGCGATGTACTTGAGGACAATATTATGGAAATGGAAGAGGATGTAGATGAAGATGAATTGGGAGATATGATACTGCGTGAAGAGTTTGACACAGCACTGAAAGACCTGAGGCGAAACAAGGCCCCGGGAGTAGACAACATTCCATTAAAACTACTGACGGCCTTTGGAGAGCCAGTCATGAAAAACTCCACCATCTGGTGAACAAGATGTATGAGACAGGCGAAATACCCTCAGACTTCAAGAAGAATATAATAATTCCAATCCCAAAGAAAGCAGGTGTTGACAGATGTGAAAATTACAGAACTATCAGATTAATAAGTCACGGCTGCAAAATACTAACGCGAATTCTATACAGACGAATGGAAAAACTGGTAGAAGCTGACCTCGGGGAAGATCAGTTTTGATTCCGTAGATATATTGGAAGACGTGAGGCAATACTGACCCTACGACTTAGATTAAGGAAAGGCAAACCTACATTTCTAGCATTTGTAAACTTCAAGAAAGCTTTTGACAATGTTGACAATACCCTCTTTTCAATTCTAAAGGTGGCATGGGTAAAATACAGGGAGCGAAAGGCTATTTACAATTTGTACAGAAACCAGATGGCAGTTATAAGAGTCGAGGGGCATGAAAGTGAAGCAGTGGTTGCGAAAGGAGTGAGACAGGTTTGTAGCCTATCCCCGATGTTATTCAATATGTGTATTGAGCAAGCAGTAAAGGAAACAAAAAAAATTCGGAGTAGGAACTAAAATCCATGGAGAAGAAATAAAAACTTTGAGGTTCGCCGATGACATTCTAATTCTGTTAGAGACAGCAAAGGACGTGGAAGATCAGTTAAACGTAATGGGCAGTGTCTTGAAAGGAGGATATAAGATGAACTTCATCAAAAACAAAACGAGGGTAATGGAATGTATTCGAATTAAATCGGGTGATACTGAGAGAATTAGATTAGGAAATGAGACACCTAAAGTAGTAGACGAGTTTTGCTATTTGGGGAGCAAAATAACTGATCATGGTGGAAGTAGACAGGATATAAAATGTAGGCTGTCAATGGCAAAGATTCCTTTCATCTCCGATTCTGCGCAGAGTATAGATTTAAATGTCATGAAAACGTTTTTGAAAGTATTTGTGTGGAGTGTAGTCATGTATGGAAGTGAAACATGGACGATAAATAGTTTAGACTAGAAGAGAATGGAAGCTTTCGTAATATGGTGCTACAGAAGAATGCCGAAGATTAGATGGGTAGATCGCATAGCTAATGAGGAAGTATTGTATAGAATTGGGGAGAAGAGGAATTTGTGGCACAACTTGACTAGAATAAGGGATCGGTTGGTAGGACATGTTCTGAGGTATCAAGGGATCACAAATTTAGCATTGGAGGGCAGCGTGGAGGGTAAAAATCGTAGAGGGAGACCAAGAGATGAATACACTAAGCATATTCAGAAGGATGTAGGTTGCAGTAAGTACTGGGAGATAATGAAGCTTGCACAGGATAGAGTAGCATGAAGAGCAGCATCCAACTAGTCTCTGGACTGAAGACCACAACAACAAGAACAAGTGAAAAAATGTCTGCCGTGGATGTTACTAGGTCGTAGGCGTTTCTACATGTACGTTTGTTAAGGCGTTGCCTCGACTCACTGAGCTAATTTTTTCAATTTTTTTATTTTATTTATCTTTTAATTTTTTTGCCTCAAATCTTCCCTTGCTCTCACCAAAGATGCCTTCTTTGCTGTGTACTTGCATGTCCTGATAATTTCTTCTCCTGTTTAAGTCATAATGCTTCTGACTGCTTAGATGCGGCTCGCCATGAATTCCTCTCCTGTGGCAACCTCTTCATCTCAGAGTAACACTTGAAATCTACGTCTTCATTTATTTGCTGACGGTCTACAGTTTTTAACCTCCACAGCTCCGTCTAGTATCATGTAAGTCATTTCCTGATGTCATCCTATCCCTTTTCCTTGTCAGTGTTTTCCACAGATTCCTTTCCTCTCCGATTCTGCGCAGAAGCTTACCAGGCCTCCAAATTTTCAACTTTCGTCTGTAACACCACATCTCAAATGCATCGACTCATTTCTGTTCCGGTTTTCTCACAGTTCACGTTTCACTATCGTACAATGCTGCGCTCCAAACGTACATTCTCAGAAATTTCTTCTTCGAATTAAGGCCTTTGTTTGATACTAGAAAACTCCTCTTGGCCAGGAATGCCGTAATTGCAATGCGAGTCTGCTTTTGATGTCATCCTTGCTACGTCCGTCATTGATTATTTTTCTGTTTAGGTAGAAGAATTCCTTAACTTCATCTACTACGTGACCATCAATCCTGATGTTAAGTTTCTCGCTGTACCCATGTCCTCTAATTCTCGTCTTCCTTAGGTTTACTATCAATCCATACTCGTTACTCACAAGATTCTTGATTCCATTCAGCATATCATGTAGTTCTTCACTTTCACTCAGGATAACAATGTCATCAACAAATCGTATCATTGATATCCTCTCGCCCTGAATTTTAATTCCACCCCTGAGCCTTTCTTTTATTTCCATAATTGCTTCTTCGATGTACAGATTCAACATGAGCGGCGAGAGACTACATCCTTGACTTACATCCTATTTAATCCGACCACTTCTTTCTTGGTCATCCACTCTTATTATTCCCCATTGGCTCTTGTACATATTGTGTATTACCCGTCTCTACCTGTAGCTTACCCTATTTTTCTCAGAATTTCGTACATCTTGCATGACTTTACTCTGTCGAACGCTTTCCGAAATCCACAAATCCTATAACGTGTCTTGATTTTTCTATGGTCTTTCTTCCATTACCAACCGCAATTTCAGAATTGCCTCTCTGGAGCCTTTGCCGTTCCTAAAGCCGGACTGATCGTCATCCAACACATCCCCAATTTTCTTTTCCATTTATCTGTATATTATTTTTGTAAGCAACTTGGATGCATGAGCTATTAAGCTGATTGTCCGTTAATGCTCGCACTTGTCATTTCTTGCAGCCTTCGGAATTCTGTGAATTATATTTTTCCGAAAGTCAGATGGTATGGTTTCCTACATTCTAAACACCAATAAAAATAGTCGTTTTGTTGAAATTTCCACCAATGATTTCAGAAATCCTGCTGGAATATTATCGACTCCACCTGCCTTATATTAAATTCTGATTATAAAACTGGGTTCCCTTTCTCTTCTACATTGACTTCTGTTTCTTCTTCTGTCACATCCAAGAATTATTTCCCCTCATAGATGTCTTCAGTTTACTCTTTCCACATAAGCGCTACATAATCGCATTTAAAAGTGGAATTTCCGTTTCACTCGTAATGTTACCACCCTTACTTTTAATCTCACCGAACGTTGTTTTCACTTTCCTATACGATGAGTCAGTCCGTCCGACAATAGTTTCTTCTTCGATTTCATCACATTTTTAATGGAGCTATTTCGTCATAGCTTCTGTAATCTTATTTATTTCATTTCTCAGTGAATTGTACTTCTGTATTCTGCCGGCCGGTGTGGCCGTGCGGTTCTAGGCGCGTCAGTCTGGAACCGCGTGACCGCTACGGTCGCAGGTTCTAATCCTGCCTCGGGCATGGATGTGTTTGATGTCGTTAGGTTAATTAGGTTTAAGTAGTTGTAAGTTCTAGGGGACTGATGACCTCAGAAGTTAAGTCCCATAGTGCTCAGATCCATTTGAACCATTTTGAGCTTCTGATAAAATTGAGTACCCAGGAGGGCGAGAATCACAGACGATAAGACCATACAGCAACATATAACTCCATTCGAATGGAAGAATAAATGCTCACAGTAATTTCAGAATATTGGCGAATAAATAAACAGCAGGCCAAATAACAGGGACTGGAACCAAACTGGTGTTTCCACAATAAAACGATAGTACAGGACCCACCAGGACGTAATCCAGAGGCATCCCTTGTAGCCAACGATCGCAACTGACTGATAGGTAGCAAACACGCCAGGAAGAGCTGACACAGGTTTCTACGGCATACTCAGATTCCGAGTACAAGTAAACGTCCAACCGTCCCGTCGGAATAAGGTCTCCACATGGCGATCTCCACTGTCCACAATCGACAACCAACACTTAGGACCAGCACTGACTACCGTCTAAACGTAGCTGCCACATAAGCGTACCAACGGCTATAAAGTCACTGCCCTCGCTACACGCAGTTCCCTAACATCAAATGGTTCAAATGGCTCTGAGCACTATGGGACATAACGTCTGAGGTCATCAGTCCCCCAGAACTTAGAACAACTTAACCCTAACTGACCTAAGGACATCACACACATACATGCCCGAGGCAGGATTCGAAATGCGCCTAGAACCAATCGGCCACATCGGCCGGCCCCCTAACAGCAGCTCACAGTCTGCGCCAGTAACTGAGTCACACACTGCCCACCGTGGCTACCGTGGCTACGTCACGCTACGCTGTCTCGTCTTTAGTGGCGGAAACACCGCTCGCTGCACTGCTACCGCGGTGATGCTGCCAGCCGGAGGCACCAGTCGATAGTGTGCAATAAAAAAGAACTACCCCGCACGGCACAGTTGTGTTTGAGTTTGCCGGCCGCGGTGGTCTCGCGATTCTAGGCGCGCAGTCCGGAACCGTGCGACTGCTACGGTCGCAGGTTCGAATCCTGCCTCGGGCATGGATGTGTGTGATGTCCTTATGTTAGTTAGGTTTAAGTAGTTCTATGTTCTATGGGACTGATGACCACAGCAGTTGAGTCCCATAGTGCTCAGAGCCATTTGAACCATTTTGTGTTTGAGTTTACTAACGAGTCAATTAACTGCAAATTCATGTGCAGTTAATTGCCACTAGCATGCACCCTTTGATAGATGACTGATTTACCTACGCTTGCGTGTGTATTTACACTTGTTACTCTTGCTGTAGAGTAAATATTTTATCCATAGAGGGCGGTATTATGAGGGCTGCGACTATTGATAAATACAAATAAAAATGTTAATTGCCTCAGTCGCTTGTTTATTTTGCCACTATGCGCTTTGATGGCTCACACCAACATATTCAGGTGGAGAATTGCTTACTTGTATAGGTGGTGTTTCTGAAGAGTACAGACATGTGTTCAAAACAGCAGATGAAGGGCAGTGTAGGCTATGATGCCCCTATTGATACTGATAAAAATTTTTTATTTAGAAAAGGCAATTTAGGGTTAAAAAACATGAGTTTATGACACCGAATTGTACTTACAGGGGCGATACAGTCATGAAAAGTCTGCATGCTGCTGCACTGTACTCTTATGTTTTCTCTACTGTGTGCTATGTTCGCACTATCACTTCAAAGATGTTTTACATCTTACAGATATGCTTGCTTAAATTTTTATGAAGATGAAAGATCAAATGGTTCTACATAAGTAAGTTTTTCTTTAAAAAGACACACAGTTGTGCGGAAATCATTTGATGTTTTATCTTTGTGTCCATTTTAAACAACCATATCCGTAACATCTTTGAAGTGACAGTGAAAACATAATGCACAGTGGAGAAAACATACGAAAGGCAGCAGTGTGCAGAATTTCACGACTCTGCCGTGACTATAAGTGTAATCTGCTATCAGAAGTTTACATTTTTAAACATCAAAAGTGCCTTTCCTAAATAAATAATTTTTGTCATTAGCAGAAGATGCAACATAACACACACTGCCCTTGGTCTGCTACTGCAAAAAAAAAAAAAAAAAAAAAAAAAAAAAAAACACGTCTGTTCTCTTCACCAACACCAACGATGTAAGTAAATAATTCACCATCTGAAGATAATGGTGTGAGCCATCGAAACGCGTAATGGGAAAGTAAACAAGTGACTGACACAGAAAACTGTCTTATTTGTTGTAGGGTTCTGAACCTTTACCTGTGTGTACTAAGTTAAGCTGCCGAGAGACCTGTGTGGACCAGTGGGTTTTGTACCAGATGCTGTTCCCGAGTACGTTATATTCGTTAGATGTCGCTGGTCATGCGGTGATATACGTAAACAACTTGCCGTGAAAGAATTTTCCTTTGTTAGTTTTTAAAAGTTTGCTAGTATAAAGAGTAATATGGAACTAAAATTTTTATGTTAGGGTTATGTTTTGACTGTAATGTTCAGGTAACAGACCGCTGTTATAATTTTTATTAATGCCTTAGTTGTATTTAAATTGTTTTAGAGTTTGTTGAAACCTGACCGCATTTAGTTAAAGAACCTTAGGCCATTGGTCGTTCACTATTGTTCTTGAATGTTGCGTCGGGTGGCACACCAACCGTTGCTCAAGTAGATTCAAATAATTCAGTAATACGTGAAAACCTTGTTTGCTATAAGTTTAATGTGCCTTTTCCGCTTTCACATTTGTATTTTTACGAGTCAGGTAATACTGTAGTGATTGGTTACTATGTTTTGTTATTTTGTCATGTTCTCAGTTTTGAGTATCTCAACATCTGAAACAAATTGCTCATCTTTCTGTTACTCTGATATCGAAATCAGACTGAACATCTGTGTGGCTGTTTTCAGACAGTACTTCATCATCGTATCGTTAGCGAAATATCTAACATTGCCATTAATTTTGTAGCTAAAATCTTGTACGATGTTAGTCTGCGACACGCTCTTCAATTTCTTCTACAGGATCTACCTTTCCACCCCTCTGCTGGGATGTTTTACAGGATCTTCTTGTGTTAACTGTGCCTACAGTGGACACCAAAAGGGCCTGAAAAAAAAAAAAAAACCGGAGGGTTTGAAACGACAAACAGGTTGAAGAAATTGAAGAACATGACGTAGTCTAACATATTACAAGTTTTTTAATATGTATAACATGAAGTTAATATATAACATAAAGTTAGCATCCAAATAATCAGTAATACAGCAATTGCTTTATTAGTAACTAAATAAAAAGCTTCCAGCTTATAAACCAACGGGGGAAACCCATTCTCAGATGCACTGCAAACGAGAAATACGTACGAAAACATGAAACTACAAATATCGTCAAAATTAAGCAACTGAAATACGCTTCATGAACATCTTCGCAATTAGTAATATAAAGACAATATGTGATAAACAAAGATACATGACAACACGATAACAAGGAAGACAACTGAAACTGCCAGAGAACAGTGATGAATACACAAATAGTGCACGCAGCGAAAAAAGCAGAAGAAAATTTTCTGTTTCGTAACAAATGTAGTAAACGAAATTAAATTTTTCAAAAGTTAACCAAGCGTGAGTAATAAAATCAACGAAGATTAGACATGTAGAGTTATATAGAAAATACATTAACAAAAAAACGTAGATATATACTGACAGATAAACAGAATATAATTTCCAGAGCAGTTACATATATTCAAACTTTGATACAAAATAACATAAATAAAGCAAGTGAAGGAGAATAACTGAATAACGTACAGTAAAACAGAAATAATAAAAGGAATCATAAGACAGGGCAAGGATTCAAACAGTCGCAAAACTAGGTAAGGCAGATCATGAAAGAAAACGTGTCAAAAATCGAGTAAATGATGTAATAATAAAAGAGCATAGGGCGTAATATAATTTTCAAAAGCATTAGACTAAGCGGTTACAGCAATCTGTTCGGTACATGACCATTAATTATAATATTAAATTTCAATGACGCCAGGAAGTCGAAACCTCAAGAAACATGTATAATAATAGCGACAAGTGTGGAAAGGAGCTGCGTGCCGTCAGAGATGTAAAGAATGGGATAATACCTGCGAGAATACTTGGAAGCACTTTATATGAATCACTGGAACCAGATTTAATTTTGTAAACGCCTGAGCTGTTTTATTTATCAGGTTTGTCATCAACAGAATTTCGCGACAAAACACGCAATATTTTTCGCGTACGGAAACTAATCTGCAATTTCACTTTCCTAAAAGCACTTGCAATACTCTCACTATGTGGTCCTGAATGAGAGGTAAATGAATAAAGTGGTTTTTCAGACGCTATATTCAATTGAAGATCTTTTTTACCGAAGATTCCTTCTTGTCAGTGGCATGCACGAGGGTATCAGAATATTTAGTGACCAGTACAGCAACTTTGTAGCACTCCTACGGTTATGCAAAATGGTCACATTCTTAAAAAAAAATGGTTCAAATGGCTCTGAGCACTATGGGACTTAACTTCTGAGGTCATCAGTCCCCTATAACTTAGAACTACTTAAACCTAACTAACCTAAGGACATCACACACATCCAAGCCCGAGGCAGGATTCGAACCTGCAACCGTAGCGGTCGCGCGGTTCCAAACTGTAGCGCCTAGTACCGCTCGGCCACTCCGGCCGGCACATTCTTCCCGCACCAGTTTGCGTGACAATAACAAGTTACCATCCAAGATAACATGCTCCATATATCTTACAAAGAAATCCTCACTATAGTCACAAATTTCGTTCGAAATCGCATATGATCGTACTCTTGTTAATTCGCGTGGGTGGCGTACCGAGTCAAATTCTTTGCATGAGACAAGAAATACGGCACGGACCTGAATTATCGGTGGCAGTGTTTCCTTCTAACCGTTGTAATGGTTGTTGATGATGTTTATGATGATGTTCGACGTAGCTGAGAGTAGCGGCACTGTTGTGGCGCCGTGGTGCCGTGTTCCTGGCGCAGGGTGTAGCGGTCCGCCGTAATTGGCCTGTGGCCGGCGGTGGCTCCACGCAGGCGGCGTGGTGCGGTGCGGTGCGGTGCGGTGCGATGTCGTGGGCTGTGGTACTGTGGCCCCCGCTGCGCTCATCTGCCGCCACTGGCCGCGGTTTCGACGCTTAGCATCTCATTCGAGATCCGGGTCAACGACAACGGGCCAACGTGCTTCGTGCTGCAGCCGTCTCTGGCGGTATTTGCTGTCCGCTAAAATCTGCTGCGGCTTCACGCGCGATCAGCCCAGTCCATGTAATGACCGCGGAATACAATTAACAAAACGCAAAGTCACGCGAGGATAGTTTCAAAATTCCTGCACCCTGCGCATGCGCTACCCTTCCGGTGCTTCGATCGAGTTGAAATTCATGTCAGTAGCGAGCGAGACATCATTCGCGACGTTTGTAAATGTGTTTGCTGATTTGTGTGACTGTATTGTGAGTAATTTAGTTTTAAAATGGAATCTGAAACAGAGTCAGGTCGGTTTACACGTAATGGCCACCATTCCTGCATCAAAATCGAATCTCTACGTGGAAAGAACGGAACGGATATTTAGATCCTTCTACAGCTGTACGTCTGAAATGCTTCGACTCTTTAATTTTGCACTTTCTTCACACTCCATGATTCAATACCAAAAAACGATTTGCTCCTCTCGTACATTCTCAGAACTTTCCCCATTAAGCAAGAGGTTTTAATTTATTACTTCTTTGCTACTACCTCTATCCGCAATACATTTCGTAGGCAGTATATCGCGCTGAATGTACCTGCAAAATATATATTATTTTAGGACTCGTAGTATAGTAGATATGTGAGATACGGGGATGTGTGAAAAACTGCATCACGTATAACATTTAAATTTTATATTTCTTGGTTGCTAACTCCATTTTCAGAAAGTATCTACATACGCCGCTGAATGTACCTATAAAAACATATAATTGTACGACACGTAGTTCAGCAGATATGACGTCATAAACACAAAGATGCGTGAAAAAGCAGCCGCATCATGCATTACGTTTCAGTGTATAGCTTCTGTACCATTAACACTATTCACAAAATATTTCCAGACAGTACCCACATACAGCACTGGACTTACCAGCAAAATTACAGTATGTCATTCTACCACATAAAAAATGAGCCGCATGAAACTGAAACTGCAAACCGTGGTGGTTAGAACCACCAGTCTCGTATTGTGGTGAGGGTGATAACGTGGAGGTAAAAGGGGAAACGAGGAGGTAGACAGCCAGGGAGAGGAAGGAGGAGATGATTTCAGATAGGGGGAGGAAGACATGGACAGATACAATGGGAGGTAATTAGAGAGAGAGGGGAGTGGAAGAGATTGAGAGAGAAAGAGGAGATGGACAAAAACATGGAGAGAAAGAAATAAACAGTGAGATGGGGAAAGGACATGAACAGATAGAAAGGGGTGGCGGACAGAGGGGTAAGGAGCAGATGAAGAGAGAGGGAGGAACAATGAGGGGAGAGGAACAAATGGACAAAGAGAGAGGAATATATGCCGAGGGAGGGACAGGAGGAGATTGCAAGAGAGTGAGGGTGGAAGAGACGGATAAATAAGAGTGGAAGGAAGAGATGGACAGAGAGGGAAGGAGAAAATGAACTAATGCGATACTGGAATATATCGATACCCAGGCAACGCCTGGTTCTCAAAGACTGTATTACAATTTTCTACGTATCGCCCCCATAGGGATCACGAAGACAACATTAAGCTAATCACAAAGCGCACAGAGATGTTGAAGAAGTCATTCTTCCCGCGTTCCGGACATGACTGGAATGGGAAGAAGGACCTATTAAATGTAACAATGAGAAGTACCCACTGCATTGCACTTCATAGTGGTGTGGAAGGTATGGATGTAGTTGTATCACAGTCGAAAACACTCCTCCAGCCATGTAGGTAGAATACGGACGATAGATGCATATAAAACCTCTCGTGGAAGGGGGGGGGGAGGAGGGGGAGGGTGTGAGTAGAAGAGAGGTGTGCAACGGCTGGTGGGCCAAAGAGCGGGGATTAGGGGCTGTATTTGGTCTGCTATCTGGTTTGGTGCCAACTTCATCATCTCAGAGTTCTCCTAGCGAACATTTTAGAATGTCCTTCGGTCGTCGATCGTCGAAACCTAATTGTTCTTACCGATCACATTCTTACAGGTACCTTTTTCACGCTCATACTTGCTATTCAACTTCTGTGATCGTCCTTTCTAGGGATAGCCTATTCAAACCTCGTCAACTTAATGGCCTTCTGTGTTACCCATTTATCGCAGTATCTACGTCCTCAAAGAACTTGAAGCGCACAGCGTCACTTCCTAGTTTCATATTTCTTTAGACACTGCACTGATTCTTCAGGACGATACGTTTTAACTTGTCTATCTTCGTCATTACTAACTTGTGATCTGTGGCGGTACCTGCTCCTAGACAAGTTCACAATTTTTGAATTTCTACCTCAGCATGATGTAATCTAGGAGATACGTTTGCAACTGTGGTCTTTTGTGAATCTTGAATGGTGTTGCGCCCTATCGAAACCACGGTTCGGTAGTTTCGATACAGTACATAAATGACATAGTAAGTGGTAGGAGTAAGTGGTAGGATTACCGGCAATATTGATAGCATTGGTAGGGAAGGAAACTAAAGGAATGTGTAAGGGATAAACTGGAAGCCGAAGACTTCTCTTAGTTTTTCATTTTTTTGTTTATTTTCTACGTAATTACTACTGCACATAACTCAGTGTTATGCCGTTCTGCATTTTATATCCTTACCGAACATACATTGCATTTCATAATCAATAAATATTGGTTGATCGTATGTCGTCTGGGTGGAGCAGCCATGTTTCTTGTTACAATAGGCCAATGTTTGTTCCCAGGAATGTCAACATCTGTTCAGAGGCAACTTGAAACGTGCCCGCGTCACAGATACTGGCGGGGAGAGACTTCTCCGGGCTCTGTGGTAGTAAACGAAGGCATCATGACAGCCGTGGACGACATTCATATTATTGTATAGCTTCAGACTTGATAATGGTTGTTATGGCAGATACCATCAGAGTAATTGTCCGTTTTACGAGGCAAGAATCCTGTTACTGCGGTTGGCGGACCAAAATGGAGGACTCTCATTGATGCCTTTGGCATCAAAATTGACTGATCTGAACCTGATGGCATACAACAGGGAAGCTATTGGGCAACACCTCCACGACATATGAACCAATAGTTGGTGTACGGCAATTGCTTGACTTGTGTGTAGACATTTTGTGCCATATACGTCCAAAACACCACCAAAACTTGTGAAATACAAGTCTCACAGAATCGCTGCTGTTCTGCGTTCCAAAGGTGGACCAACAAACACACTACCGACCAGCTGGCTATAAAGTTTTGGCTCCGCAGTTCATGACTTATGGGCATCAACATTGAAAAGTCCCATTTTTCTGAGTCATCTACGATAAATTACTCCTAGAAGGGGAGCAAGTCTTTATAGAATCTTACAGGTATTTCATCTGGTCCTGACGCCTTTCCACTACTAAGCGATTGTAACTGCTTTTCAGTTCCGCTATCGGTTATCTCAACATATGCCATTGCAACGTTCATACGACGATTACTTCTATTGTTCTGCATCTGCCTACAACTGGAACATCTAGCAAGACTGAGTTTCTAGCGGACAAATTGGCATCTGCACGTAATCTTTACGCTACAATATGAAGCTAAAAACGAGCAATGCAGTACTACGCCTTGTAGAAAGTGATTGTTTAAAGGTCTTGTTCGGTAGTGACAACGTACTTTTAAAACGCTACACCTCTTACTGTAAATCTCCACTTACTAATCCTCCAGCAAAAATAATATGCTAGATTTCGACGGAAGGTCTGCTAAAAGATGATACGTAGGCGGCACGTGATGTCATGGACGCCATATGATGAAGAAGTAAGAAACAAATTTTCTTCAGCACAGATTAATATCATCATGGTAAAAGATAATATAATAATGTATTATTAACACGCAAGGAATTATTTTGAGTTAAATATAGACATGTTCATCACAAGTCGCATGTAGTTCTGGCCAGTAGAAACCATTCAGAAACGAAGAACTTCTCTCACTAGCATGGAAGATAGACGTGGGAGAAATGTAAATAATTTACGATAGTTTGAAAAATCTGTCCGCCCTGGCATGCCATATATACGAAGGGACTTAAAGAAGTAAGTTATCCATTACTGTCACAGGACAAGTAATTTTCATTGAATGCTGCACTAGGCTTCAATGTGACACAAACACGTGGTACTGTTTTCCAGAATGGTCACGAAATATCTGTAAACTTTCCACCGTCACTTCTGTTCTTTGAACACAGAAATCCGCACAGAGCCATTCTAGAGCCGCTGTGCGACTGTTTTCAGTTGGTTAACATATTTTTAGAGCCCTTATCGGTCGCTAATATTACAGCGTGGAACTTTTCTCGGGGACATAACAGAGTGGGAGGAGATTCGATTGGAAAATTTATTCTTCTGTAATAGATAAACAGATAGTCACGAGCGTTAGTTGACTGAAACGAGATCTTGGAGGACTTTTTATCGGCATGATGCCAGAATTATAAATGAAACTTCTTGGCTTTTTGTGGTCCAGTTCTGTAGCTATATAGATTCGACGTCCGACTCCGGAACAGAATATTTTCGAGGTACGATTCCACTGCCGTATGCGGCGAAGACTGGTTAGTATTCTCGCTTCAGTTTTTGAATGTAACTGAAACCGGCCTTTTGTTAATTTTTGGAACGTTTCTATATCGTTACATTTCGATTAAATTTTGATTAAAACAGTAGCCATGATTCTTATTTTAGTTACTCCAATTCTTTCTTGACTGTCGAGTGGAATCCTGTCCATGTCTTGCTCATTACCTTGCCAAGTGCACGTCTTGGTTCCTGTGCATGTTTGAATAACTCCTCTCCTTGTGCCGTAGGGAAAGCCATTATTTATGCCATGCTACTTAAAAATTGTTTTACCCACAATCACTAGAGGTAACATCTGATTCTACTGTATGCATTTCGCAGTCTTTTGCGGGCCAGTCATGTGTGTATTCCATGGAACTGAGGCAATATAATGACTCATGTGAGTTTAATGAGATTATTAAGTAAGTGTTCTGTATAGTTCTTTCTCTGTGTGTAGGTTCTTACGAAATAAATGTGGAGTATTTGGAGTCTTTTTGCTGTCAATTCGCTAGCTAGATCACCTCTGACATGATTTGCCTAACCAGGATAGTCAACCACATGTTAGATGACGCCTGGATTGTCACCCCTGGAGAGTGAAATGAGAAGCCAGGACGGCAGTACATCTGCGACCTCGATTGCAGCATGGCAGTAGCGCTGATGATACTATGGAGACCTATATCTCTAACGTCGATCACTTGTAGAATTGTGGAACACGTATTATGTTCGAGTACAATGACTTTTCTGGAGACTAGAAATCTACTCTGTAGGAATCAGGATGGGTTTCGAAAAAGACGTTCGTGTGAAAACCAGCTCGCGCTATTTGTTCACGAGACTCAGAGGGCCATAGTCACGGGTTCCCAGATAGCTGCTGTGTTTCTTGACTTCCGCAAGGAGTTCGGTACAGTTCCCCACAGTCGTTTAATGAAAAAAGTAAGAGCATATGGACTATCAGACCAATTGTGTGATTGTACTGAAGAGTTCCTAGATAACAGAAGGCAGCATGTCATTCTCAAAGGAGAGAAGTCATCCCAAGTGAAAGTGATTTCAGGTGTACCGCAGGGGAGTGTCGTAGGACCGTTGCTATTCACAATTTGCATAAATGACCTTGTGGATGACATCGGAAGTTCACTGAGGCTTTTTCCTGATGATGCTGTGGTTTATCGAGAGGTTGTAACAATGGAAAATTGTACTGAAATGCAGGAGGAACTGCAGCGAATTGACGCATGAAGCAGGGGATGGCAATTGAATCTCAATGTAGACAAGTGTAATGTGCTGCGAATACATAGAAAGAAAGATCCCTTATCATTTAGCTACAATATAGCAGGTCAGCAACTGGAAGCAGTTAATTCCATAAATTATCTGGGAGTACGCATTAGGAGTGATTTAAAATGGAATAATCATATAAAGTTGATCGTCGGTAAAGCAGATGCCAGACTGAAATTCATTGGAAGAATCCTAAGGAAATGCAATCCGAAAACAAAAGAAGTAGGTTACAGTACGCTTGTTCGCCCACTGCTTGAATACTGCTCAACAGTGTGGTATCCGTACCAGATAGGGTTGATAGAAGAGATAGAGAAGATCCAACGGAGAGCATCGCGCTTCGTTACAGGATCATTTAGTAATCGCGAGAGCGTTACGGAGATGATAGATAAACTCCAGTGGAAGATTCTGCAGGAGAGACGGTCAGTAGCTCGGTACGGGCTTTTGTTGAAGTTTCGAGAACATACCTTCACCGAGGAGCCAAGCAGTATATTGCTCCCTCCTACGTATATCTCACGAAGAGACCATGAGGATAAAATCAGAGATTAGAGCCCACACAGAGGCATACCGATAATCCTTCTTTCCGCGAACAATACAAGACTGGAATAGAAGGGAGAACCGATAGAGGTACTCAAAGAACCCTCCGCCACAGACCGTCAGGTGCCTAGTGGAGTATGGATGTAGATGTAGATGTAGATGGAGGCTACCGTGACCTCCCTCCAGCGAGTCGGCATCTCTCTGCTCCAGCAGCGGCTGCACACGTGACTCAGGGCCGGCTGCGCCATCCCCTGGTCGAACAGCATACCCAATACTATATTCCGGAATGTCGATCTGGGTGTCACAGGCAGTGTCACAGGCACGTGATGTAGGCTGTGATACTGAGACATTTTAGGACATGAATATCTGAGCAGTTATAAACTTCAGGTATGTTCGTTTAGAGCTTAAGGCCCATACTCTAATCACGTCTGTGGTTGGCAAGTGAGGAAAGGCTTCTGTCCTTTGGCTAGTGTGTTGCAGCATCGGATGTTGCGATACCGGGTCCAGATGGCTCTGCTTCACAAAGCCGTGTCTTGCTCCGCAATAAGAAACATTCGTGCCTGCCTGTGGCTGGCTCTGTTTCAATTCATTCCCACTCTGGCGTATTTTTTGACTAAATACTGTTAGTACACCACATTACCCTCCCTATTTAACAATCATATAAAACCGCTCGCTCACCGATAGATCTGTACCTACAGATTGGAAAATTGCGCAGGTCGCACCAGTGTTTAAGAAGGGTAGTACGAGTAATCCATCTAACTACAGACCTATATCATTGACGTCGGTTTGCAGTAGGGTTTTGGAGCATATACTGTATTCAAACATTATGAATCACCTCGAAGGGAACGATCTATTGATACGTAATCAGCATGGTTTCAGAAAACATCGTTCTTGTGCAACGCAGCTAGCTCTTCATTCGCACGAAGTAATGGCCGCTATCGACAGGGGTTCTCAGGTTGATTCCGTATTTCTGGATTTCCGGAAAGCTTTTGACACCGTTCCTCACAAGCGACTTCTAATCAAGCTGCGGGCCTATGGGGTATCGTCTCAGTTGTGCGACTGGATTCGTGATTTCCTGTCAGGAAGGTCGCAGTTCGTAGTAATAGACGGCAAATCATCGAGTAAAACTGAAGTGATACCAGGTGTTCCCCAGGGAAGCGTCCTGGGACCTCTGCTGTTCCTGATCTATATAAATGACCTGGGTGACAATCTCAGCAGTTCTCTTAGGCTGTTCGCAGATGATGCTGTAATTTACCGTCTAGTAAGGTCATCCGAAGACCAATATCAGTTGCAAAGCGATTTAGAAAAGATTGATATATGGTGTGGCAGGTGGCAGTTGACGCTAAATAACGAAAAGTGTGAGGTGATCCACATGAGTTCCAAAAGAAATCCGTTGGAATTCGATTACTCGACAAATAGTACAATTCTCAAGGCTGTCAATTCAACTAAGTACCTGGGCGTTAAAACTACGAACAACTTCAGTTGAAAAGACCACATAGATAATATTGTGGTGAAGGCTAGCCATAGGTTGCGTTTCATTGACAGGACAATTAGAAGATGCAACAAGTCCACTAAAGAGACAGCTTACACTACACTCGTTCGTCCTGTGTTAGAATATTGCTGCGCGGTGTGGGATCCTTATCAGGTGGGATTGACGGAGGACATCGAAAGGGTGCAATAAAGGGCAGCTCGTTTTGTATTATCACGTAATAGGGGAGAGAGTGTGGCAGATATGATACGCGAGTGTGGATGGAAGTCATTAAAGCAAGGACGTTTTTCGTCGCGGCGAGATCTATTTACGAAATTTCAGTCACCAACTTTCTCTTCCGAATGCGAAAATATTTTGTTGAGCCCAACCTATATAGGTAGGAATGACCATCAAAATAAAATAAGAGAAATCAGAGCTCGAACAGAAAGGTTTAGGTGTTCGTTTTTCCCGCGCGCTCTTCGGGAGTGGAATGGTAGAGAGATAGTATGATTGTGGTTAGATGAACCCTCTGCCAAGCACTTAAATGTGAATTGCACAGTAATCATGTAGATGTAGTTGTAGACGTAGATCTCCTCATCTTCTCTTGGTGGATCTTGAAGCTCCATGATCCACCAATGTGTTACCATAGGCTTCTTGTAGCACTCTATTCCTTAGCTTCCCTCTTACCAGTATCTGCAGTCCCAACTTGGTTTCTCTGCATAGCAACCAATTCTGCATACAAAACCATGATTGCTTAAAATAATGCTTAGATCCGTCATCCGCTCTCTGGACAGTTTACAATTCTTAATGCTCACTACCCCCAATATGTAATACTGCTACTTTTCTACTTAATCTATCGGCATTTTCGTGCTTCTTCCCAGATTTATACGTTTCTTCGAAATCAAATTCACTTAGTCTTACTGCCCATCGAGTCAACGTTTTAGAAAGATTTTTTAACCTCCAACAACCATTTTAATGGCACATGATCTGTTTTGTTGCTCTAAACTTTTATTGTACGGATAACATTTGAATAAGACTTAACATGTCTTTCTCTGTTGTGAATTAATTTCTTTAGTTGTCTAGATGCTTAAGCTACCGGACGTTCTACACATTCTAGCTCTTGTGACAACACACAGCCCAGTTCATGGTTTGATGCATCACATGATAAAACATGTTCTCTATTAAAATCGAGAAAAAAAATATCGGACTCAATGTTAAAACTTCTTTTAGCTCCTCAAAAGCACGCTGTACTCTTCTGACTACACAAATTTACTATCCTTTTTTAACAACCGCGTCAAAGGACTGACAATACCCGCCAATCCTTTTACAAACCGGCGGTAACAGTTTGTGACTACTAAGAACGATTCCAACTTCTTTACAGAATCTGATACAGGAAATTCCCCTACAGCTCTAATTAATCTTGTGTCTGTCTTAACGGCCTTATGGTATGACCTAGGAATGCTACCTCTTCCATTACAAAATTACACTTTTTTGTATTCAGTGTTAATATCGCTACCTTTAACCTTAGGAATGCTTCCCTCAGTTTCTCCATATGTTGTTCCATATCATTACCATAGTCGATAATATCATTGAGATACACTAAGCATTGCATTTCAAACCTCTGAGTACTCCATTAAACAATCTCTGAAACGTTGCAAGTGCATTTTTTAATCCAAATGGCATTTTTCTGTCTTGGAAGTGTACCCAGGGTGCAGAATACGCTGTTTTGTGTCGATTCTGCGGTGTAATCTCTATCTTCTGATGACCGCTCTTGAAATGTTGAAAATATTTGCACTGCCCTAAATGGTCCAAGGTTTCTGTGATATTTGGCTAATGGTTGAGTCGTTTATGGGTTTCGCATTTAGATACATGTAATCACAACAAAATCTTATTTCTATTTTCGCGTTCCATTCGTTGATTTCTTTGGCACAATGAATATTCTGCGTCCCATGCACTGTTACTTGCCGCAGTTATTTCATCTTTTAGCTGTTGATCGATAAATTCCTCCAAAATTGGCTGTAAGTACCTAGGAATTCTGTACGGTTTGCAGTAGACTGGTGAGTCATTTCCCATTGGTATCTCGTGCTGTGTAACATGCGTAGCTGGTAATGCTTCTTTTGGAAAAAAATAAATCCTTATATTTCGAAAGGACTTTTTCCATGTGTTATCTGTTTTTCCCTCTAGTTGTTTCACCTTTCCTCGTAATGCAGTTTCAGGGGTTATCCTTGGCTGACACCCATCATGTCCCATTCTTCCCTTTTTCTCCCTCTAGTTGTTACGCCTTTCCTCGTAATGCTGTTTCAGGGGTTATCCTTGGCTGACACCCACCATGTCCCATTCTTCGTCCTCCGTGATATCCATATTAGTGATTAACAAATCCCTTGTTAATCGTATGTCCTCTGCGCAAAATTATCTATAGAAGCAGGTACCTTCGTTTCACCCTTTATTTCTTGTATGTGTACAATACCTCTTTTAACTAAGCTCTCTTCTAATGGTTCTACCACTTACGAACATCCAACTGGCAAGTTAGACTCAACACTGTCCCAGTACCCTTACCTATATGGTCGTGTGAATCAAGTCTTTCGCGACAGGCTCCTCTATCGACATCGCTACACTGGCAATAACGTCACCTAACTAAAGCATTTTTCGGTCAAGTTCCACCCTACGTTGCCGATATCGCTTATGCCAAAATGCCGATGTAAGGAATCTAATCCTAGAATCATGTTGCAGCCTTCACTCACATGTGGCACAAGTTCTACACATTGTTTAAATTTAATAGAATCCAGATAATAGTCTATGTCCACCAATCCTAATGTAGTGACATCTTTATCCACACTACACACTGCTAACTGTTGGTGACTGACACATGCGTTCCTGTGTCCAACAATGTCGTGCAACTCTCTTTTCCTACTATTCCTCTTATCACGCAGTCTACCTCTGCATACCACGTTGCAGCATCCAATCTTTCTGGGAATGACCATAGGAGGACCTGGCTTTGCCGTTGGCCATTAACAACTTATTCTTCCCCGGTCGTGTACTTCTAAAAGTATTACTTCCTCTTACTTATTCACGTCGCCCTAAGGCTGGCCACACTGCCTCCTCACATGCCCCGTTCGTCCACACCTTTAACATTTTATATTAGCTGCAAACACTATCCGTTCACCTTAAATTACAGTCAACAAATCGATCTCTTACAACTCTATAGCTAACCTCACTGCTGTGAGAATATCGGCCAATGCAACCCTCTTGAAAAAGCATAGAGCATCCTCTGCTCAGGTTCTGCAAAACAATTTCATTGACTGCAGTATCCTGTCATAATTCATATGTACATCATTATTTGTCGTTACCTTATTCGCAAACTGATTCACAGTTCATGTATTTCTCTTAGTTATTTCCCCTATCGTTCCCTATAGTCTGGCACTATTTCGTTTCGTATATCTCTGAATGAACACTTCTTTAAATTCTCCGAATGTTCTGGCTCCCTTAAAGGTTTCTGTGTATCCTACATAAGTTTTAGCTTCACCTGTTAGTCTCAGATTGGCAACACTCAGGAACTCCTTATCAGACCAACCTTCCACCTTATCCAGATTTTAAAGGTCTCCCACAAAGGCCTGCACATACTTGATTGCCTTACAAGAAAAAGGAGCAATTAAACTTGCGAGTGACAGATATAGATCCCGTTTTGACGACTGCGATTCTACCATCCTGTGTAGTTCTGTATTATCGGCTCTTAATTGTGCTAACTTTTCTAATAATATACGCACTGTTTCCAGCTCTGACACACGTTGTTTGTCTGGTCGTGTGGAAGCTTTTTCCTTCACAGCACATACTTTGAGAACTACCATTCACAAGGCAAGAATACAAAATAAATCATTTTTTTACGTCTAATCATGAGCATTGACTAGACATATGCCCTTAACGATTACATGTGTAACATTTTACTGGAACTGATTCTGTACATGACGCTAAATGGGCAAGATTACACTGCGCACTTCTAACACACACTTCCGTTACCTCTAAAACTAGACTAATCCACAGGTTCTCTACTCGCAATAAAATCTACTTTACAAAACGCACGACCGTCAAACCTTTCCTGCATGACCAAAGCACCATCAACATGTTTTGGACTGATTGATTTTGGTAGAGAGGACCATACAGCTAGGTCATCGGCCTCATCGGATTAGGGGACGATGCGGAGGGATGTTGGCCATCCCGAGATTTGCCTGAAGGAAATTCACGGAAAAACTAAATCAGGATGGCCGGACGCAGGTCTGAAAATCTTTTGGACTCACCGTATTATAGACTGTAGGTTCAGACTTGCTCTAAGAGGGTGATATCAATGATCTCACACCAGATCAATGGTTGCTACCCATGTAGAGTGAAATAAGACTTCATGACGACGATAGATTTGTTTAATTAACTTTTTTTTATTCTGGCCTTCGGTTGTACTACATCAGGAACAGCTTGATGGAGGCGCCCAGTTGCCTCTCATCTGAAACAATAGACGTCTGACACAGCTGACAGCGCAGTGGGCTTGGCCGACCTTGACGTCACTTGAATGCCGCTATTGGCAATATCTCAGTCTGCGACCATGATAACCTCTCTCCACCGAAGAGCTCTCTGCTCTAGCGGCAGATGCTCTCATGATTGAACGCAGGATGCGCCATCCTGTGGTAGAACAGTGGTCTCTGTTCTGCGCTCTGGGATGTTTTTGAGGGTGTCACAGGCTCGTAGCGTAGAAACAAAAATATTTTAGTAGACGAATGAGCACCAGATTGTGTTCACTTAGAGCGTAAGGCACGTACTATAAACAGTTCTGTGGTGGCAAGTGAAGAAAGACTTCGATCCTTCTGCTAGAAGCCTGCGCTGTCTGCTGCTGTACTGCACTCAGGTGGCACTGCTTCACAGCACCTGCCAGCCATGTTTTGCTTCGCAGCGCGTAAAAATCTTGCCTCCCTGCTCCTGGGTCTGTTGCAACTCTCTCCTGTTCTGCCATACTTTTCGACCGAATACAGTCGATACACTACACATACTTACATTAGCCACTTTACTTTGAACATATCCATAGCATAAATTGGCGGTTGTCTTGTGTACCCACACAGTGGATAACATTTTTTCAGCTTACGCTACAAAGATAGATCAGCTGAGGTGACGAACGTCATGGGATGGCAATATTCACATACAGAGATGGTGGTAGTATCATATAGACAAGGTATAAAAGGGTAGTGCAATATCGGAGCTGTCATTTGTGGTTCGTGTGAAATGCTTTCCGACATGGTTATCGCCGCAAGACGAGAGTTAACGGACTTTGGACGTGGATGGTAGTTAGATCTAGATGCATGGGGATTTCATTTCCGAAATCGTTAGGGAATTCCATAATCCGCGGTCACCGTGTCAAGAGCGGTTCGAGAATACCACATTTCAGGCATTACCTGTCAGCACGGACAGTTCAGTGGCCGACGGCCTTCACTTGACGACCGATAGCAGCGGCGTTTGTGCAAACAGTGTTGCGAAATTTGTCGTTAATGGGCTATGGAAGTAGACGATTGACGTGAGTCCTTTTGCTAACAGCACGACATCGCGTGCAGCGCCTCTCCTCGGCTCTTGACCACATCTGTTTAGATAGCTGAAATATCGTGGCCTGGTCATATGGGTCACGATTTCAGTTGGTAAGAGCTAATGATATGGTTCGATTGTGGCGTTGACAAGGCATTGTGCAAGCTGGTGGTGGCTCTATAATAGTGTGAGCTGTGTTTGCATGGAAAATGTGAGGCGGCGGGTGTGAAATTAAGAATTATTATTTTATATAAGTTGCCGTTCTCAGCACAGGCTCTCTAACCACAATGTTGGCAACCAGAAAGTGATTAGCAAAAACTTGATGCCTGTAATTGGATTTCACTGTGCCCACTCTGATGGAGAATAAAAGTTATTGATTATTGAAGCTCACTACTCTGAGGATTTAGGATGATGTCTGGGATTCATAGAAAATGCAGTTTGCTATAACAATTTTCACTATATTCTGAAAACGATAAAGCATAAAATTACAGACAAATGAGTACCCATATGAGCTATTGCACTATCAGAGCTGTTCAGAGTCTATTGCGCGGATCCTATTATCCGTAGATAACGAAACTTCAATAACCGTTATCGATGTAAATGTTCAAAGTTAATGCTTGCCATAATTTGATGTTAATACTCATCAAACGCCACGCTAGTAATGATAGAAGGTCTGTCTTGCGGCGATACGTGAAAATACGACATACGCAAACTGAGAGTCGTTCCGCTGTTACCTTTTTACCCCAATGCGAACTCATTGTTACGTGCATACCGAGTTACGTAATACGGCATCCAAGGCTGTTCCTGGCAACTGTACAAACGCGAAGCGGCTTCCGACACGGAGTGAATCTATAAGAATACTGAGGCCTTAATCTAGCTCGCACGCTCTTATTTATATAGTCATGGTGCGGACCGCCGAAGACGCAGCCGACAACATTTTCCTTACTGACTAGCCGCTGGGCTAGCAAAACACCACTTCAAGTTACTAAATAATTAATTGCTTCATTCACTGAAGGCCAATGAAGCTCTTGATTTAATTGTGCAATCAGCACACAGGTAAGTATCTACAATAAAATTCGGATGTGGCTAGGTTAAATACTTTTGGCGAGAGAATTATTCAGTTGTACTGCACGCAGTAGATGAGCTCTGAACTTGCCCTTTGGAGAAACGCTACAGCTATAGTTTTATAGCTACCTTTTTGAAACTTCTCCCATCTTTGTTACATAGCGTATCTCCATTCTACCGCCGGCCGAAGTGGCCGTGCGGTTAAAGGCGCTGCAGTCTGGAACCGCAAGACCGCTACGGTCGCAGGTTCGAATCCTGCCTCGGGCATGGATGTTTGTGATGTCCTTAGGTTAGTTAGGTTTAACTAGTTCTAAGTTCTAGGGGACTAATGACCTCAGCAGTTGAGTCCCATAGTGCTCAGAGCCATTTTCTCCATTCTACCTAAATATAAACATCCTAGCTTTATCTAATCACTTACTTAATTTATCTTGCATCCAAACTTTTAGGACACAAAAACAGAAAATCATGAATTTCAACCAAAATTATACTTTGCTGTTTCCATTAAATTACAATGAAAAAGTAATCTCAATATAAATTTTGAAGTTTCTAGCTCCTTCGTGTTGCGCCGATGATTTTTACATAAAATGTCCAGATTTCGAAAACTGTTAAAGTTACCAAACTGAAAGTTAACACATTATAATTTTAGCATCACTCTTGACATGCTATTAACTTTTCAGATTATTTACTTCATTTTTAAGGTATTGTGCAACACTCGTGACGTCATAGCTAGTTACAGCGGACTAGGCTGGCACACAATGGAAAGCGTATGACCCTATATGGCGTGATTAGGCTGCTTCCCTGCAAACAGACTGAGTCGTCTGATTTTTGGCTACTTTAACGCCATTTGCAACCATTCATTGAGTTGATATTGCCAAGTAGCGATGCAGTTTTTATGGATAACAATACGCCATTACCCAGGGACACAGTTGTTCGTGACGGGTTTGAAGAACCTTTCTGGACAGTTCGAGTGAATTATTTTGCCACCCACGTAGCTCGACTTGAGGAGGAGGCGACGCAGCTTTGTAGTTAGTGTCCTGTCGACAATGAGGTCATTGGATGGTTCAAATGGCTCTGAGCACTATGGGACTCAACTGCTGTGGTCGTAAGTCCCCTAGAACTTAGAACTACTTAAACCCAACTAACCTAAGGACAGCACACAACACCCAGCCATCACGAGGCAGCGAAAATCCCTGACCCCGCCGGGAATCGAACCCGGGAACCCGGGCGTGGGAAGCGAGAACGCTACCGCACGACCACGAGATGCGGGCAAGGTCATTGGAGATGGAGCACAAACTCGGATTAGCGAAGGATGGAGAAGGAATAGGGCCGTGCGCATTCGAAGGAAACATCCTGGCATTTGGCTTAAGTGATAAAAGGAAATCACGGAAAACCTGTATCAGGATGGGGTTTCAACCGTCGTTCTCCCAGATATGAGTCCAGTGTGCTAACCACCACACTATCTCGCTTGGGGCCCGACGTGACTCACATCGAACATTTCCCGAATGTAATCGAGAGGTCATGTCGTGCACTAAATCCTGCACTGGGCATCACTTTCGCAATTACAGCCGGCTGTAGAGGCAGCATGTCTCAGTATTTCTGCAGCGGACTTTCAACGAATAGTCGAATCCATGTCACGTCGAGTTGCGACACTATGCCGTGCGAGAAAGCTCCGACACAATATTCGTCACTTCAGTTAATTTAACACCATCTCCCTCTATTGGCTCTGAGCACTATGGGACTTAACATCTATGGTCATCAGTCCCCTAGAACTTAGAACTACTTAAACCTAACTAACCTAAGGACAGCACACAACACCCAGCCATCACGAGGCAGAGAAAATCCCTGACCCCGCCGGGAATCGAACCCGGGAACCCGGGCGTGGGAAGCGAGAACGCTACCGCACGACCACGAGATGCGGGCCATCTCCCTCTATTAACAGGCATGTTTCACCTACCCATGATATTTTTCTCTTCATGTGATTGGGAACGTTTCAAGTAACCCGCAAAGTCTCTTCCGCTCACAGTGGATATCACGCTCAGTAGAGTGAGCGACTGCCAGAGCAGCGGATCCAGACGGGGTGCAGCCGCTGCCAGAGGAGCGCCTTTAATTGCGCGCCGCCCACAGAGGGGCGGCGGTGGGCGGCGCGGGCCCCTGCCTGCCTCCCTTTGTGCTTTGCTGAGCCGCGCACAGCTGCCGGCGTCCCGAGCAGCTCGCGGCATCGCTTCGCGGCGCTTTTTGCGTCGCCCAGACACCCCGGCCGGTACGGTCTGGTCCAGCCGCAGCCTTCGCCCGTTGATTAAACACGGCTCGTTGGCACCCACCACCGTAATCACATTTCCATAATGGCCTCACTGGACAGATGCTACGCTAATAGCATTCGTTGCAGTTTACCTGTGTTGCTTCTCGATAAGATTCTGCTAATCTCGTCATCCTCTTAAAATTGGCTACTGCGGGTGCTAAACTCACGCTGTCTGCGAATCTCGCTTTTTCCGGGTATACTATCCTCTTCTTCTTTGACGATACACACTCTCTCGTAAGTAGTCCAAGGCAAATGGCTCAAGCCTCTCAGTCCTTACACGGAATCGGCAGGCATGTGCTAGCATGCTCAGCAATTTATTCCCAAATGCTGCCCGTGATAACGTAATTTTCCGGTGTTCGTACCTCCGGTTATATTTCTGATAAAAACGTAGGACGCAGTGTTCTGGACAGTCCCTGAGTTAGGGACCATTTGTATAACCAGTGGAAAGAACATCTTAGTTTTGCTTTCCTGCAGTACGTGGTTAAATTTCCTTCTGCTTAGGGAGATGGTGAAAATCGGATGGTTCTCTTTCTACGTTGAGCTTTATGGGAATTATGAAGGCGCTACTTTTTATTTGTTCATGGTTGGTTCCTCAGAAAACTCCGAAAAAGGATTCTTTACAATATTTTCGCCGTCAGCAGCGGGCAAAACTCAGCCCAAGATTCCAAGATGTGTATGCTCAACAAACAGCTTAACTTTATACGATATATTCCTAAGGTCCAGATCTAGGACAAACTTTTACGTTTTCTTGTTACATTCATTCCTTTCGCAGGTACGGAGATTCAAAGTTGCCCTACTCGTGTACGTAAAGTATGCAAGTAAAAATAAAATGATTGATGACGGTTGTGCCCGTGATAAACCCACGATTTAATTGAACTGACGGGTATAACCGTGAATGAACGAATGAATTAATGATTGAATGAACGAATGATGCAATATCGTTAATTCGTGGGAGGTTCCTGACAAAAGTCGAGAAAAGGTTTTTCACCATTTTTTCGCCATCAGCAGAGGGTCATATCCCAGTCTCAAACTCCAATACGGCTATGCACAGCATCGGCTGCAATTTTTCGATGTACTCGTAGTTCTGGTCTGTAAGAAGCTTGAAAATTTTCTAGATATCTTTATTCTTTTCCGAGATAGAGAGGTTCAAGGTTATCCTACTTGTGCACGTAAATTACGCAGATAAGATGCCGTGTGAAATGGAAACAATTTTTGATAAAATAACGTGTCACGGAGAAACACGATGTATCATCATAACGGTTCCGGAAACTTTACGTTGTAGCGCTGAAGCACATGCAAACTTTTTGTGATGTAAAATCCGATCTGAGGTGTAAAATTTGTTCTGCTACCGCCTCATTCATTCCTTCTCTTTCCTGATGCCTTTTATCAGTGTCACTATCTGTTTCTTCTTCGTGCTCTCTGTCATAGACTCTGTCTCTCATTATCGCTTTCTCCTTCATTCCTCTCCCACTTGCACTGTCTCCTTCACTCCTTTCGTAGCACTGTTCTCCCACTGTCTGCTACGTTCCACTGCCATGGTGTCCCTCTCTTTCCCTCACACTGCGATTCTCTCTCTCGTTCTACCACAACCCCTATCTACTGTATTCCAGTATCTATGACTTTTCCGTCTCTTTTCCGCTGGCCGTTGTCTCCACTCCCAGGATAAGAAAGAGCGAAAATGTTCACATGCCAACATTTTTGCAAAACTTTTTAAAGGTGCTCAGGAGGTTGAATGAGACAGCTGGTACTCCACTTTTCACTCATTCTTTTGATAAAGAGATGCAGACTCGCCTTTGTTTCTGCTCCGATAGGAGCAATTTCAAGAAAATGGTTCAAATGGCTCTGAGCACTATGGGACTTAACTTCTGAGGTCATCAGTCCCCTAGAACTTAGAACTACTTAAACCTAACTAACCTAAGGACATCACACACATCCATGCCCGAGGCAGGATTCGAACCTGTGACCGTAGCGGTCGCGCGGCTCCAGACGGTAGCGCCTAGAACCGCTAGGCCATACCGGCTGGAGCATTTTCCCGCTGATTGTTGTATACCTGAATTGACTACACAAATGACCGTGTGAAACGCTTACCACACAAATCTCGTTTTAAAGAGCACACTAGTTACTTTGGACTGTAGTACATCCTGTAGAACATGTACCAGGTTGTAATGTGACTCTCCATCGCTGACATATGCCACCTACCCAAAAGGCCAGACAGTAGACTTCAAATATTATTTTACGTAACTTCTGTTAAGGAATATATGAATTGATCTTTCACACGTGTTAACCCAGAATATACCCTACATATCAATGGGCATTTTACATGGTTTATCTTTCCTTCTGTCATTATCATTAGCTTATTTTTCTTCGGCTCGACAGATTCTTTGTCTACCTCTCTCTGTTGTTAACGTTGTTTGAAATTAGGCGTACTATCGAACTTATTTGATCTCTTACTGGAATACTTATATTACTGGAGTAAAGCAGTGTTATTATCCACTTACTTATGGAGTCGATATGATGTGAAACTAATATTACACCCAAGAAAATTCACACATGAATTTTCTGCTCTCATTTGTACCGAGTGGTTATAATTAAAGTGTAGATAGTCACGGAGGTCCAAGGTGGATAATTATAGCATGGCAACGAAACTTGGTAGACTTCTAATATGTTAATGCAGAAAGGACTAAACGCTGAAAATGATTATTTCTAATTTTGCCAACCAGGCTCTGATCTGAGGCTACAAGAAAGACGTACAGAAATGTTTCCATATGTGATGGATTAGGAGAGGAACATGGGTAGAAACTGTTAAATAAGTGAGAAGGGCCACTTGTATATATTATTGGCCACCGCTTACGCAGTTTGTTAAATATGAGACGTCGCTGAGATGCTGCATTCTTAAAACGAAGTCATCAAAAGTTGTTCTCAGTAGTTCCGATGAAATCTGAGGAACGTGTTGCTGTATACTAGTCTTCAGATCAGACAGAGACCGAACCTGTCCCTTGTAAACTGATTCTTTTAGATATCGCCCGAGCCAAAAGTCGCATGGATACAGATGAGGTGATCTTGCTGGTCATGTATCTGGAAAAACTCTGAGACAGCACATTCGTGGAAGGTTGCATTAAGCGGATCTTTTACTGGGCGAGCAGCATGAGATGTTACGTCTTGCATGAAAACAGTCAGTTCCACACAGTTGCGCTGTTCGAAAGAAAGAATCGCTTGCTGTACAAGGACGTTTCGATAACGTACATACGTCACGGTGCACATGGCAGGTCTTCTGGGTATATGCTGTTCAAAGAAGACCCGATCGTGAATAAAGGTGTTTTTGAATCCACACCACGTACTCATCTATTGCGAGTACAATGGCTCTTCGTGCACAATATGCTGTTTAAAAGTACCGGTACCCCGAATTCAGGAGTTCTGAGTATTTAATGCATAATGTAGTGGAAAATTTGCCTCGTCACTCCATAGAGTATTTATTGTCTGACCACATGTCATCGACGTCGATCCGTGCCAGATATCGGAAAGCCAATTCAGAACGTTGTTGCGGATCATGAGGTTTACATTGCTGCATAGTCTGGTATGGGCAACAGTCTAAAACGGTCCACAAAACTTCCGTGCTGTTGACTGTGGAATGGAGAATTCTCGTGAGACTGCACGAACACTAGCACTCTCCGGGGCACGTGCTACATGCTCAGTTACAGCAACAGCAAGATCGTCAGTACCTTCCACTAGGACAGGATGCTTTTCTTTTCTATATGGCTCACCGATGTCAACCGTGTTTTCGAATTTCACTTTCATCTTGTTTAAGCTGTTTAGTGACATCGGGAATCTTCTCAAACGTTTCCGTCAATGGTACCCTCTCAATGCAGCAGTGTAATTGCTGCCCTTCACACGAAACTGTTTCACTAACACCGCAAGTCTCTCTTCCCGATATCCATACTGTTCACTCACGTTCTGTGGTCTCAAATGACGGTGTGATGTCATACCGTCACGCCAAGTGTACAGCACCAGATTTGCACCTGGTAGCAAAAGTAGGAAATAATTTTTTTCCACGGTACATCGGTTTCCCCTTAACACATTAGCATATCTACCAAGTTTCGCAGCCGTATGATAATCACGTCCCACACTGGACCTTCGTAAGTAGCTGCATTTTAATTGTAACCAACCGGTAGTTACTGAAACACCTTTTGATCGTACTACTAATGTACGCTAATGCACTCATATTCAGAAAAAAACAGAACCCGTTCAATGACTAGAGATAGGACGTTCTTATTCACAGGAAGCGTACATTAGTACGTTCTGCTGAAATGATTAGCATTTCAGTCACCTGGTTTCTGGATGAGTCCTGTTGTCTGGTAGGCACAGGGTCCTCCATGGGCTCTGAAAACTTGTCCCTGCGTGATGGCATCGATGCGTATATGGCGCGTATGGCGTCCTGTGATATATCCATCCATGCTGTGCTGGCTGGCATTAGGTCACAGCGCTGCACCATTCGTTTCACCCTATCTCACACATATTAGACTGACGACAAGTCTGGTGATCCGGCGGGCAGGCCAGAAGGCTGACGTCCTAAGACACAGACATTTTAATCTGACAAAACCTGAGAGGTTCCACGGGAACCTAAGCAAACTTTTATCCGTAGTGAGATGTGGAACACTACGACTGCAATAGGAAAATGTTTTCCGAAATTACCAGAGTCAGTCTCCTTTTTAAATAGAAGCATTTCAGTAAACCATGACCGGTTTGAGCTGCCTAGCAGCCTATCATCACATCGTATACATACACATTCAGCTCTGTTTTGTGGTAGCTTTGTGAGGCTTATTGCATATCTGTAGCAAGATAGAAAAGACAGGAAATAAGCGCTACATGTAGTACAATTTAACGAAATATTTACTATGTGAGTTCTACTTAAAGGTATTACAGTTAATAGATTCAGCAGATATATATTTGTTTCATGTAGCACTTTGGAAAACATGATTCAAGTTTTCGAATTGCTTTTACACACTACAAACTACAGACTTTGCAACAAATACCAACTTCCACGTTTTATAAATTGTAAATCAAACAAAGAATATCATTGAACTACCGGCTCAAATATTTCATGTTGAAGCAAAGACATTATTGATTAATACTCACACTTATGAAAGTCATATCTTACATGAAATATAATTGCCACATTAACTTAAATTAGTAATTTTTATCTGTTTAATGAAGACTATATCTCTGTTATAGGAAATATAAATGTCAAATTAACTTAAATTAGTAAAAATTATACTGCAAATTAATATGTGCAACTTACAAAGTGTATAAAACTAGATTTATAGATGGTATTTCTATTACAATTAAGGGTATTGGTGCTGGGATTACTTTTAACAGGTATTTTATTGCTTGACATGTCGGCTAAATTAGACATACAGTACTTTGGATTAGCAGGTTAGTGGTTAATTTAAAATTAATAAGTAATGTGCGCATTTGGTAGGGAGTGGGAAAAGGCTGAATGACAAGGACAGACATTGTTAGAGCGACAGTGAGGCGGTGGTGGAGGGAAGATGGGGAGGGAGGAAGAGAGTCAGAGAGAGAGAGAGAGAGAGAGAGAGAGAGAGAGAGAGAGGGAGGGAGAGAGATTGGCAAAGGGGATGGTGGATTGAGTGTGTGTGTGTGTGTGTGTGTGCGTGCGTGTGTGTTTGTGTGTGTGGGCTTTTTTGTTTCTGAATGACAGTTGAGTTCTTCAAGTTTAATGAGTCTTTTAAATTCCGAAAGAAGGGGTTATTTGCTATTTCTGTCTGTCTGTTCATTTAAAATATTGTGTGGCGATTTGTGTTTGTGGGTGAAAATATCTAACTGACCGAGAAGGTCCACCTTTATTTCCTTATCTTTAGTGTGTAGGATGTGGAGGTTGGTTTTTAGGCCTGTAATAGAGTGTTTGTTTCCTGCAGTTTAGGCGGCAAACATGGATCTATTTGTTTCGATGGAGTACATCAGTGTGGTCTTTTATCATGTTTCAAAGATTGTTCCTATTTGCCCTATGTAACAGCAGGACCAGCTATCAAATGTTAATTTATATATGACAGATTCGTGAAAAGTGTGATGGCTCTTTTAGTATTATGGACTGTTTCGTTTTGTATTTTGTTGTTTGTGCGAAATTTATTTTAAAATTGTGTTGTTTGAACAGCTTATCAAGTTTTTGCGAGATGTTGTGAAAAAAATGGATAAAGACATATTTGGTTTCTTCTCCTGCTGTGGGTTAGCTTGTTGATGTTGTTTCATTGGATTTAATTTGCATCCAACTTATAAAGTATGGTTGATCATATGTAGGCCTACTGATCAATGCCATTGTTCTTAAAATATTTATTTCATTAATTTTTATGGCAGGTTCAGCTTGAATTTTGTATATTCGCTTTAGTGATGACTTATATATGTCTAGTTTATGCTGATTTGGGTGTCATAAAGTTAATTATGACATCTGATGTAGTTTCCTATTCATTTTGAATTTATGTTTCTTGTTGTGGTTTGTTATTCTTAGCTCATGAAACTTGATTCCAGACTGAATATGATATTCTACTGTAATCTGTATTTTGGGATGATATTATTAAGTTTAGCAGCTGAGGAGTCAATATAATTGGTTGTCCCGTCAAATAGCAACAGGACCTCATAGACATACTGTTTATAATAAATGATTTTATCTTTTTCTATTTGGTTTGCTTTAAAACATTTCTTTTCTAGATCATTGATATAAGTGTCAGCAAATATCAGCAAGGTACTGCCCATTACTAGACCATCATATTGAATATATATTTTGTTGCTGAAGGTTAAGTAAATGTGTGACAGCACTAACTCAAGCAACTACATTAGCTCATAGACTACTAAATAACGTGGCTATTTATGATGCATTATTTTTTTATTATTCTGAGTGTCTACTATAGGTATGTTGGTGTACAGCTTGATTATGTTGAGGGATGAAAAGTTGGTGAACTGGTTATGGTGGTGTCTCTGATGCTGTTGATCATCTCATTAGTGTTCTTGATGGAGTAATTGGTTTGGAAGGTATAGTTTTTCTAGAGTACTCAATGCAGCTTTTTGGTGACTTTGTAGCCAGGACTATTTATTGAATTTACAACTTGGTGTATTTGGTGTCCAGTGCTATGGTTTTTGGGTTGGATCTGGGCCTTTGAACTGTAGGGTTCATTATCACATATTGTTTGTCTTCAGTGGATGCTAGCAGAAAGTTGCAGTTCTTTAACACGTCTTTTTTTATATTAGCTTGGTATTTGTGAGTGGGCAGAGTTCAAGCCAGTTATGTTGTTACTGTTAAGAAATTGCAAAGTTTTATTAATGTATTCTGATTTTATACATTATCACAGATGTGTTGCCTTTGTCAGATTGAACAACAAGGGCATTAATATTTGTTAGTCAATTGTTAATTTGGTTCAGTGTTACAGATTCATCATGAGCATTACTGTGGAGTCTTTCTGTTTTCAACTTTTTCATTATTATTTTGTTTGCTTCATGGACTAGAGCACTTAAATAATTTTTTTACGTTCTGCAGACGTACAGGCTATTTTGGTGTTAATGATTATGTCTTTAACATTGTTTCCATCAGGTTTTATGGCAATGTTATATTTAAGCCCCTAATTTTTTGCAAATTTAATTCAATGTTGTTGAAATGAATGCTTATTGTGTTTACTGCTCTCTCAAAGAATTGATGTTACTCAGTAGCAAATTTATATTGAGGAATGGAGGACTTCTTGGCAATCAGTAGAGAGAGCTTTTCTTTTTGATTAGATGAAATTTTCAGCATCTCTTTATCCACAGTTCCTTGGATTACATCTAAGAAACTTGTGGGTTAGGTTAGAGTGAGCTAGCTGCTTAACTTGAGGTGCTACATGTAAACATCTCTGTTTAACAAGTCCTTTCGTTTATAATGACATCTAATTTCATTTTTGATATACGCAACTTCACATTTTCCTTTGATTGCTTGTGCTGATTCATTCTGGTCTTTAACTGCAACTCTGACACAATTAGGAGTGACATTCTCTAAGATATACTTCTTATTGAATTTCATGGCGAGAATAGTTTCCATTAGCATGAGTTTGCACTTCCTGTATATGTTCATTGTTCCATTTACCTGGCTACATAGCAAAATAAAACTTTTATCCGTTATGTATGTGGAACACTGTCACGGTAGTAATGAAAGATTTTTCAGAGATTACCACAACCAGCCGCTCATAATCGGACGGTATATATATATATATATATATATATATATATATATATATATATATATATATATATATATATATATATATGCTGTTTTGTTGTAGCTTTGTGAGGCTTGTTGTGTATCTGTGGCAAGGCAGGAAGGACAACAAATAAGTGCTGCATGCGATACAGTTTCACGAAATATTTACCAAAAAGGTTCTACTTAGAGGTGTTACTTATACTTGACAGATAGTGCAGATGTATATTTGTCATATGTAGCACTTTGGAAAACATCATTGACGTTATCGAATTGCTTGCACACACTACAACAAACAGTCTTCGCCACAGACATCAACTTCAATGTTTTATAAATTGTAAACAAACTAAAGTGTGTCATTAAACTAAGGCTCAAAGATTTCAGTTGAACCAAAGACATTGTTGTCTAACACTCAGACTTATGAAGGTTATACCTTACTTACATTAAATATGTGTGTCACATTATCCTAAATTAGTAACTTTTTCTCATTAATGAAGACTGTATCTCTCTTTTAGGAAAAATAAATTCCAAATTAAATTAGTAAAAAATAATCAGCAAAATTATATATGCACTTTACAAGGTGCATGAAACTAGATTTTTAGATGATGTTTCTATTATGATTAAGAGTATTGGTGTTGCGATTATTTTTAACAGTATTCTCTTGCTTGACATATTGGCTGAACTGGGTATACGGCATTTGAGATTAGCAGGGTAGTGGTTAAGAAGTAATGTGGACATTTGGTAGCGAGTGGTACGAGGGGTGGTGGGGGGGGGGGGGATGAGAATGAAGAGGAAGAGACACTGCTAGATCGAGTGTGCGGGGGGCGGGGAGGGAGGGAAATGGGAGAGAGGGGGAGAGAATTTTTAATGCGTTAGAGGAAGTAATCGCTTCCAGCTCTCAGCACCCAAGCAATTGCGCATAACATACGAACGAATTAGACAAATGTATTAAACCTCCTTCATGAGTAATTGTTAATACATTTCACTTAAACTGTGTGCACATACTGGAACCAGACGAATATCCACCCAGAGTGCACATTTCGCAGAGGTGCCTAGAATAGTGTCAGATGCTTTCTACATTTCTGTCCTCTTTGCTGTTTACTGATGAAGCTAAGTTCGGGACTGATGGGGTATTCAGCATCCATAATTCGCGTGTTGTAGAAGAGTTTATTCTACATGCCACATTTACTGGCACTCATTAATTGCAGTTCTCCACGAATGTGTAGACAAATGTTGTCTGTGGCTGTTTAATTGAGCCATACCCCTACCTAGCACATTAAATGGCAGGCGTTATTAGAGTTTCCTCGCCAGACCATTACCAGAGTTTCTGGATGATGTGCCACTCACTACAAGATAGCGCATGTGGTTCGAGCGAAATTTTAGTCGTGCTGTGCGTCGATTCTGGAACCAACAGTTTCCATAAAAGTGGACTAATGCGACACCTCTGGACTCTTCCAAGCGAGATGGGATGCACAACCTTGTTTACAAAACCGCTGTTTTATCAGAAAAGGATCGCCTTGCCCGGATAGTTGCAGCGGCAGTAGAATTTAAGGACACGCCTGCAGTATTAGAACTAAAAATTGTTTGTGTTACTTTTTTCTCACATGATAACTCATTATAAAAAGCGTTTTCATTGTCCCATGCAACCACGCAGAATTTGTTACTTTAATCAATTTTCATCCACAGAGAACTCACCCTACCAGTTTAAAAAGTATCTGATAGGAAAATATGACATTGGAGGAGAATAATTGTTTCTGTGTTCTATTTGTTACTTTAATCTTCCAGAGTTAGTTGGTTTAAATAATTTTCACCCTGTACAAGCAAACATCTTCTTACATCCAATAAAACATTTAATGGTCACAAAATTATTTGCTTACCACCACGTAGGACTGTTTGAGTCTAATAATACTTTTAGAAGGCCAATAAACCGCAAGTACAAAACTGAATAGGAGGAAGTATACTGTACCCACTATATGGCAATTTCAGTTAGAACTTGCGCGTAATGTCAACAGTTGTCAGCGTTATATGTGATTCTGATTGCCAAAATCTTGTAAAATTATCTTTTTCTTCTACTACTACTACTACTACTACTACTACTACTAAAGACCCTGTCCCTGCCACCACTCTTCTCTATTTCGTATTGTCCTCCTCATTCCGTACCTTTTTAGAAATTTCTACTTCCAGCACATCAACTACTTTTTCTGTGCTACACATGGTTCCCTTTCCCACAATATCTCGTTCCCGAATGCCTGTTAAGAACTTATTGCCTCTAACTACGCGTCCAATACATCCTCTGAGAACTTCCTCTGCCCAATGATCTTTACAGTAAATGGGATCTCCACCTCGAATCCACTGGCGGCCATGGAAGGCTGAACACTGTCGAACAACAGTGCTGTACTCACTTATAGAAGGTTGGTCTCTGGTTTTCCGGAAAGGTGGAGTTACCATGCAAATATCTTCAGGCAACTATCATTGGATCCTCATCATTGAAAGCAGACACTAAAAAAGAGAGAGAATTCCAGATGTAGTTATTGTGTGTCTCGGTTGTTTGCTGATCACTCATGGTCCTCGTTCGCTGTGGCTGTGTGTGTTTACTTCCATGATATCGAATTGCTACAGAAGCCAGCAGCCATAATCTGTAATGAAATTTTACCCAGCTTACTAAATTTCAAGTGCTTCATCGACATTATTTCTGCAAATATCTTTTTCTGTGGTTTAAACTCGTGCGTTCTCAAATCCATAGCTTGGTCACATTCTTCCTAGTTCTGGTACCGCGCGCCGCGGTATTTGAATCCGCGCCAGACGTCATGGACGTTGAAGACCCATAGAGGTCTCTGCACCTTCGCGCCGTAAGCTGTGGCGGCGCGCGCCTCCTGGCCCGCTTTTAGTGTGAGGGCGCCACAGTGGAACACGTGGTCCCAGCGGCCAATAGCGGCGCCCCCAATAGCATACTTAAGCGCCTGCCTCGCGCTCAGTTAGTCCCCCCCCCCCCGAGTCCTTTTGTATTCCCCTCCTCTGCCTTCCCCCTCCCTGGCACGTCTGCTCAGCACCCCCCACCCCTCTTATGGGTCCTCATTCTCCATTGGCTCCTTTCCCCCTCCCCCCTTTACTTTTCCTCTCCTTCCCCCCCTTTTTTATTTTCCCATCATCTGTCCAGTTTCCCCCCCACCTGCTCTCGGCTGTGGTATGTCATATTTGTGCCAACTTTTCTTTCCACAGTGTTGCGAACAGAAATCATGCTGTCGCTGGGTGTGCATTTTATATCTCTTGCGAACAGAAACCAAACTGGAATGAGATTTTCACTCTGCAGCGGAGTGTGCGCTGATATGAAACTTCCTGGCAGATTAAAACTGTGTGACCGACCGAGACTCGAACTCGGGACCTTTGCCTTTCGCGGGCAAGTGCTCTACCAACTGAGCTACCGAAGCACGACTCACGCCCGGTACTCACAGCTTTACTTCTGCCAGTACCTCGTCTCCTACCTTCCAAACTTTACAGAAGCTCTCCTGCGAACCTTGCAGAACTAGCACTCCTGAAAGAAAGGATATTGCGGAGACTTGGCTTAGCCACAGCCTGGGGGATGTTTCCAGAATGAGATTTTCACTCTGCCGCGGAGTGTGCGCTGATATGAAACTTCCTGGCAGATTAAAACTGTGTGCCCGACCGAGACTCGAACTCGGGACCTTTGTTTCGCGGGCAAGTGCTCTACCAACTGAGCTACCGAAGCACGACTCACGCCCGGTACTCACAGCTGCAGAGTGAAAATCTCATTCTGGAAACATCCCCCAGGCTGTGGCTAAACCAAGTCTCCGCAATATCCTTTCTTTCAGGAGTGCTAGTTCTGCAAGGTTCGCAGGAGAGCTTCTGTAAAGTTTGGAAGGTAGGAGACGAGGTACTGGCAGAAGTAAAGCTGTGAGTACCGGGCGTGAGTCGTGCTTCGGTAGCTCAGTTGGTAGAGCACTTGCCCGCGAAAGGCAAAGGTCCCGAGTTCGAGTCTCGGTCGGGCACACAGTTTTAATCTGCCAGGAAGTTTCAGAAACCAAACTGTCGCCGTGCTTTTTAATTGTTTGTCTGTAATTTTTCTGCTTCCTGTGTATTTTCTTAGCATCATCAATCCTGTGTTTTATGTTTTAAGTTCCAGAAGTCTCTGCTTATCGCCAACTGTTATTTTTTATTATCTTTAGCTTTTTAAAATAAATTCTGTAGGCTGAAGAGCGGCGTAGTAAGCTGCTGCCAGCCCGCCCCCTTCAGGGGGAATCGAAACTCAATAAAGGAAAAAAAAAAAAAAAAAACTCAGCCAGCATTCTAACATCGCGTGCGTCTCAGGACATATCGCGTCAGACAGCGTATTGACTTTCGTGTTTCTATTGCAGTGGACGTGGTTGTCTTGTTTGGTTCGTTACTCTTTTGTTTGTTCTTGTTGAGTTCTAAGGTCCTCAATTGGTCGTGTCCGTCCTCTGTTGTTGTTCGCGGGCCGCTCCGCGGGTCCCGCCTCGTTTCCGTCACTACTACCCCGCGACCGTTCCGGTCGCCGTTACAACACTAGTGCTCTACTATAGCTGGTTTTGTACTGTGTTATGTGTGTTAAACGTGGATCGGACTCGTGCTCGCGGTCTTACCGTCCTTCCAATTTGGATGAGACGTACTGCGGCAGAGTGCAAATAGTCAGGCACGGCCGCTGTAGACCGAAAGTTTCGTGTTGACTGAAAATGTTGTCCTTACACCATTCTTCCGAAGGATTTTACCCATGTGATCGGTTGCTATGGTATGAAACGGTAAGCTTAAACGTGTACGGTCGTTGACCATCAGCGTATCCCTCAGGAAATCTAGCTCTGATAGCAACCTCTATCACTGATGTGTAATGCACTCGAAGACGGGGTGTTCAGAGTGCTGTGCTTCTGGGATCGGTGGTTGTGGGCTCCCTATAAACTCTGGCTCCGTAGTATTGCCATGTCTTCCTCAGATGAACGCATGTAACAACGACAAGCCGACCTCACTCTCCATTTCCACAGTGAAACAGATTTCCAGATGAATATTCTTGTAGCTCTTGTCTACTGACTGGCCATACAACAAGAATGTCATACTCATAGTGGAGCCAACAAGATGGTTTCGACCAGATCACACGTATCTGGAAAAATGTTACTGGCAATAATCTCCATAGTGGGATAATGGTAAATAAAGATTTGATGTCGAAGCTCACAAGTACGTCTGTGTGTAACCCTTCTTACGAGTGTTCGAATCCTTCACAAAATAAGTAGCTAGAAGGTACATAGGAGAATTAATCACGTTGAGTAAATGTGTTAGCCGGCCGGAGTGGCCGAGCGGTTCTAGGCGCTACAGTCTGGAACTGCGTGGCCGCTACGGTCGCAGGTTCGAATCGTGCCTCGGGCATGGATGTGTGTGATGTCCTTAGGTTAGTTGAGTTTAAGTAGTTCTAAGTTCTAGGGGACTGATGACCTCAGCAGTCCCATAGTGCTCAGACCCATTTGAATCTTAGGTTAGCGGAAATATTTCATTGTGAACCTGCTGAGGACTGTGTATTCTAGTGGAAACAGGTGAACGTGGCTTCAGACTATCCATTCAGGAGCCCGATAACAGATATTCCTGTTTTATTACGATCCTGTTCGTCGGATCACATTTGAGCTCTTGGTATACCGTCTCTGCCAACAGTTGTTCCAACTACCTGCAGTATTCCACTGTGTACAAAACGACAGTATGATTCTGTTTATCCACTCTGATAACCAATAATCAGCCATTTACTCTGACTGCATTATAAGCTTTCCTCTTCTCTCCGGATAAGTTGTTTTTCGATGGTTTCAATTACAATTACGAATATGGGGAGGAACGTCTGAAAATAGTTTGGTAATTATCGATAGATACTCCCAGGTTGGGTTATATTGATTCAAGTTGGTGAAGGCGTCTCAGTATTTTGCTCACGCCTGAGCTGTTCAGTGATCGAGGCTGCCGCAGAGAGTATAGTTCTTCTCGCCAGTCTCCTATCGAGTGGCTTCCTCACTTTGTCAACTTCAAACTTAATTTTCTTTCAGTTCTGTGTTAACCGTTGTTACGTACTGCAATTACAACTTGCCGTAACAACCCGGTTTGGTGACGCTACGTGGAAGGCGGCAGGGAACTCTTATACGCTTCCCAAAGTTCGTCTCTGGCAGGTAACGCAGTTAAAGCGTCTCTGCCGCGTTCGACGGTTTCGCGTCAAACGACGCGAGCTCAGAGTAGGACGCCGGGCGCCTAACAAGGCTCAAGTTTTCCTCGTTACGCGCGTATTAAGCGAGATTTGCTGAAGGGGAAGGGCCGCTTCCGCTAGAGCGTGACGAGACACGAGAGCACTGCAGGAAATACCGTGTTCGGGGCTGCGAGCTGCACTTGAATTATGAACGGCCGAGTCACTGGCAGTCGAGGGCGGCAATAGCGACTGAAACATTCACAACGCTGCCGCTCCGGGAACGGCGGGCAGTGCGTCATTGCAGCCGAGCTGTTCGCGTAAAGCTCGTCTCACCCGAGCCCATGGTATTTTGTTATTGGCCTTCGGCTGCACGCATACAGCCAGCCATACATCTTGGGAAGCTAAACTTCAATTACGTGGTGAATAATACCGAAAACCAATTGTAGAAGTGAGTCGCCTACATTGTACATCTACGTCATATTCCTCAAGCCACCTAATGGTGTATGCTGGAGGGTACATCTGGTGCCACTATCTGAGCCACCCATCCCTGTTCCATTCGTGAATGGTGCCTGGGAAGAACGATTGTCGGTAAGCCTCTGTATTGGCTCTAATTTTTCTAAATTTCTCTCCTTGCTCATTAAGCGAAAAGTACGTGGAAATTTTCTCTTCGTGTTCGTTGAGCGAGATGTAAGTGGACGGAAAGTAAACTGCTGTAGGTTGCTCAACGCTCCTCTTATAACGACTGGCAACGGAATCTGTTCAGGATATCGGTAACGCTCTCACGTCTACTAAATTATCCCGTGACGAAACGCGGCGCTCTTCATTGAATTTTCTTTCTCTTCTATCGGTCCTACCTGGTAAGGATTCCACATAGATGGACAACGCTCAAGAATCGGACGAACAAGTGCCTTATAAGCCACTTGTGTCATGGATGAATTACATTTCCTTAAGATTCTTCCCATGAATCTCAGTGTGGTATCTACCCTTCCCACATTCGTTTTCCATGGCTACTCAACTCCTGGATAGTTGGTTCTAGATATCTTACGGTAGATACAGTTTCCAGCAGTTTGTCATCAACAGTGTAGTTGTACAGTAGTGGCTTTCTTTTTAGATGAATGTGCAACATGTTACATTTACTTACGTTCAGTGTCGACTGCCAGAGCCTGCGCAATTCGTGAGTCCTCTGCAGGTCGTTCTACAGATAGACTCTGTCTTATGACGTTGGTGGCCGGCCGCGGTGGTCTCGCGGTTCTAGGCGCGCAGTCCGGAACCGTGCGACTGCTACGGTCGCAGGTTCGAATCCTGCCTCGGGCATGGCTGTGCGTGATGTCCTTAGGTTAGTTAGGTTTAAGTCGTTCTAAGTTCTAGGGGACTGATGACCACAGCAGTTGAGTCCCATAGTGCTCAGAGCCATTTGAACCATTTGAACCATCTGACGTTGGTACTTCTCTGTAAATAACGGCATCATCTGCGAACAGTCTTAAAGACATCCAACGCATTTTAATAGATCGTTTGTACACACCGTAAACAATAATGTTCCTATTACACTTCCTTGGAGTACTCCGGACATCACCCTTACATCTTTCGATTTTGCTCCGTTGAGAGCGACATATTGAATTTTTCCTGCAAGTCTTGCTACCGGCTACTAATTTGTACTGCTCCTATAAAACTAACCGACATTTCAGTACGTTGAACTACGTGCTTCTTGGAGCTTTATTATCAACTATGAGCTCGGGTGTAATGATTAATAGGTAATATGAATACGGCGTTGATTTTGTTGCAGTTTTGGTCTAACTTTTAGTGTACATGGCGAAGAAAATCATTATTATAACGTAAGTGGGAACATAAGGTTTCATTGGCGGCTTAATACACATGAAATGATCATAGTTTTCATACTATCAGGAATCTGTATCAGTTTCCTTTCGTTTGTGGGAAACTGAGAGACAGGAAATAGCGATGTTACCTGCAATGTACGTTTCCGATATTGTGCCGGTACAATTTGTGAAACTTAAGCGTATAGTTTAGCATTATTAGGGTTTAATGATGACATGTTGAGTTTCTAATGTGTTCTTTAGCCTGAGATATTAATTGAATAATTTTTCTGTATTGCAGTAAAGAAATAGAAAGGCGTTATAGAAAATGGAGCATAGATGAATTGCATTTTGCTGTTACCTAAATGGGGATCATATATTAAATGTTTATACACAAAAGGTATCCTGAAAATAATACGAAACTTTAAACTGGCATGTAAAGTTATCGGCCCATGTAAAGTCTGGTTCACCTAAGTTGATAATGAATGGGACGAGCTTACTCTTACATTTGAAGAGCTGATGTTCAATTTAAACATGTCAAACATAAGAAAACTGGCGTCCGAAACCGCAGAAGGAAACGGATTGTCCCAAAATTTCAGCTCAGTAGGAGCCATGACAGACAGAAACTGGACTGATGGTGTCAGTTCAAGAAATAACACCGAACCCCAGAGAAATGATGACAGCGCCAAGAAAAACTTCAATGACTAGCCAGGGAGCCTGTGAGCCGAGGAACAGAACATCGTAAAACAAAAAAACAAACAAACGCAAAGTAGAAGAAATCTTCAGGTACACGTCAACCTGTCAAAAGGAAGTATTTGGAGACTTTGCGAGGAAGCTACCACAGAAACTCTTTCGTAAAATAAAGGAATGGTATAGAGAGTTGTTTGAGAAAGGTCTAATGGAAGAAATGATCAGGTGACTGAAATGCTAAATGTGGATTTATGTCAAGTGTGTAGAGGTGGGAAAGGGAAGCAAAAAATGGTTCAAATGGCTCGGAGCACTATGGGACTTAACTGCGGTCATCAGTCCCCTAGAACTGAGAACTACATAAACCTAACCAACCTAAGGGCGTCACACACATCCATTCCCGAGGCAGGATTCGAACTTGCGACGGTACCGGTCGCGCGGTTCCAGAGTGTAGCGCCTAGAACCGCTTGGCCACTCGGGCCAGGAAGGAAGAAAAGTTTATGTTTCTATACCTGTAAATACTGATGTAAGAACTAATATGAGGAACATTTCCCTAAACTTCCCGAAATATATTTTCAATATTAGCGAGGTAGTTTACAAGGGTAGTACAATTTATGAGCCTACTTGTGCAAATTAGGAAACAACATTCCTATTTCGTAACACTTGCAGACATTTAGAAAACTAAGTGGAGTGTGTTTTTTTCTAATAATTTCCGTTCTATAAATCGTTTAACTACAGTACCTTGCAGATGGTGGCGGCGCTGTTTAACAAAATTTTTGCAACTAACTGTTTAGGCTACAACAAATAACATCCCAAAAGAACAATTTGGACAACTCTCTCCTAAGACTTTTTAGGAAGCTGAAGCATAGTAATATTACATTGTGAATAATACAGAGATAATATAGATATAAATACATTCGCGTGTTAAAAATCAGATTTAAAACTGTTCGAAAAAATACCTTTGCACAAGCACACAAGCACACATGCACACACACTACACAAGCCCAAACGCAACCAGCTCGTAGACTTACCCGGCCTAGGGGTGTAATTTTGTACAAAATAATTTTAGGTATTGGGTTGCGTGATTGTAAACTACTAAACAACTTAACTGCCGACAATTCGACCGACTTGCTGCGCTTCTCTTTCTAAATCAACCGCCCTGAAGAGGATCACACTAAGTCGGTCGAAAAGCCATCAGTTTATTTGTATAGTAGTTGATGCAACTCAATGCGTAGCTGGATTTACACATGTGAAGGAAGTGATAGGCCCATGCGGACTAACACTTTAACTAGCCAGTCGGATTCTCTTCTATACTCAGGTCAGCTAAAGAAGATGTGATTGGTGTCCTGGACCTCCCCATAGTTGCAATATCACGACGATATGAGATGGAGTCTACAGACATGTTGTTTTATTCAACCATGGTTGAATTTCGACCTGGCTGTCAGCCTCGCAAACTCTCTCGTTTACTGTGCGAGCTGAGAGCTGTTTCAGAGCCCTGTTTTCATCATACCAACGGGACTTCGTTAAATTCGCTAGAATTGAGCAGTCCTTCGGTGCTCAAAACCTTGTTCCATTCCCTTTTTGTCTCTAACTACAACAATGAGATCATCCGCTGGCATTCACTGCTTTTCAGAGCCATTTGCCGTCACGCCCTTAGCCAATTTGTCGGCTATTTCATTCCCCACAATTCCAGCAAGGCTCCTGATCCACACAAACAGTACCCGGTACATGTTCTGGACAGCTCCGATGCAGCAGCTGCTGTTTCGTGCGGTTAGTAACACCTACCTTTGCCCTTACAAGCGCTTTCATCACGGAGAGCGAATCCGTCAGTATGACAAGGCTCTGTGGTCTTACTGTAACAATGTCAATAGCAAGGAGTTCAGCCGTGTAAAATGACTCCACCTCCGGTTGATTAAATAATCTACTCTTGTAGTTTTTAACTTCGACATAGACACAGCCGACAAACTAATTGTATTTGGACTCGCCGGTATTTATACGCAAAGCACCTGGCCATTGCTCTAGAAGATTTTCTAAATTGCTGTTATTGATTATCAGGCTCGCGGAGTAGAACAGGGGGTACAGACACCTAGTGCCTGATTGACAAAATCGTGTTCTTATTCAAAGTACGGTAACATCTGGTTCTTCAAATTAGGTGCTGGTATGACAGCGTTGTAAAGGCTCCTAAGAGTGTAGATGTTGGTTTATTAGTTCAAAAGCGATCGATGTACCACCGCTCTGATAAGTAACAAATTTTATTCGCCATTTCATCCTCAAGATGTTTGCGGTTTTTCAGGATAAATTTTCTGCTATTTTCTACATATTGACAAGTGTGCGGTCACTGTTTCGCCTAACAGGGAGTTCCTCGGTGTGAATCCGACAGCTGCTATACATAGTGCTTTGTACTGACGCCAATCGACTGACTTCCGCAGTTGCTTGGAGGCGGTGCCATACAACATGCAGGTGTAACAGAGGCGAGGGTGGTACCAGCGCATCATACATACGTAAAGCTATTAAAGGATCGATACACCGCCATAGCAAGAAGTATGTTCAGATCGCTTTAACGCTAAGCTTTGATGCTGTCTGTATGGCGGCACACTCGAAGTTTATTGTCGATACTAGGTGTATATTCAATAGTTAGACATATGACAGGAACTATCATTGGAAGTTAAAAAAGGGCTATTCAACATGGGTTCTAAACTGCGTACCTTAAGAGGTATGGGCACTTTTCCATCTTCGATGTTGTGAAACAAATCTCTTCCATTACAAGCTCTTTGTGTTACAAATTCTGAGAGCTGTTAATATGCACCAAAACGAATACATAATGTCTACTAAATTTGGGCGCTAAAGTGCATATCCTAAGAGTTATGGTCTCTTGTTCATCTTCGATACTGTGAAAGTAATATAATCTACTGAACAAGTGCTCATAGCACGTAAGGCAATTATTTTGGAGACCACGTCTACTAGACAATTTTTTCTTGTTTTGTTTTGATCCATAATGCAGCATCTCAAAAAGGGCAAAGCAAAGAGTTTGGAGTTCACATTACCGAAGATGAAGAAGTGGTCACAGATCTTAAGTAATGCATTTTAGAGCCCATGACTGCTAGAATTTTTACTTCGTTTGATAGTTCCTGCCATATCCCCGAATACTGGCCATTCCTTCTGCGACACCCGGTATAGAGGCCTACATATTTAACACATCTTCTGAAGGGAATCTGGTAACCACCTAGTCGAATGGCGAGTAAATTCTTGCAACTTATAAAGTGTGTAATGATAAGTCCGTTCGCCTGTAGCAAGTGTACGAAGTGGTGTGTTGTTTCATTGAAATTATTTTAACTGTCTCCAAGGCATCATCAGCAGTTTACGTGCACATATCGCCTGCATGTTGAAATATACAGACCGTGTCTAACGGGATACAGCAGAGATCTCTGATATATTCATTCAGCAACTGTTCCTTGCGTCAACCGCGTTTTGGTAAACATCGGTCCAATTGAACCCTATTGTCAAAACGTTACGAACTTTCTTTGTTGTAAGAAGGACCGAAGATGTAGACGAAACTTTTTGGTAGTTGCGTCTCAGATTCTAAGCAGGGATAGGTAAGGTAACGTTACTGTACAAATCCATTATATCAGGAAACTAGCTGTTAAGTATTTATTCGTGGAGTAACACATCACAATGTCCACTATCAGGTGCGATAACAAATTCGTCGTGTGCTGCCTACATCGGAAAACTAGTTGAGAAGTGGGTACTACTTCGAAAAACTGGATATACCATTCCATAGACATAAGTGCCAGAATTTAAAACTGACAAGGACATCGGTCGATATAATTTCCCTTGCAATGCGTTTTTCCATTTCTTTAATATGAGCACGAGGCTTATCGAGTTCACATCTGTTATCCTAATTTGATACTTCCTCATGGCGTTTAAGTGCGTAATAACATTTGTTTGCACCGCGAGGGGAAGAACTTGAGCGTAAGATGGTTGTTCAGTTCGGATGCTAACTTTTGGGTGACATAATAGGTATTTCTTCCTCAGTTAATATGAAAGGTTGGCCGCGTGGTGTAACTGCGCGGTCTGGGCCGTCTTGTTACGGCCCGCGAGGCTCCCCCCGTCGGAGGTTCGAGTCCTCCATCGGGCATGGGTGTGTGTTGTCCTTAGGGTAAGTTAGTGTAAGTTAGATTAAGAAGTGCGTAAGCTTAGGGACCGATGACCTCAGCTGTTTGGTCCCATAAGACCTTACCACAAATTTCCAAAATTTATGAAAGATTGCATGAAGTGAGGGCCATCACTTTCGAATTGGTCAGTGTCAATCATGTTGTCAATGGTTGGCGAGGTGGGAGCCGAAAGGATTTCTTCCATTACTAGGCATTCGTCAGTGTGGCGAGCCGCGCAACCAAAGCTTTAAAGAAACGCCGAATTTGTTTCCTGGTCGTCGCCACATATTGTAGCAGTTAGTTAATTTGTATCTTTTCTTCTATGTAAACTGCCTTTTCACCAGTACCTGACACACACTAATAGCTACCCCTCCTCCTTTCTGACATCTATCTTATTAGATATCGTCCACGACTTCTCCTTTAGCTTTGCGATCTATATGAGATTAACCCCAGTGATCAGCTCTTAATGTTACGACAAGTTCTGCTATACTTTGCAGTCTGGCCGCCCCTCACGTGCGCACTTGGGATACCCTTACGGCGTACGGTTATTCAAACAAAAGTCTCACTGACGGTGACGGAAATAATCAACAAAATAAATGTCGTGCAGTAGATAACGTCTTCCGAATGCAGGTATCTGATATGGCCCGCATGCGAGTGAATCTTCAAGTCAGCGTCGTGTGCAGTGCAGAAATGTTAATTTAGTAATTGTGGAAGTGGCTAGACCAGTGATGTTGAAACTGTTTTACTCCAGAGCCAGTACTGACACTTTTGGGGCGGCACCTGTGTGCCTCATGTGTACCGATCTTATTATTAATTTGTGACCTACATAAATTACTGTGTTATGAGCCCCCAATAGACCAGATACAGTAAGGGCGCGATTATGTGGCTGCCGAATCCTAAGAACTGATAGTTATAAGTCAGCAACATATGAAACACTAATGTTGAGATGCTGTAATTGCCTGTCGTGTTGTTGTTGCTGCAGTTGTTGTTGCTGGTGTTGTCTCTGGGAGCGGATAACATATTGATTACTAATAATAACTTGCAACGTTATATGCTTACAAAGATTATATAGATGAACAGCGACACTATTTAATTAATTAACCTTTGTGACGATTATCTTTGGTTGTTGTATGATTATGTTATTTCCGGCATCCATATTCGTATTCTAAAAGTTATGTAAAGTATTTCAGGTAGTAGGCCAATTTGTGTCTGAATTCTGTATGCTCGTTTAATATTTCTTTTGGGTACTTTATCGTGTGTGTATAAATGTCCAGTATTAAACGAGCATACAGAAATTAGACACAGATACGACAAAGCTCAAATATTTTATTGAGCTTTTTAAAACATGAAAAAGGATAATTCGGAAGTGATACATGTAAAAATTGAAGATAATCATGACAAAATATAGTTAATTAATGAATATTGCTGTTCATTTGTAAGATATTTGTAAATATATAACGTCATGAGAGTAGATCTGTCAAACAAAAGGTAGATAAAAATTAACATATTATTTTGTACATCTACGTCCACATCGACATAGACACTCCGCAAGCCACTGTACGGTGGTTGGTGGAGGGAACCCTTTACACTACTAGTTAGTTCCTTTCTTGTTCCACTCCCAAATAGAGCGAGGGAAAAACAATTGTCCATAAGCCTCCGCATGAGCCCTAATTTCCTGTACGTTATATCTTTCTTACAAGCGATATATGTTCGTGGCAGTAGAATCGTTCGGCAGTCAGCTTCAAATGACTGTTCTCTAAATTTTCCCAATAGCGTTTCTCGAAAAGAGCGCCACCTTCCCTCCAGAAATTCCAATTTGAGTTTTCGTCATCATTGAATTTGCGTCGTTTACCATCTAATTTAAACATTGACTGTTGTGTGGCAGTCCATTAACGACGGATATGGAAGTCACATAATTCTAGACATGAGTAAAATATAGTCACTTTAACATAAATGACATTAAGTACTTATTCTGGAGGTGCTTGACAATGGTGATAAATACCGAAACAGTGTCTCGTTAATAGAGATTAATTATTATGAGCAGATTCTCTGGTGCACCTTTTTAATAACAATATTGTTATCCGGCATATACTATGCCTCTGGCTCCAACGAAAAAAAGTCTTAACCCTTAAATGCACGATTTGTTTATTTGAAGCTGTAAAAATTACCACGTTTAATTTATAGTGCCTACATTACGAAAAAAATATTGAAACAATTTTTTAATTAAATTAACAAAGCATTATTGTTGACAATCGCTACAAACACAAAGACCTAATTTCAAATCTATCGTAATGACACTCTAATTAACTGTCTACACCATATCTACTTACGTTTTCAAAATTAAAAAAAGTAGTTTCCAAAATCACAAATCAGTGCACAACCACCGAAAAAGTCTCTACTTCCCGCCAAAACAAACGCGCGGAAGTACATCCAGACAGCTGTTTGTCGAACAGGTTCAGTTCATCCTGCCATTTACGATCTCTATGAAGTACCACTAGCAGCTTAGCAGCTGCAGTAGAGTGTATACACTTAACTACATAACTAATTTGTTACAAAATTTTTCTCAGTATAGGATACATCGAAGAAATGAAGTCTGTAGCTGATCAGCTACACAGTGCATTAAAGAGTTAACTCAGTTCCATATTCCTTGGTACTAATAAGTACCGCATCTGAAGATGAGCGTCTCTGTAATGCGACTTCTACAATGGTGGCACGCTGGGGTCTTCAACGGAGCAAGTACCGTCTGTTGAAAGACGTAGTTGACGTTATCTGCCACCAATCGAGAATGTTCTGAAGATGGTCTGCAAATGCAGTGAAACGCGTCACCCTTGTAATAACGGTTTTATGCGATCAAGAATGTTTTAACTTTTAATTTTTCACTGAGATATCTGTTACTCTAATAATGATTACAAATTTCTTAAACAATAAAACGTTCCCTCCTTCACATCCTCCAGTCCCACGCTGTTTACTCCTCTGCAAATAATCTTAGAGGCGATTTTACTTAGCTCACGTCCGAATTCACCATCGGCAATTAATATTAGGCACATCCTAAAATATTACTGTCCCTGTGGCTCAAATGTCTCTGAGCACTATGGGACTTAACTTCTGAGGTCATCAGTCCCCTAGAACTTAGAACTACTTAAACCTAACTAACCTAAGGACATCACACACATCCATGCCCGAGGCAGGATTCGAACTTGCGACCGAAGCGGTCGCGCTGTTCCGGACTGTAGCGCCTAGAACCGCTCGGCCAATCCGGCCGGTTACTGTCCCTGTATTTATGTTTGTTAATGAGCAGGGAAACTGCACTGTCAAGAAGTTCTTACCGTTAGTTGACGTTTTTGGACTCGGCTGTTAGTTAAAAAATGGTTCAAACGGCTCTGAGCACAATGGGACTTAACTGCTGAGGTCATCAGTCCCCTAGAACTTAGAACTACTTAAACCTAACTAACCTAAGGACAACACAGACATCCATGCCCGAGGCACGATTCGAACCTGCGACCGGCTGGCAGTTGCTGGATGGATATTATTATAAAATACGTCTGACAACCGCGGGCCGCACGAATACTGGATTCGGGCCGCTGTTTGACGACCAGCGGGCTAGACTATTTCTCATAAGCATTACTTCACCATCCTCAAAAACAGCTCTGAAAAAGCAGCTTCAGATACGCCATACATGGCGGGGAATGTGAATAGGAGGCGGAATTGGAGGATGTATGAACCACTGCAAAACTATCTTTCTGTAGCTCTATTTTATTAGAATTCCTGCATGACCCTTCGAAGTTTCTTAACACGAAAAAAAATCCTATATGAAAGGATATCTAATTAACTTTATGCTCTACACCATGGTGGGGCAATCGAATGGTAATATTTAATAGCACAGTCCATGCTCACAATCTGGGGAGGAGGGGCGAGAGTGATAAAAGCACATTATGTACAGTTCCATTCATACACTTCTCAAAGAAGAAATTTCCAACTGTTGCAGGTTTGTTAATACAAACTGCGTCTTGAGGAGGCTCAGAGGGAATTAACCTGTGCTACGTGGATACCCACGTGGCTTCGCACTGTACAGTCGTGGACAAAACGAGCGAGACCCCTCGCCTTTTCGTTATGCTGATCCGCACGGCTTTAAAGTCTGCTACACAGCATAACAGGCAAGGCGACGAAGTGCTACCAACATACTATGCGCAGGCGTGAAATTGACAAACTATCTGAACTTCTTTAGACTGTATTCCATAATTTCTAAGACTATATTAATGCTGATTAGTGTGTTAAATACAACACGTAAACATAGGACAGAACTGAAAGAAGAAACGCTAATTTGTATGAAACGGACGAATAAAAATGAATTTCAGCTTATCCAGATAACAGACAAAGAACCCCAGACCGTTACGAATTAGCAAAATATTATCCGCATTCGCCCGCGAAACGGTCTGTGTCAACGTTCAGACCAGTCATACTGGATTACCATTGCTGACCTACCATGAAAGTGTGCAAATTTAGCAATGCGTGAAGATTCATAACGAAATTCACTTAAACATCATTCAGTGCCACACTTAAGTCAATTCCATTATTGACAGAAGCGGAAAAAGGAGGCAGTATCATGTATGAAATTCTACAAGAGTGTCATATTGACATCCACAGAGCGCCAGTACAGAATAAAGGTAGCGATAAATCGTATTGGGTGCGCGAGAATTTCTTAAAATTGCTTTACTGATATTCTACCTGCCTCCATAGAGATTAGAACCGAAAACAAACCAGACCTTCCTTTCACTATGCTAGCAGACAACCTAGGCAAACAGCCCTCTATTATTACCCCAGACATGAACAAGCAGGCAATTTCGCAATAAAAATCTGCAGTTTCTGTTGCATAGAGCTTTCTGGACTCAAAAACATGAATTTTCTTCCTTTATGTCACCACTTATGCGACAATCATTCGGGATGATTATCGAAATAACAAATTACTGTTATTAGAGAGTAAATTTTGTAGGATAATTCTGCACCACCCCAGGAAATAAACGGCTACATAGCTGCCAAACGTATTCTGCATTGTTTCGAATTCTCCACTAGACTCGCCACAGCCAGAAAACGTTCATTAGCAGAAGTGTTTCTTAAGCTAGCTAGCAATGAGAATGTTCGTACTTCTAAAACGCGGTGGCATTAATACTGGGATGTGAATTACCACGTGTATAGGCAAATACATTCTATTTGCATTCCTGTAAACGTGATTTGGATCGAAAACGTAGCTACGACTAATATGCTTATGTATCGACAGCAACTAGAACATTTCGAATAAAGAGTAGCGGGTGTTATTTATGCGGCCCTCATCTTCAGTGTTTTCGTTGTTAGGATTTCGTCACCTAAACCGGTAAAAATGGAACCGTACTAGTCTCACTTTCTTGACCGTCTATCGGTCTACCCAACCCTTAAAACCCGTTTACCTCCAGAACGGGTGGACATAATAAGCGGAAATGTATCGCACTTCTTGCTGTAACCGGTCCCTTGCTGGTGTAAAAAAGTGAGCTTCTATGTCAACGCAATCAAAAGATACGACGGTTTATGTAAAGAAAATTTACGCGAAAGGTCAAAAAATGGCTTCAAGAACTATGCGACCTAACTGCTTAGGTCATCAGCCCCTAGACCTAGAACTACTTAAACCTAGCTAGCCTAAGGGCATCACAGACATCTATGCCCGAGGTAGAATTCCAACCTGCGACTGAAGCAGCCGTGCGGTTCGTCACTGAAGCGCCTGGAACCGCTCGGCCACCGCAACGCGGCGAAACCCTACTCACCTCATGTATAATGATAATATATACTGTCTAGTGAGGATAAACTGTATTCTCCAGCAACTCAGATCGTTTGATCACGGAACTTTTACGAAGCTACATTCAAACTTTGTCGAAGTCGTCTGCAATATCCATTACAAACACCCTAGGAACTTCGTATGCGATATCCACTTCTGAATACGCTGGCAGATAATGCAGTACTATAACAAGTAGGTGGGAACTTATTGTTATTGGTCCATGCATGACACTTTATTTCAATATCACTTTAACGCGCCTAGGTGTTCGTATATGGCTGAAATTAATGAACAAAAAGTAAATAAACAGTAAACAACTTCGATGTTCAGATCAAGTGAAAGTCACATGTCGTAATTACAACATAATTTCGTTGTTACATCTACATGACTACATCAACAGGATTTCTTTGCAATCCGGACTTACGTGCCTGGCAGAAGGTTCGGATTATTTCTCTATCTTCCCACTCATTAACAGTGTGCGGGAAAAGGGACTACTTAAATCTTTTCTTGCGAGCCTTGAATTACATTATTACTATGGTTTCTTCTTGTGTAAGTACCCTAGGAAATAATGTTTTGGAATTCAGAACATATGGTGGTGATTGAAATTTCGTGAAAAGATCTCGTGGCAACGAAAAACGCATATGTTTTCATGAATGTTACCCCAACTCGATTATCAAATCTGGGATCCTCTCTCCCCTATTTCGTGACATTACAAAGCGTGCTACCGTTCCTTGGACGTTTTTGCGTGCACAGTCAATCACGTCTGTCAAGGATATTATAGCAGTGGACGGACAAACGTAGTGTAGGCAGTGTTTTCAGTTGGCCTGTTGCGTATTCTTAGTGTGCGGCCAATAAAACGCAGTCATTCGTTTGCCTTCCCCACAAAAGTATGTTTTCGATCTTTCCAGTTTAAGTTTTACTGGGTACTGAGATGAACTGACAGTGCTTCGACTTGTGTTTTGTCATGTAACCGAAAGTTAATTATTGTTATTGGACGCAGCTTTCGTGTTTAATGTATTCCTCAGTCAACAACAGTAGACTCCTCGTACACCACACATAACTGTTTCAAAGTATTAAATTGTTACTGATCTTACCATGTTGCAGTGGTCATCTTAACTTGCCGTTTTGAAAAAAAGGAAAATATTTTAGCGAAATGTAGCAACTAAGAAGCGGAGTATCCAAGCAGACAAACGTTTCCGGTTTAAGTAGTTGCAGTAGGTCTACTACACAGTAACGTAAATTAGGAGCAAAGTCCATAAGTAGATCCTCATCAGGAAAACCAGCCCTCATAATGCAAAGTGCAACTACAACAAAGAAAGTTTCCAAACATGTCAATGAGTAGTCGAGGAAAGTGGACGCATTCTGTCTACTGAATCCCAACGCACGCAATTTACGAGGGGGCACGCCAAGTGTCAGACCCCGATCTTGCTTTTAACTACGCTCATTGAAAGAGGGGACAAAATAAGCTTAAACTCTACCGCTTCTGAGAAAACGACGGTCAAAGTGTTCAATGCGTTGTTGCTATAGTGTAGATACCGCTTAGCGGTTAAGGATTCAACTGAAGCGGTGGCTCTGCGGCTACCATAGCGACTTCGGAACTTTGCGCTGCGAGTTCGAAACCCGGTTTTTCCTTTTTTCCCCCCTCACTCTCTGAATTATCTACGAATGTTTATTCCAATTTATGATGAAACACTGTTGTCGTTATTCGTCAGTTAATTTACTGTGTAAAGAAATAAGTTAAAAAGGGAACACACAGTGCGTAGTGGGGCGATCACTCTGTTGTAGAAATAATTCAGAAGCCAAGATCGCTTAAATACTGTCTACTGGATAACCGGTTTCAACACACTAAAGGTGCCATTATCGGATCTAAATGTAGATTAACATTGATAAACCATTTGGATATAACGATACATGAGGCAGACGAGATGATTTTATATCAGCTTGTCTCATTCGTTTATTATTTTTTTAATTCATTAATTACACATAAAGTTAATTGTCGAGTAATGACAACATTATTTCAACATAAATTAGAAAAAAACATTCGAAGATAATTCTGATAGAGAGGCAGGAAAATAAAATAATTAAAAAACCCAATATGGTCTCGAACACGGGAATCAATGCTAAGAAGGAACGACGGTAGCCACTGAGCCACCGCTTCAATTGCGTTCTCGGCTGCAGAAGGTATCTACACTAGAGCAACAGCGCGTTGATAACTTTGGCCGTCGTTTTCTCGGAAACGGTCGAGTGTCTGCAGATAAGCCGAAACACAAGTTCGCTTATTTTGTCCTCTCCTTCACTGACAAGGGGAGGCCGCCAATTGTGAAATTCAGATTCGATTCATACTGCGCATAATAAAAGCTCATGGCCAGAGGTGTAATGTGGCAAAGCACCAAGATGCACTTCTCAGCCGTTGTCGAGAAAATCGACAGTTAGAAGAAACCGCTGCGGTGAAATACTCTCTACGATTCATAATTTTCTACAGCGTCGTGGCGCAGCGGTAAGCGCTCGAGTTCGTAATCCGAAGGTCGGCGGATCGAATCTCGCTCCATGCAACTTTTTTTTTTTAGTATTTGTTTTTTGTAATTCAAATGTGTGTATAAACACACACACACACACACACACACACACACACACACACACACACACATATATATATATATATATATATATATATATATATATATATATATATATATATATATATATATATATATATAATTCCCGGCAACAGGTTGCAACAATTATGCATATAATAAGTTGTTGAAAGACGTTTGTCGTGGAAAAACTGGCGACTTCGAACATCATTATGTTTTCCGCAAACAAATTTGTATTTCACAAATGTTATTAATTGTCTTCATAATGTTAACCACGTATAGTTAGCGGAAGACGTAGAAACGATATTCCGAAACGAATACGTATAGCGTAAGTCAAACGTTCGAATTAGAATAGAAACCCCACGAACACAAATTTGCTGTGGCAGGTATGAAATATAAACTCCGTTAATCGCTCGTTACACTTGAAGGACAGATGTTGAATGGGCCGAAACGAGCCGCCGCATAACAGCGTAGTTGCCTGCTAACTTCGAAAGAAGGTAGATGCGGTCCCTAGCACAACTTATAACACCGTCGAAAATCAGTGCGGACGTGAGAGCTTTGGTACACCCTGTTAAACAAACGGTAAAATGGAGGCGGTACAATTGGAGAGCGATCCGCCTTCACCAACATGCATAAGCAATTCATTAATAGTTTATATATATATATATATATATATATATATATATATATATATATATATATATAATAATAATAAAAATGTTGCATGGCGTGAGATTCGATCCGGCGACCTTCGGATTACGAACTCGAGCGCTTACCGCTGCGCCACGACGCTGTAGAAAATTATTAATCGTAGAGAGTATTTCACCGCAACGGTTTCTTCTAACTGTCGATTTTCTCGACAACAGCTGAGAAGTGCATCTTGGTGCTTTGCCACATTACACCTCTGGCCATGAGCTTTTATTATGCGCAGTATGAATCGAATCTGAATTTCACATTTGGCGGCCTCCCCTTGTGAGCAAAGTTTCGGGACAATCAGCCTATGACACTTGGCGAGTTCCCCTCGCTCGTCGAGTCGCTTCTTACGCCCGGCGAGAATTATGTATGCCTCCGAGTAAACTGCGCCACCTGGAAACACGGCGAGCGGGGATAAACACGTTTTCCTTCTTATAAGGCAACCCTCTACAGATAAAATTCATGAAGTGTTCTTCAGGTTGCCTCAGATATTTCAGAAATGTTTCTTGCGTCAGGCCTGCCGCATATGCAAAACGTAAACATTTCATTTCATGTAATATTTATCAGGATAAGACATGACAAGAGTGGACCAGTCCCTTCTGAGAAAAATTAGAGATTTTAAGTTGCTCCACTATGTAATGACACGGGTATGGGCTTGCGATCTCTCTTTTACGCCATCGATTTCCGTGTTACACATACTTGGCCACTGCGTTGTGGCTGCCATCGTGGAGGAGGCAGTCTGTTTCCTGCCAGCGCTGTTTCCGCAGCCAATATTAACCGCGACGAATCATTCAGTCAACGCTAAATGGCCCATCTGGCTGAGGCAGACAAGGGCGCTATAATAGAACTCCATGCAGAGGGATCTTCAAATGCCGACATAGCAAGAACTATGGGTCTTCACAAGTCGACGGTAGCCAGGTGGATCAGACGAAAGGAAGAGACTGGTAACTTGAATGGGAGGCCTCATGGCCGTCGCCGCAAAACAACAGCAGCTCAGGATCAGCAGATACGCCGTTTCAGTGAGAACCACCCATTTGTCAACGCACGACAAATTCAGCAAACTTTGGGTCTCAATGTTAGCAGTAAGACCGTCACTCCTCGTGTAAGGGAAGGTGGACTGAGAGCAAGAAGCGCTGCTGTGAAAGAGACATTGACTGTTTCCCAAAGAGAAGCTTGCCTTGCTTTTGCTACTGAAAATGGCGACAAACCTCTCCAGTTTTAGAGGCGAGTGATTTTCACGCACCAAAAAGTTTTCTCTACGGCATCATCCGGAAAAGTACTAGTTTACCGGCCTAAATGTGCTAGGTATAATCGAAAATATATTTACAGTTGCCGAAGGAGTGGCAGGTTGTCGGTGCCGGCCGGTGTGGCCGTGCGGTTCGAGGCGCTTCAGTCTGGAACCGCGTGACCGCTACGGTCGCAGGTTCGAATCCTGCCTCGCGCATGGATGTGTGTGATGTCCTTAGGTTAGTTAGGTTTAAGTAGTTCTACGTTCTAGGGGACTGATGACCACAGATGTTAAGTCCCACAGTGCTCAGAGCCATTTGTAGTCGGTAACGGTATGGGCGTGGATATCGGCCGAAGGGTGTGGGCTCCTGTGGGAAGTGGAAGGAAGATTCGATGCGCGCAATTACATATCAATTCTGGACAACGTGATGTTGCCTGCTGTGGCAGCAAGATTTGGCGATGATCAGATCATGTTCCAACAAGATCGCTCGTCTATTCATATGGCACGTGTGGTTAAGAGGCGGGTCGACGACCATAGTAATATTACTGTAACGGAATGGCCACCTAAAGGAGCTGACACGAATCCCATTGAGAATATCTGGGCAGAAATGGTCAGAGTAATACGAGAAAAGGGCAGTCACCGTCGACTCGCCGACAGCTTTCTGATGTGATTCATGACGCTTGGAATGAGTTACTTGAATCTCCTAGTTATGTGGCTCGAGTTGTGGGCTCAATGCCCAACAGACTTCGAGCTGTTGTGGAAGCCAAAGGAGGCTTCACCAATCAGCTGTTTCAAGCTTTGTTTCTTTCTTCTTCGTCTTTTTTTTTTTTTTTTACTTACAGACGTATATTTTATATAATTTCAAGGAAACGCAGTAAATGGAATGTGGACTGATTTTTGAGGCTTCATTTTGTGACGGCTAAACAGTGCTGCATCATGGGACCCGCTATTTGTCCACATGTGGCTGAACATCAGAGGTGTAAAAAATTTTGAGGTGCCGAAGTTCTCTGGAAGAATAACGTCTTTTAGACAAGGAGATGATTTTTAGTTCATTTCATTTTAACCATTCACACTATGATTTGACATTCTAATCTTTGATTTCATTTTATTATTATGTATCTTTTCTCCAGTGAAAGTCAACGGTAGTAAGTTTCAAGATATGAAGAATAACTGGAAGTTTCTAATTTGTGGAAAGCGTATTTAACAGTTAATATTTTCGACAAATCTGTAGTTATAGGACATATTAAGAAGCGAGTCAAAAATGGCATTGTGGAATGATCAGGTTGGTCTCTAAAGGGTAACGACGATAAAATAGCAAATATGAAACTATGGGTAACAACTATTGTTGATGGTGAGGAGCCATAATCGATATGTCACTTTTCCGTAATTGTATTTCTGAAGTTTATCGTCAATCCTAGGACTGACACCGATACTCTGTTTTACGTAAAGAATACAACCTTCAAAATTTATTTAGCAGCGCAGAATATTAAATCACAGTTTATAGATCAGGAACCTAATCCAACTGCCTTTAATTTTATTCTCACGGATGACATTGAGACAGTAAATAACAAGAGAAATAACAAAACTCTCAGAATCAATATAGAGAATTCAAGTATCATGTGAATTCAAAAGTTTGCTATAATAGCGATTAATTGCTTTCTACAGACCCCTTCATGCCTACGTTTTCCGTCAGACAGTCAATGTTTGAAACTAGGACTAACGAGGTAAACAATTTTTCCACAAATTGTCAAATTGGAAGTCGGAGAGCCAGTTACATAAATTACGATGACAACAAACGTTTTTCAAGTAAACTGATCACAGGAGGCATCCAACGCATTTATTGTGAGTTACATGCACAGTATGTAAACTGGCAACGCCACCAACACACAATACCACTAACAAGGGAACATCCCCATCGCACCGCCCTCAGATTTAGTTATAAGTTGATACAGGGGATAGGCCTTGAAAAACTGAACACAGATCAATCGAGAAAACGGAAAGAAGTTGTGTGGAAGAATGAAAAAAATAAGCAAAATATACAAACTGAGTAGTCCATGCGCAAGATAGGCAACATCAAGGATAGGGTGAGCTCAGGAGCGCCGTGATCCCGTGGTTAGCGCACGCAGCTGCGGAACGAGAGGTCCTTCCGTCAAATTTTCCCAGGAGTGAAAAGTTTAATTTTTATTTTCAGACAATTATTATCTGTCCGTCCGTCCGTCCGATGCGAGGTAACCGCGCCGTAGTATGATGACGCTACACCTAAAAAACATCGAAAGACATGACGTCAGTCGACTATAGCGCACGGAAGAGAGAGTATTCCTGCTAATGAGGCTCCCTGGCTGGCAGTTAACTGTTCGCTACTTTGGACGAGAGTGCATTAAATACGTGCGATGCATTGCGTGGGCAATATGAATCCAGCAAATATAGCTCGTGACTCCAATAACAATGTCAATGAATATTTTCCGAACTGTAAGGCATCGGAAAGTTCCTTAAGGGATCGAACGATTGTCGAACATTTGTATGATTATTTCCTACATTTGTTGAATAACAGTACGTGTGGTGATGATTGTCTGAAAATAAAAAAAATCAAACAACTAACCCGAGGGAAGCCTTAAACCAACGACCTCTCGTTCTGCAGCTCCTCACGCTAACCACGCGACCACTGCGCTCCCGTGCTCAAGCTATCCTTGATGTTGCTTATCATGCACACGGACTACTCAGTTTGTTTGGTTTGAATATTTTTTTCATATGTCCACACAACTTCTTCCTGTTTTTCGAATGATCTGTGTTCAGTTTTCAAGGCCTATCCACTGTGTCAACTTATAACTAAATCTGAGGAGGGTGCGATGGGGAGGTTCCCTTGTTAGCTATGAAACAACTGTAGCAAAACGGAGCATCCTCGTTATCCATGTGATGGATAAGACGACTAATTCGCAACATAAATGTCAATGTAAGCATCAGTTTCTGTTGGAACGTGCTTCCCGGACCAAATAACATACATTTCCTACGTCTTCAATGCGAATCATGTAGCAAATGTAATTTAAAGGACATAAAAATATCGAGTGAATTTACTAAAATAATTATGAACCACTTGAATTTGCATTCAACAGGCAATGTTCAGAAGTCTGGTGTAGGAGTACTGCATGCTCTAATTCGAAACAACAAAAATCAACAGAGTAACTATTATTGAACGTCATCAGGTCACTCATCGAGCATTCCTATGCAGTACTGTTACTGGTGACGTGTTATGATGGCTTTATCGTTAACTTCCTAAGAAGAAATGAAAGGCTGAGCCCCACCAAAAGACGTAAACTCGAGGAGAGAGTTGCGTGAACATATTATTTTACATCTGATAAATCCAAAAGTGTGTTTTGGGCTACGAATTCTGCCCCCAGGGTGTGTGCAACACAGCTGGAATTTGTTGCCAACAACTGAGTCACCTTTCGGTCACAGTGTAAGAAAATCGAGCAACAAAACTACATCACCTGTGCTACTGCATGATAACGCACTATGTTGATTTGAGAAACAAAACTATCCAGGAGATTGATAGGAAAGTCGTCTCTCAGGCACATTTGTATTGATAGGGAAGTCCTCTCTCAAGCACTTGTCCCTCTCGTCATATATTTGTAAAATTTTACCTTTCCCACTCTAGATCGATCAACCGTCAAGGCAATTCATTTCTAGACGAAAATACTTTTAAAACTACTCTGGTTTATTGACATCGTTAGAACAAGTAGGTTTCTACAGGCGTAGAATTTGTAAACAACTTTACCATTGTCATATCGTTTTAGATATCGTGAAAGAAAATTCTGCTGCTAATTAATTTCTCTTTGATAATTACTGTTGCGTTTAGTAAACTAATGGAAAATGCAATTAAAATATTCACTGTACTAATACAAACTAAAGTCAGCTTAATACAGAAACATCACGACGGCAGTCTATCTTAATAAAGCATTAAGTTTCTGTGAGACAATTGGGCTTATTTTAACACGAATTAGTAGGATATTACAGACTTTACACTTAGAAAAGATCTGTATTTATTTCATTTCCTGTACCATTCGTAAGTGTTATGAAAATGGGGCTTTTCATAGATAAAATTATGTATTCACAACAACAAAAAAATGTCGGCAGAAAACAAAAGTGGCATTATGAATCTGGCAGTACCGTAAGGTTTTCACTCTGACACTAAGAGTTACTGAAAGTAGCAAGAAGAATTTTGCTCGAGCGTTGTCTTACGATTCCCTTATTAAGTTTTTATCTGCCTGCTTGTAGCTGTGCTACAAAAGAATTAAAAATCTGGCTTTCAGCAAGTCTCGAAAGGCGAACAAAAGCAGCTTGCACCTGGTTACTAAGCATGTTACCTGGGGACTGGTTTTTTCTTAAAGCGGGAAGACATCCTTTTGTGGTTCAATTGGCAAATGTCAGTCAGACGTGTGACGTTAGTCTAAGCGTTTCGGTGTGTTGAATTTGTACCAATGATTTTTCTACACGTTTTTTCTGTCCCAAATAGAGTTGAAGTCTCCCATTAGTATTTTCACGTCATCTTGGTGAATTTTGCTCATGGTATTTTCGAGTGTGTTCCAGAATTTTTCAACATTGTCGGTGTTTTTCTTATTTTCGATGTTGGTGGGTTCAAATGGTTCAAATGGCTCTGAGCACTATGGGACTTAACTGCTGTGGTCATCAGTCCCCTAGAACTTAGAACTAGTTAAACCTAACTAACCTAAGGACATCGCACACATCCATGCCCGAGGCAGGATGCGAACCTGCGACCGTAGCGGTCGCGCGGTTCCAGACTGTAGCGCCTAGAACCTCTCGAACACTCCGGCCGTCGATGTTGGTGGGGACACGTGCATTGATGAGTGTATATGTTTTACTGGGGCTCTGAATGACCATAGTCATAAGTCGCTTATTGACGGGCCAGCCGCGGTGGCCGAGCGGTTCTTGGCTCTTCAGTCCGGAACCGCGCGACTGCTACGGTCGCAGGTTCGAATCCAGCCTTGGGCATGAATTTGTGTGATGTCCTTAGATTAGCTAGGTATAAGTAGTTCTAAGTTCTAGGAGACTGATGACCTCCACTGTTAAGTTCCATAGTGCTCAGAGCCATTGGAACCTTTTGATTGTCGATCGGTGTGATTTCTTTGACAGAGTTGATAGATCGGTGTTCGAGAAATGCAATGCCGAAGATTGGTACGCCTTTCGTTACCTTTTGTTGTATTCTGCTCTTGAAGATGCAATGGTTTCCCTAATGCACGGTTTCATTGTCAGTTAGTCGTGGTTCCTGAAGTGCAAGGATGAGAATTTTTTGTCGGTCCATTTCTTTTGTGAGATTATTTAGTTTTCGTGTTTGGATCAAGGTATCGATGTTTACTTTTAAATGCATGTTTTTTGCTTGTAGGGAAATTTACCAGAGATCTTCGATATTCTCTGTCGTGCTAACCTGGACTCCCCAGAATCCGAAAATCCACATGCCGCCTGTCGACAGCCGGGTTGTGTACCACCTGGGATAAAGTTGACTTTGCTTGCATAGTTTACGTTTGCTTGTGTTTCATTGGTTGTGCTTGGGTGATACCAGGACCGGACAGGACCAGAGGGTGTTGAAGCCTTTGAAAGCAAATATTTTCAGCCAAGCTCATTGAGCTAACACGGTGACCAGAGTAACGGTGATTTTCACTCAGACGTGTCTGGATTTTGCGTTCAACGGATTGAGTAGCCGTTCAGGATTGTGTTAGTATTTGGTTCACCCCTAGTATTTGATTTCCTCGGTACCACCCATATGGGGGAGGGTTTCCACTATCCGCCACACGCGATTATTATTATTATTATTATTATTATTATTATTGTCATTATGTCTCAGCAAATCCCATATGGTGTATCTTCCCACCACTGAAATAGATGTGTATTGTTCGATTCAGTATTTCCATCACATAAATGTGGTTTATAATTACGTTACATTGCTACTAGTAGACATATTTCTCACTTTTTCTTAGACAGTTGCTACCTGTTACTCCATCATAGGAATTTATGTGCGAAGCATTGTTGAAATACAAACGTTCAAATTATCCGATTTCTGTAATTTCATTTCGATACCAGATCGTTCTAATCGGATTCAGCCAGGTAGTCTTAATGTGGATATCCGACCACGACTGTCATCATATGATAGACTGTGTAAACCACATTCTTTATCGGACTGTTGAATATAGATCACTTATCTATGACAGGACCTGAATTCTTAAACACTGTGGAAAATAATAATCCGATGTGCTTATTACAAATACGTTATTCCAATATAAATATGTGAACTAACGAGATAACAGTTTATTTACAGGAGCAGAACTAATGTTCAAATGTTCAAATGTGTGTGAAATCGTATGGGACTTAACTGCTAAGGTCATCAGTACCTCAGCTTACACACTACTTAACCTAAATCATCCTAAGGACAAACACACACACCCATGCCCGAGGGAGGACTCGAACCTCCGCCGGGATCAGCCACGCAGCTCATGACTGCAGCGCCCCTGACCGCTCGGCTAATCCCGCGCGGCTACTAAAAGTATACTCGTCCACAAAACCCATGTGGACAATTATCTGATAATCGGTCAAGCTTTGCTTTGTCGCAGCTCTTTAGGACAAAAGAATGGACAGCTCCCTGCTTTTTGCGTTTCCGATAGCGCCTACGATAAGAATCTGGTGTCATATTATGTTTCAGAGCCGTAAACTGTTTATTTTTTCACCTCATACTAAAACAAAAGCTATGATATGAGACGAGGAAATGACTTATATGCTTCTCAGGAACTTAAGTTTTTCGCGTTAATTTTCTCACTTCATTCTAAAACAAGGACGTTAATATGAGAAGAGGAAATGAAATATACGCTTCCAAGACATATTATTTCCTTGTGTGCTACTACTGCATACATGAAAGCCCTGCAGTTAATTTTTGTATGTTGGATAAATTTTGATATCACCTCACATTCCTTTGTGAGAAGGTTCCTATTTTCTTAGGATTCAAATAGAGTGGACATTTCATCACTGGTTAATATTCTCATGACTAATGACATGATACCCGTTGCAATTGCTCCATGGCACCTGTGAGTAGAGTCTCACGTTGGTTACTATAAGAACACGCAGGCAGTGATATCCGCTCACTGCAGTCAGAGCCAAGGTGATTTCTTTCTGTTTATGGCGAAGCGTCTGCTGCAGTGTCCACGCTCAGCCAACATAAACAAATCGCGGCGGCATTGGGCGGTGCTGATCGCTGCGCTTGTCGCAGGCCTCGACAACAAGAGCGCACTCTCTGCTAACGATACTATGGAGTTAATACATCTTACTTAACGTAATATGCAGGACGTGGGTTAGGTGAAAATTCAGTTTGTAACTTCCCATCGCATTAACATACTTTACAGTCATATTTGATGCCCGGTTGTCTGTCTGATGTTAATAGTATTGATTCAGATTGTGCATTAACACGAAAACTCACTCACACACACACACACACACACACACACACACACACACACACACACACACACACACACACACACACGCACACACTCATTGATTCCAGTGAGGGTGACAACTACTGTGTGTTGAACAACACATGCACCAGTCAGTTCCTCAGTTGGCGTCGAGTGGATGAGTTTTTTCAATTACCTTGCATTGCAAGAATTGTATGTAAGATCCTGAAAGTAAATGGACTTGTATCCTAAAGAGCTGCGACAAAGCAAAGCTTGACCGATTATCAGATAATTGTCCACATGGGTTTTGTGGACGAGTATACTTTTAGTAGCCGCGCGGGATTAGCCGAGCGGTCAGGGGCGCTGCAGTCATGAGCTGCGTGGCTGATCCCGGCGGAGGTTCGAGTCCTCCCTCGGGCATGGGTGTGTGTGTTTGTCCTTAGGATGATTTAGGTTAAGTAGTGTGTAAGCTGAGGTACTGATGACCTTAGCAGTTAAGTCCCATACGATTTCACACACATTTGAACATTTGAACATTAGTTCTGCTCCTGTAAATAAACTGTTATCTCGTTAGTTCACATATTTATATTGGAATAACGTATTTGTAATAAGCACATCGGATTATTATTTTCCACAGTGTTTAAGAATTCAGGTCCTGTCATAGATAAGTGATCTATATTCAACAGTCCGATAAAGAATGTGGTTTACACAGTCTATCATATGATGACAGTCGTGGTCGGATATCCACATTAAGACTACCTGGCTGAATCCGATTAGAACGATCTGGTATCGAAATGAAATTACAGAAATCGGATAATTTGAACGTTTGTATTTCAACAATGCTTCGCACATAAATTCCTATGATGGAGTAACAGGTAGCAACTGTCTAAGAAAAAGTGAGAAATATGTCTACTAGTAGCAATGTAACGTAATTATAAACCACATTTATGTGATGGAAATACTGAATCGAACAATACACATCTATTTCAGTGGTGGGAAGATACACCATATGGGATTTGCTGAGACATAATGACAATAATAATAATAATAATAATAATAATAATAATCGCGTGTGGCGGATAGTGGAAACCCTCCCCCATATGGGTGGTACCGAGGAAATCAAATACTAGGGGTGAACCAAATACTAACACAATCCTGAACGGCTACTCAATCCGTTGAACGCAAAATCCAGACACGTCTGAGTGAAAATCACCGTTACTCTGGTCACCGTGTTAGCTCAATGAGCTTGGCTGAAAATATTTGCTTTCAAAGGCTTCAACACCCTCTGGTCCTGTCCGGTCCTGGTATCACCCAAGCACAACCAATGAAACACAAGCAAACGTAAACTATGCAAGCAAAGTCAACTTTATCCCAGGTGGTACACAACCCGGCTGTCGACAGGCGGCATGTGGATTTTCGGATTCTGGGGAGTCCAGGTTAGCACGACAGAGAATATCGAAGATCTCTGGTAAATTTCCCTACAAGCAAAAAACATGCATTTAAAAGTAAACATCGATACTTTGATCCAAACACGAAAACTAAATAATTTCACAAAAGAAATGGACCGACAAAAAATTCTCATCCTTGCACTTCAAGAAGCACGACTAACTGACAATGAAACCGTGTATTAGGGAAACCATTGCATCTTCAAGAGCAGAATACAACAAAAGGTAACGAAAGGCGTACCAATCTTCGGCATTGCATTTCTCGAACACCGATCTATCAACTCTGCCAAAGAATTCACACCGATCGACAATCAAAAGGTTCCAATGGCTCTGAGCACTATGGAACTTAACAGTGGAGGTCATCAGTCTCCTAGAACTTAGAACTACTTATACCTAGCTAATCTAAGGACATCACACAAATTCATGCCCAAGGCTGGATTCGAACCTGCGACCGTAGCAGTCGCGCGGTTCCAGACTGAAGAGAGAAGAACCGCTCGGCCACCGCGGCTGGCCCGTCAATAAGCGACTTATGACTATGGTCATTCAGAGCCCCAGTAAAACATATACACTCATCAATGCACGTGTCCCCACCAACATCGACGGCCGGAGTGTTCGAGAGGTTCTAGGCGCTACAGTCTGGAACCGCGCGACCGCTACGGTCGCAGGTTCGCATCCTGCCTCGGGCATGGATGTGTGCGATGTCCTTAGGTTAGTTAGGTTTAACTAGTTCTAAGTTCTAGGGGACTGATGACCACAGCAGTTAAGTCCCATAGTGCTCAGAGCCATTTGAACCATTTGAACCCACCAACATCGAAAATAAGAAAAACACCGACAATGTTGAAAAATTCTGGAACACACTCGAAAATACCATGAGCAAAATTCACCAAGATGACGTGAAAATACTAATGGGAGACTTCAACTCTATTTGGGACAGAAAAAACGTGTAGAAAAATCATTGGTACAAATTCAACACACCGAAACGCTTAGACTAACGTCACACGTCTGACTGACATTTGCCGATTGAACCACAAAAGGATGTCTTCCCGCTTTAAGAAAAAACCAGTCCCCAGGTAACATGCTTAGTAACCAGGTGCAAGCTGCTTTTGTTCGCCTTTCGAGACTTGCTGAAAGCCAGATTTTTAATTCTTTTGTAGCACAGCTACAAGCAGGCAGATAAAAACTTAATAAGGGAATCGTAAGACAACGCTCGAGCAAAATTCTTCTTGCTACTTTCAGTAACTCTTAGTGTCAGAGTGAAAACCTTACGGTACTGCCAGATTCATAATGCCACTTTTGTTTTCTGCCGACATTTTTTTGTTGTTGTGAATACATAATTTTATCTATGAAAAGCCCCATTTTCATAACACTTACGAATGGTACAGGAAATGAAATAAATACAGATCTTTTCTAAGTGTAAAGTCTGTAATATCCTACTAATTCGTGTTAAAATAAGCCCAATTGTCTCACAGAAACTTAATGCTTTATTAAGATAGACTGCCGTCGTGATGTTTCTGTATTAAGCTGACTTTAGTTTGTATTAGTACAGTGAATATTTTAATTGCATTTTCCATTAGTTTACTAAACGCAACAGTAATTATCAAAGAGAAATTAATTAGCAGCAGAATTTTCTTTCACGATATCTAAAACGATATGACAATGGTAAAGTTGTTTACAAATTCTACGCCTGTAGAAACCTACTTGTTCTAACGATGTCAATAAACCAGAGTAGTTTTAAAAGTATTTTCGTCTAGAAATGAATTGCCTTGACGGTTGATCGATCTAGAGTGGGAAAGGTAAAATTTTACAAATATATGACGAGAGGGACAAGTGCTTGAGAGAGGACTTCCCTATCAATACAAATGTGCCTGAGAGACGACTTTCCTATCAATCTCCTGGATAGTTTTGTTTCTCAAATCAACATAGTGCGTTATCATGCAGTAGCACAGGTGATGTAGTTTTGTTGCTCGATTTTCTTACACTGTGACCGAAAGGTGACTCAGTTGTTGGCAACAAATTCCAGCTGTGTTGCACACACCCTGGGGGCAGAATTCGTAGCCCAAAACACACTTTTGGATTTATCAGATGTAAAATAATATGTTCACGCAACTCTCTCCTCGAGTTTACGTCTTTTGGTGGGGCTCAGCCTTTCATTTCTTCTTAGGAAGTTAACGATAAAGCCATCATAACACGTCACCAGTAACAGTACTGCATAGGAATGCTCGATGAGTGACCTGATGACGTTCAATAATAGTTACTCTGTTGATTTTTGTTGTTTCGAATTAGAGCATGCAGTACTCCTACACCAGACTTCTGAACATTGCCTGTTGAATGCAAATTCAAGTGGTTCATAATTATTTTAGTAAATTCACTCGATATTTTTATGTCCTTTAAATTACATTTGCTACATGATTCGCATTGAAGACGTAGGAAATGTATGTTATTTGGTCCGGGAAGCACGTTCCAACAGAAACTGATGCTTACATTGACATTTATGTTGCGAATTAGTCGTCTTATCCATCACATGGATAACGAGGATGCTCCGTTTTGCTACAGTTGTTTCATAGCTAACAAGGGAACCTCCCCATCGCACCCTCCTCAGATTTAGTTATAAGTTGACACAGTGGATAGGCCTTGAAAACTGAACACAGATCATTCGAAAAACAGGAAGAAGTTGTGTGGACATATGAAAAAAATATTCAAACCAAACAAACTGAGTAGTCCGTGTGCATGATAAGCAACATCAAGGATAGCTTGAGCACGGGAGCGCAGTGGTCGCGTGGTTAGCGTGAGGAGCTGCAGAACGAGAGGTCGTTGGTTTAAGGCTTCCCTCGGGTTAGTTGTTTGATTTTTTTTATTTTCAGACAATCATCACCACACGTACTGTTATTCAACAAATGTAGGAAATAATCATACAAATGTTCGACAATCGTTCGATCCCTTAAGGAACTTTCCGATGCCTTACAGTTCGGAAAATATTCATTGACATTGTTATTGGAGTCACGAGCTATATTTGCTGGATTCATATTGCCCACGCAATGCATCGCACGTATTTAATGCACTCTCGTCCAAAGTAGCGAACAGTTAACTGCCAGCCAGGGAGCCTCATTAGCAGGAATACTCTCTCTTCCGTGCGCTATAGTCGACTGACGTCATGTCTTTCGATGTTTTTTAGGTGTAGCGTCATCATACTACAGCGCGGTTACCTCGCATCGGACAAACGGACGGACAGATAATAATTGTCTGAAAATAAAAATTAAACTTTTCACTCCTGGGAAAATTTGACGGAAGGACCTCTCGTTCCGCAGCTGCGTGCGCTAACCACGGGATCACGGCGCTCCTGAGCTCACCCTATCCTTGATGTTGCCTATCTTGCGCATGGACTACTCAGTTTGTATATTTTGCTTATTTTTTTCATACTTCCACACAACTTCTTCCTGTTTTCTCGATTGATCTGTGTTCAGTTTTTCAAGGCCTATCCCCTGTATCAACTTATAACTAAATCTGAGGGCGGTGCGATGGGGATGTTCCCTTGTTAGTGGTATTGTGTGTTGGTGGCGTTGCCAGTTTACATACTGTGCATGTAACTCACAATAAATGCGTTGGATTCCTCCTGTGATCAGTTTACTTGAAACACGTTTGTTGTCATCGTAATTTGTGTAACTGTCTCTCCGACTTCCAATTTGACAATTTGTGGAAAAATTGTTTACCTTCTTAGTCCTAGTTTCAAACATTGTCTGATAGAAAATGTAGGCATGAAGGAGTCTGTAAAAGCAATTAATCGCTATTATAGCAAACTTTTGAATCCACTGGACACTTGAATTCTATATATTGATTCTGAGAGTTTTGTTATTTCTCTTGTTATTTACTGTCCCAAAGTCATCCGTGAGAATAAAATTAAAGGCAGTTGGATTAGGTTCCTGATTTATAAACTGTGATTTAATATTCTGCGCTGCTAAATAAATTTTGAAGGTTGTATTCTTTACGTAAAACAGAGTATCGATGTCAGTCCTAGGATTGACGATAAACTTCAGAAATACAATTACGGAAAAGTGACATATCGATTACGGCTACTCACCATCAACAATAGTTGTTACCCATTGTTTAGTATTTGCTATTTTACCGTCGTTACCCTTTAGAGGCCAACCTGATCTTTCCACAGTGCCATTTTTACTTGCTTCTTAATATGTCCTATAACTACAGATTTGTTGAAAATATGAACTGTTAAATACGCTATTCCACAAATTAAAAACTTCCAGTTATTCTTCATATCTTGAAACTTACTACCGTTGACTTTCACTGAAGGAAAGATACGTAATAATAAAATGAAATCAAAGATTAGAATGTCGAAGCATAGTGTGAATGGTTAAAATGAAATGAACTAAAAATCATCTTCTTGTCTAAAACACTTTACTCTTCCAGAGAACTTCGGTACCTCTCAAAATTTTTTCAGCTCTGATGTTTAGCCACATGTGGAAAAATAGCGGGTCTCATGATGCAGCACTGTTTAGCCGTCACAAAATAAAGCCTCAAAAATCAGTAAATAAAACTATTCTTGTACAGTTGCTCCGAATCGCATATACCAACCGCCCTTTGCTGCGACAACTACTCAAAGTCTATTGGGTATTTGATTTTGTTCTGCTTTTTCGGGCCTCCTTACCTCTCCTTCTAGCCCAACCTTTGTTCTGCAATTACGTCTTCATCGGGGAGCTTCTCCTCAACATTTTTATTTTGTGCTGAACTGTTTTGTACCCTTCTTGCATACACACGTGTGTCACGTATTTTATAGAGACTGAATAAATATATAAGGTGAGTATTTCTTCTCTTATCAAATTAAATATTACATATCTTGCTGTGAATTAATTTGTTTGTCCCCATTCCACTTATTGCGTTTCCTTGAAATTATATAAAACATAAGTCTGTAAAAAAAAATCGCGTATAGCCTCCTTTGGCTTCCACAACAGCTGGAAGTCTGTTGGGCATTGAGCCCACAACTCGAGCCACAGAACTAGGAGATTCAAGTAACTCATTCCAAGCTTCATGAATTTGCTGATTTGTCGTGCGTTGACAAATGGGTGGTTCTCACTGAAACGGCGTATCTGCTGATCCTGAGCTTGCGTTGTTTTGCGGCGACGGCCATGAGGCCTCCCATTCAAGTTACCACTCTCTTCCTTTCGTCTGATCCACCTGGCTACCGTCGACTTGTGAAGACCCATAGTTCTCGCTATGTCGGCATTTGAAGATCCCTCTGCATGGAGTATTATAGCGCCCTTGTCTGCCTCAGCCAGATGGGCCATTTAGCGTTGACTGAATGATTCGTCGCGGTTAATATTGGCTGCGGAAACAGCGCTGGCAGGAAACAGACTGCCTCCTCCAAGATGGCAGCCGCAGCGCAGTGGCCAAGTATGTGTAACACGGAAATCGATGGCATAAAAGACAGATCGCAAGCCCGTGCCCGTGTCATTACATAGTGGAGCAACTTAGAATCTCTAATTTTTCTCAGAAGTGACTGGTCCACTCTTGTCATGTCTTATCCTGATAAATATTACATGAAATGAAATGTTTACGTTTTGCATATGCGGCAGGCCTGAGGCAAGAAACATTTCTGAAATATCTGAGGCAACCTGAAGAACACTTCGTGAATATTATCTGTAGAAGGTTGCCTTATAAGAAGGAAAACGTGTTTATCCCCGCTCGCCGTGTTTCCAGGTGGCGCAGTTTACTCGGAGGCATACATAATTCTCGCCGGGCGTAAGAAGCGACTCGACGAGCGAGGGGAACTCGCCAAATGTCATAGGCTGATTGTCCCGAAACTTTGCTCAGTGAAGGAGAGGACAAAATAAGCGAACATGTGTTTCGGCTTATCTGCAGACACTCGACCGTTTCCGAGAAAACGACGGTCAAAGTTATCAACGCGCTGTTGCTCTAGTGTAGATACCTTCTGCAGCCGAGAACGCAATTGAAGCGGTGGCTACCGTCGTTCCTTCTTAACACTGATTCCCGTGTTCGATACCATATTGGGTTTTTTAATTATTTTATTTTCCTGCCTCTCTATCAGAATTATCTACGAATGTTTTTTTCTAAGTTATGTTGAAATAATGTTGTCATTATTCGCCAATTAACTTTATGTGTAATTAATGAATTAAAAAGTAATAAAAGAATGAGACAAGCTGATCTAACATCATCTGGGCTGCCTCATGTATCGTTATAACCAAATATTTTATAAATGTTAATCTACATTCAGATCCGATGATGGCACCTTTAGTGTGTTGAAACCGGTTATCCAGTAAACAATATTTAAGCGATCTTGGCTTCTGAATTATTTCTACAACAGAGTGATCGCCCCACTACGCACTGTGTGTTCCCTTTTTAACTTATTTCTTTACACAGTAAATTAACTGACGAATAACGACAACAGTGTTTCAACATAAATTGGAATAAACATTCGTAGATAATTCAGAGAGTGAGGGAAAAAAAAAGGAAAAACCGGGTTTCGAACTCGCAGCGCAAAGTTCAGAAATCGCTATGGTAGCCGCAGAACCACCGCTCCAGTTGAATGCTTACCCGCTAAGAGGTGTCTACACTATAGTAACAGCGCATTGAAAACTTTGACCGTCGTTTTCTCAGAAGCGGTAGAGTGTAAGCAGATAAGCCGAGACACGTGTTCGCTTATTTTGTCCCCGCTTTCACTGAGCGAAGTTTCAGCAAGATCGGGGTATTTCCTCGGGAACACAGGAAGAAACCATAGTAATAATGTAATTCAAGGCTCGCAAGAAAAGATTTAAGTGGTCCTTTTCCCCGCACACTGTTAATGAGTGGGACGGTAGAGAAATAACCCTAACCTTCTGCCAGGCACGTAAGTCCGGATTGCCAAGAAATCCTGCTGATGTAGTCATGTAGATGTAACGACGAAATTATGTTTTAATTACGACATGTGACTTTCATTTGATTTAAACATCGAAGTTGTTTGCTGTTTCAAAATGGTTCAAATGCCTCTGAGCACTATGGGACTCAACTGCTGTGGTCATAAGTCCCCTAGAACTTAGAACTACTTAAACCTAACTAACCTAAGGACATCACACACATCCATGCCCCAGGCAGGATTCGAACCAGCGACCGTAGCAGTCGCACGGTTCCGGACTGCGCGCCTAGAACCGCGAGACCACCGCGGCCGGCTCGTTTGTTGTTTATTTACTTTTTGTTCAATAGTTTCAGGCATATACAAACACCTAGGCGCGTTAAATTGATATTGAAATAAAGTGTAATGCGTGGACCAATAACAATAAATTCCCACCTACTTGTTATAGTACTGCAGTATCTGCCAGCGTCTTCAGAAGTGGATATCGCATACGAAGTTCCTAGGGTGTTTGTAATGGATATTGCAGACGACTTCGACAAAGTTTGAATGTAGCTTCGTAAAAGTTCCGTGAGCAAACGATCTGAGTTGCTGGCGAATACAGTTTATCCTCACTAGACAGTATATATTATCATTATACATGAGGTGAGTAGGGTTTCGCCGCGTTGCGGTGGCCGAGCGGTTCCAGGCGCTTCAGTGACGAACCGCACGGCTGCTTCAGTCGCAGGTTGGAATTCTACCTCGGGCATAGATGTCTGTGATGCCCTTAGGCTAGCTAGGTTTAAGTAGTTCTAGGTCTAGGGGCTGATGACCTAAGCAGTTAGGTCGCATAGTTCTTGAAGCCATTTTTTGACCTTTCGCGTAAATTTTCTTTACATAAACCGTCGTATCTTTTGATTGCGTTGACATAGAAGCTCACTTTTTTACACCAGCATGGGACCGGTTACAGCAAGAAGTGCGATACATTTCCGCTTATTATGTCCACCCGTTCTGGAGGTAAACGGGTTTTAAGGGTTGGGTAGACCGATAGACGGTCAAGAAAGTGAGACTAGTAGGGTTCCGTTTTTACCGGTTTAGGTGACGAAATCCTAACAACGAAAACACTGAAGATGAGGGCCGCATAAATAACACCCGCTACTCTTTATTCGAAATGTTCTAGTTGCTGTCGATACATAAGCATATTAGTCGTAGCTACGTTTTCGATCCAAATCACGTTTACAGGAATGCAAATAGAATGTATTTGCCTATACACGTGGTAATTCACATCCCAGTATTAATGCCACCGCGTTTTAGAAGTACGAACATTCTCATTGCTAGCTAGCTTAAGAAACACTTCTGCTAATGAACGTTTTCTGGCTGTGGCGAGTCTAGTGGAGAATTCGAAACAATGCAGAATACGTTTGGCAGCTATGTAGCCGTTTATTTCCTGGGGTGGTGCAGAATTATCCTACAAAATTTACTCTCTAATAACAGTAATTTGTTATTTCGATAAACATCCCGAATGATTGTCACATAAGCGGTGACATAAAGGAAGAAAATTCATGTTTTTGAGTCCAGAAAGCTCTATGCAACAGAAACTGCAGATTTTCATTTCGAAATTGCCTGCTTGTTCATGTCTGGGGTAATAATAGAGGGCTGTTTGCCTAGGTTGTCTGCTAGCATAGTGAAAGGAAGGTCTGGTTTGTTTTCGGTTCTAATCTCTATGGAGGCAGGTAGAATATCAGTAAAGCAATTTTAAGAAATTCTCGCGCACCCAATACGTTTTATCGCTACCTTTATTCTGTACTGGCGCCCTGTGCATGTCAATATGACACTCTTGTAGAATTTCATACATGTTACTGCCTACTTTTTCCGCTTCTGTCAATAATGGAATTGACTTAAGCGTGGCACTGAATGATTTTTAACTGAATTTCGTTATGAATCTTCACGCATTGCTAAATTTGCACACTTTCATGGTAGGTCAGCAACGGTAATCCAGTATGACTGGTCTGAACGTTGACACAGACCGTTTCGCGGCCGAATGCGGATAATATTTTGCTACTTCGTAACGATCTGGGGTTCTTTGTCTTACTGAAACAGTTAAGTCATCTCGATAAGTTGAAATTCATTTTTATTTGTCCAGTTCATACCAATTAGCGTTTGTTCTTTCAGTTCTGTCTTATATTTACGTGTTGTATTTAACACACTAATGAGCATTAATATAGTCTTACAAATTATGGAATACAGTCTAAAAAAGTTCAGATAGTTTGTCAATTTCACGCCTGCGCATAGTATGTTGGTAGCACTTCGTCGCCTTGCCTGTTATGCTGTGTACCAGACTTTAAAGCCGTGCGGATCAGCATAACGAAAAGGCGAGGGGTCTCGCTCGTTTTGTCCACGACTGTACATAACACAAGGTTCAAATGGCTCTGAGCACTATGGCACTTAACATCTATGGTCATCAGTCCCCTAGAACTTAGAACTACTTAAACCTAACTAACCTAAGGACATCACACAACACCCAGTCATCACGAGGCAGAGAAAAAGCCTGACCCCGCCGGGAATCGAACCCGGGAACCCGGGCGCGGGGAGCGAGAACGCTGTCGCACGACCACGAGCTGCGGACAGCCCATAACATTAGGGGTAGCATATTTTATTTATTTACTGCTTATTTAGCCTTACCAGATTAGGGCCTAAGGCCCTCTCCTACGTCTAACCCGGAACAACACATACCACAGATATTACAAAAACATTCATAGAAGTGATAGGATAAGTAATAACAAAATAATAAAATAATAATAATTGACATTAATGACAACAATAATTTACTACAATAATACTAAAAATTTATAAAGTGCATCAAAAAGATGTAGATTAGTTTAGCACGGTTGTTAAAATAAGGAACTCTGCCATTCTTTTGAAATATATGTTAAACACCGATGAATTTTTTCCACGATAGGTTATTTTTCATTATTTACCGCCACCCCAGCTTCCAATAATACTTTCCTGTAAGTGTAGTTCGGTTACGCTGAAGATACCTGAGCGCGCACACAATAAACCACATGGTGGACGCGCGCCAAAGATCTCCATCAGTCGAAAGCTTGCAAAATGCAAAGTATTTGACCAACTCATTCCTGTGCTTTATCATCTGAAGCTAGGTGAAAAGATCCATGTACTTATCTCGGTTAAAATGAATATGCACTAAATTTACGAACATGTTGAAGTATTGTTGTCAAGATACAAAAGACAATTAATTTCACACACTCTACTGCTATAGACTTTTCATGCTGCCTCAGTGACTTTAGTAAAAAAGCAAAACGGTATGCACCTCAATTAAAACGACTTAATACCCATTCAAAGACCACGTCGTGACAGGTAGTCAACGACCACGGTTCCCACAAAGATAACTTATCAAAATCTGGGTTAATTACGCGGATAATTTGGCTGCTGCAATCATCTGACAAACAGAATGAAGTTAACAGCAGGGGTCCCCGAGCTCGTATAGTGTCCGACATAATGAGCAAAGCCAAAGCCAAATTTGGAATCGTTCCCTTGTGTAATTTACATCGTAATTTATCAAAAAAATTGATTCACTACAACTGCACTTCATCGCGGGACAACTGTGTATAATTAATGAAGAAAATGAGCGTAATTGCGAATTACAAATGCTCTGTTCAGCAACACGTACTGGAGCACCTCCGTGCATTACTCACTAACTGAAGGATACCAGTGTCCTAGCGCTCTTCAGTTCAGCGGTGGAAGGGGAGGGGAAACAGTGCCGAACAGTACCTACACTTTACACGTTATTACGTGTAATTACTGTATTTGGATACTCTCTTACCTGCGATTTAAGATCATCTTCCTTCAGGCAGGTTTTTGGGAGTAATATTTGCTACATAATTTTATGACAGAAGTTTTGGACTTAAGGCCGTGATCTCTTACGAAAGTGGCGATTGTTGCTCATGTAGCTTGTATTTCTATAGCCTATATTCAACCTACGTGGTGTTAGTTAGCAGCGCCTCTTGTCATTGTGAAACGCGAGCCAGACATTTCGGTGGCTATCGGACGCGAGGGCCTGTTGTTATGCCCCTGCACGGCTGTGTTTGAGGCATGCCCGCTATTACTAGGATGGAGCTCTTCACCTTGGTGGTGTGCCCCTTTAAGTTTCGCTTTAGCTTCTTACGACTGTGATGTACTTCCTTTGCCTTCTAAATATTCTGCCTAAAAGCTTATATGTGAGCTTCAATTTTCAGTGCTTCCTTTGTTAAAATACTTGCGTATAGATTTGGTGTGTTGAGGAAAGCTGGCCGCGGTGGCCGAGCGGTTCTAGGCGCTTCAGTTCGGAACCGCGTGACTGCTACGGTCCCAGGTTCGAATCCTGCCTCGGGAATGGATGTGTGTGATGTCCTTAGGTTAGTTAGGTTTACGTAGTTCTACGTTCTAGGGGACTGATGACAGATGTTAAGTCCCATCGTGTTCACAGCCATTTGAACCATTTGATTAATTATTAATTATAGCCCACTGTTCTTTGCTTGAACTTAATTTGTCATTTTTCCGTTCTATGGAGTAACAAAATTTGTCACATGCAACATTTGGATGTTTATTCTAAATTGGCAGTTTTTAACTTAATAAATGTGACTGTTTGAGGAGATTGTCCAAAAGTTCTCTTTTACTTCAATGTCTTTTAAGGGAGGTATTAGGAAGGGACCTGTAGTCTAGGAGTAGCGTCTTTGATTCATAATCAAAAACGTTTTCGGTCCCAGGTTCGATTCCCGCCACTGCCTAAATTTTGATAAATAATCAGCATTGGCGGACGAAGACTTCCGGCATAAGAAGTCAGCCTCATTCTGCCAACGGCCTTGTCAAAGAGGGCGGAGGAGCGGATAGAGGTTCAGGGCACTCTCTTGTCCTAGAGGTCGGAAATTGCCCCTAAAGGCGGAAAAATCAGCAATGATCAACGACATGAGGATGCAGAAGGCAATGGAAACCACTGCATTAAAGACACGTAACGTGTATACACAGGGCATGTGGCCTGTAATTGAGGAAGTGTCATGATGATCTCTCCATTGGAAAAAGATTCCGGAATAGTCCACCATTCGGATCTCCGGGAGGGGACTGCCAAGGGGGAGGTTACTATGAGAAAAAGATTGAGTAATCAATGAAAGGATAACGTTCTACGAGTCGGGGCGTGGAATGTCAGAGGCTTGAACGTGGTAGGGAAACTAGAAAATCTGAAAAGGGAAATGCAAAGGCTCAATCTAGGTATAGTAGGGGTCAGTGAAGTGAAGTGGAAGGAAGACAAGGATTTCTGGTCAGATGAGTATCGGGTAATATCAACAGCAGCAGAAAATGGTATAACAGGTGTAGGATTCGTTATGAATAGGAAGGTAGGGAAGAGGGTGTGTTACTGTAAACAGTTCAGTGACCGGGATGTTCTAATCAGAATCGACAGCAGACCAACACCAACAACGATAGTTCAGGTATACATGCCAACGTCGCAAGCTGAAGATGAACAGATAGAGAAAGTGTATGAGGATATTGAAAGGGTGATGCAGTATGTAAAGGGGAACGAAAATCTAATAGTCATGGGAGACTGGAATGCAGTTGTAGGGGAAGGAGTAGAAGAAAAGGTTACAGGAGAATATGGGCTTGGGACGAGGAATGAAAGAGGAGAAGGACTAATTGAGTTCTGTAACAAGGTTCAGCTAGTAATAGCGAATACCATGTTCAAGAATCACAAGAGGAGGAGGTATACTTGGAAAAGGCCGGGAGATACGGGAAGATTTCTATTAGATTACATCATGGTCAGACAGAGATTCCGAAATCAGATACTGTATTGTAAGGCGTACCCAGGAGCAGATATAGACTCAGATCACAATATAGTAGTGATGAAGAATAGGCTGAAGTTCAAGACATTAGTCAGGAAGAATCAATATGCAAAGAAGTGGGATACGGAAGTACTAAGGAATGACGAGGTACGTTTGAAGTTCTCTAACGCTATAGATACAGCAATAAGGAATAGCGCAGTAGGCAGTACAGTTGAAGAGGAATGGACATCTCTAAAAAGGGCCATCACAGAAGTTGGCAAGGAAAACATAGGTACAAAGAAGGTAGCTGCGAAGAAACCATGGGTAACAGAAGAAATACTTCAGTTGATTGATGAAAGGAGGAAGTACAAACACGTTCCGGGAAAATCAGGAATAAAGAAATACAGGTCGCTGAGGAATGAAATAAACAGGAAGTGCAGGGAAGCTAAGACGAAATGGCTGCAGGAAATATGTGAAGACATCGAAAAAGATATGATTGTCGGGAGGACAGACTCAGCATACAGGAAAGTCAAAACAACCTTTGGTGACGTTGAAAGCAGCAGTGGTAACATTAAGAGTGCCACGGGAGTTCCACTGTTAAATGCAGAGTAAAGAGCAGATAGGTGGAAAGAATACATTGAAAGCCTCTATGAGGGTGAAGATTTGTCTGATGTGATAGAAGAAGAAACAGGAGTCGATTTAGAAGAGATAGGAGATCCAGTATTAGAAACGGAATTTAAAAGAGCTTTGGGGACTTACGGTCAAATAAGGCAGAAGGGATTGATAACATTCCATCAGAATTTCTAAAATCATTGGGGGAAGTGGCAACAAAACGACTATTCACGTTGGTGTGTAGAATATATGAGTCTGGTGACATACCATCTGACTTTCGGAAAAGCATCATCCACACAAATCCGAAGACGGCAAGAGCTGACAAGTGCGAGAATTATCGCACAATCAGCTTAACAGCTCATGCATCGAAGCTGCTTACAAGAATAATATACAGAAGAATGGAAAAGAAAATTGAGAATGCGCTAGGTGACGATCAGTTTGGCTTTAGCAAAAGTAAAGGGACGAGAGAGGAAATTCTGACGTTACGGCTAATAAAGGAAGCAAGGCTAAAGAAAACTCAAGACACTTTCATAGGATTTGTCGACCTGGAAAAAGCGTTCGACAATATAAAATGGTGCAAGCTGTTCGAGATTCTGAAAAAAGTAGGGGTAAGCTATAGGGAGAGACGGGTCATATACAATATGTACAACAACCAAGAGGGAATAATAAGAGTGGACGATCAAGAACGAAGTGCTCGTATTAAGAAGGGTGTAAGACACGGCCATAGTCTTTCGCCCCTACGCTTCAATCTGTACATCGAGGAAGCGATGATGGAAATCAAAGAAAGGTTCAGGAGTGGAATTAAAATACAAGGTGAAAGGATATCAATGATACGATTCGCTGATGACATTGCTATCCTGAGTGAAAGTGAAGAAGATTTACATGATCTGCTGAACGGAATGAGCAGTCTAATGAGTACACAGTATGGTTTGAGAGTAAATCGGAGAAAGACGATGGTAATGAGAAGTAGTAGAAATGAGAACAGCGAGAAACTTAACATCAGGATTGATGGTCACGAAGTCAATGAAGTTAAGGAATTCTGCTACCTAGGCTGTAAAATAACCAATGACGGACGGAACAAGGAGGACATCAAACGCAGACTCGCTATGGCAAAAAAGGCATTTCTGGCCAAGAGAAGTCTACTAATATCAAATACCGGCCTTAATCTGAGGAAGAAATTTCTGAGGATGTACGTCTGGAGTACAGCATTGTATGGTAGTGAAACATGGACTGTGGGAAAACCGGAACAGAAGAGAATCGAAGCATTTGAGATGTGGTTCTATAGACGAATGTTGAAAATTAGGTGGACCGATAAGGTAAGGAGTGAGGAGGTTCTACGCAGAATCGGAGAGGAAAGGAATATGTGGAAAACACTCATAAGGAGAAGGGACATATGATAGGACATCTGCTAAGGCATGAGGGAATGACTTCCATGGTACTAGAGGGAGCTGTAGAGGGCAAAAATTGTAGAGGAAGACAGAGATTGGAATACGTTAAGCAAATAATTGGGGACGTAGGTTGCAAGTGCTACTCTGAGATGAAGAGATTAGCACAGGATAGGAATTCGTGGCGGGCCGCATCAAACCAATCAGTAGACTGACGACGAAAAATAGAAAAAAATATTTGTTGTTAGCACTGATTCCTTGGGGTGGATGTTAGGATGGCTACAGGACAAACGTAAGAATGTAGAGGCGTATATCACTAGGGGTAAGATAGATCCTGCCTACAGGAAAATTAAAGAGACCCTTGGAGTAAAGATAACCACTTGTATGAATATCAAGAGTTCAGATGGAAACCCAGTTCTAGGAAAAAAAGGGAAAGCAGAAAGGCGGAAGGAGTATATAGGGAGTATATACAAGGGTGATGTTCTTGAGGACAATATTATGGAAATGGAAGAGGATGTAGATGAAGAAGAAAGGGGAGATATGATAGCGCGTGAAGAGCTTGACAGTGCACTGAAAGACGTAAGTCGAAACAAGGCCCCGGGAGTAGGCAACATTCCATTAGAACTACTGACAGCCTTGGGAGAGTCAGCCCTGACAAAACTCTACCATCTGGTGGGCAAGATATACGAGACAGGCGAAATACCTTCAGACTTCAAGAAGAATATAATAGTGCCAATCCCAAAGAAAGCAGGTGTTGACAGATGTGAAAATTACCGAACTATCAGTTTAATAAGTTACGGCTGCAAAATACTAACACGAATTCATTACAGACGAATGGAAAAACTGGAAGATGCTGACCTCGGGGAAGATCGGTTTGGATTCCATAGAAATGTTAGAACACGTGAGGCAATACGGACACTACGACTTATCTTAGAACATAGATTAAAGAAAGGCAAACCTACGTTTCTAGTATTTGTAGACTTAGAGAAAGCTTTTGACAATGTTGACTGGAATATTCTCTTTCAAATTCTGAAGGTGGCAGGGGTAAAATACAGGGAGCGAAAGGCTGTTTACAATTAGTACAGAAACCAAATGGCAGTTATAAGAGACAAGGGGCATGACAGGGAAGCAGTGGTTGGGAAGGGACTGGGATAGGGTTGTAGCCTAATCCCAACGTTATTCAATCTGCATATTCAGCAAGCAGTAAAGGCAACAAAAGAAAACTTCGGAGTGGGAATAAAAATCCATGGAGAAGAGATAAAAAGCTTTGCGGTTTGCCGATGACATTGTAACTCTGTCAGAGCGAGCATCGGAGCTGGAAGAGCAGCTGAACTGAATGGACAGTGTCTTGAAAGCAGCATATAAGATTAACACCAACAAAAGCAAAACGAGGGTAATGGAATGTAGTCGAATTAAATCGGGTAATTCTGAGGGTATTAGTTTAGGACATCAGAAGTTTAAAGTAGTAAATGAGTTTTGCTTTTTGGGGGAGCAAAATAATTGATGATGGTCGAAGAAGAGAGGATATAAAGTGTAGACTGGCAATGCCAAGGAAAGCGTTTCTGAAGATGGGAAATTTGTTAACATCGAGTATAGATTTACGTGTCAGGAAGTCTCTCTCAAAAGTAGCCATGTATGGAAATGAAACGTGGACGATAGTTTAGACCAAAAGAGAATAGAAGCTTTCGAAATGTAGTGCTACAGAAGAATGCTGATGATTAGACGGGTTGATCACATAACTATTGAGGAGGTACTGACTAAAATGGGGGAGAAGTGAAGTTTGTGGCACAATTGAATAGAAGATGGGATCGGTTGGTAGGACATACTCTGAGGCATCAAGGGATCACCAATTTAGTATCGCAGGCAGTGCGGAGGGTAAAAATAGTAGAGGGAGACCAAAAGATGAATACACTAAACAGATTCAGAAGGATGTAGGTTGCAGTAGGTACTGGCAGATGAAGACGCTCGTACAGGCTAGAGTAGCATGGAGAGTTGCATTAAACCAGTCTCTGAAGACCACAACAACATCACTGTTCTTTATTTTGTGCTATCATGCGCATTGTAAATAAATGTGATAATTCAACGGGAAAGGATGCAAGACTTCTGGACTCTCCCTTCCATGTGATTCTTTCAACATCTCGAGGTCACATCGCCTCTCCTGGACTCGTGCGATTATTCGTTGGCCCATAGATCGCTGGAAAACCGTGGCCTGGTCGGATGAGTAAAGATTTCACTTAGTAAGAGATGGCGGTAGGTTTCAAATGTGGCACAGATTCCACGAAATCAGTGACCCCAATTTTCAAATGGTTCAAATGGCTCTGAGCACTATGGGACTTAACAGCTATGGTCATCAGTCCCCTAGAACTTAGAACTACTTAAACCTAACTAACCTAATGACATCACACAACACCCAGTCATCACGAGGCAGAGAAAAAAAATCCTGACCCCGACCCCAATTTTCAACAAGGCTCTCTGCAAGCTGGTGGTTGCTTCAAAATGGTTTGGGTTGTGGTTACATGGAACAAACTACATCCTCTAGTGCAACTGAACAGATCAATGACTGCAAATGTTTATTTTCGGCTACCTGGAGGCCATTTACAGTCACTAATGGACTTCATGTTTCCAAGCAACTAGAGAATTCTTATGGATGGCAATGTGCCATGTCACGAGGGCAAAATTGTTCACGATTGGTCTGAAGAATATTCTGCACAATTTGAACAAATGATTTGGCCACCCAGATCGCCGGACATGAATCCGATCGAACATTTATGGAACATAATCGAGAGATCAGATGATGCACAAAATCCTGCACCGGCAGCACTTTCGCTGTTATGGACGGATATACAGGCAGCATGGCTCAGTATTTCTTAAGGGGGTCTCCAAAGCCTTGACGACTTGTTGGTACCATGCCACGTCGAGTTCCTGCGCTATGCCAGGCAAAAGTTGGTCCGACACGATATTGGTAGGAATCCCATGACATTTGGTACCTAAGCGTATTTACAAAATTGGGTATTCAATTCAGCCTCACACAGGAGGGAATAGGAGGAAGGAACACGGACTGCATTGGGTAAGAGAGTAAAGATGAAAGTAAGCTTTTTCATTCACCAAAGGCTGGGCGATCAAGCTGAATCGGTAAAATTTAAAAAGCAGTTAACTGCCGGCAACAAATCGTGGCATAGACCGCATGACAACACCGTGAAAGTGTGACATACTGCCTCTTCTCATGAATTAAGCCGAATGATTTTTTTTTCCGCTCTAATTTGTAGATTCGTGGCACGTCTTTCCCTTCTACAATCGCTGCTTGTCATTATTCGTCCCACTATTGGACTACCTTACCCGTCCACCTTGTAGCGTGCCTGAGTGTGGTATCGAATAGCTGTTGCCTTTTCAGAAAACCGCGCCATGTTTTTATAGCCTTTCTCTACTTCTCTGAAGTCAATGTAGGATAACGTTTCTTTGTCAGCCGCTTCGTAGTGTACTACCCACTTGCCCTTTCGTACGTTCCAAACAATTGGACTACGACGCTGACAGCAACGTGTGGTGTCCTATGCTATCGATGCCACACCAGGCTGTTCACGTCAAGAAGCCGGCAGTAACTTATGTCACTGCCCCGCCAGTCCGCGTGCGTCTCCGAGACAGACCCTCTGTAGCACGCGCGGAGCCGAATTAAGAAGACGCCGCACCAACGTCAGACCTATTTGTTTCTGGAGTTTTGTCAGTGCATTGGAAGCCTTACGAGTTAGCCTCTGATGTTACTAACATACCTGTCTCACAGGGGAGTTGGACTTTATTCGAACTTGCTCAACATCAAGTTAAGTAAACCAGAGTCACTTATTGCGCTTGCTTTTGTTCTCGTTGTCAGCACTCACCTACTCCCTTGGCATCCACCCCTGGGCCGACCCAGCATAACTCATACTGTTTGACATCGGAAAGTGTTATGCAAAACCTTCCGTATTTCAAGAGGTCAGCGACTATAAATATAGGCGTCAAACTGTACCGTCGACCAAATAAGTTAATATTGCCTGAAACTCAGCTACTATCGGACGCTGAAACTGACACTGGAAAATCTGGTACTTGTGTTACATACAATTGAGCTGTCATGAGCAGAAGTAGGTTGTCGGTCGTTCTAGGATTGTAATGAGCTGTTCATCGGATCAGTATGCTTTTTACATGTGGCTTGCTGCCGTATTGAAACGGCATCAGAATATATGTAGACAGCCTAGCCGAGGAACATATTCTCGAAGCAAAGGTACCACTATAGTGAGTCCAATAATAGTGTGCCTATACGACACGTCTCCTCTCAATCTACTGATGCCACAGCAGTATAACTGATTCAATGAACGTCTTATGATGAAAGGCTACCTTGAAATTAAACATTGTGTGATTATCACTACATTTATGGTGTCTTGAGTTAACGAAACGTCTGTACGTTCAATCAGAGTGAATGTAAATGCACATTAACCTCTTTTCAATTGAGTTAGCCATTCCCCTTTTCGATTCCGTTCGATCGTTCCCATGAATAATACGCTGATCCACACTCCACAATAATGAATATTAAATAATTATTTCGCTCTCCTGTTTCAGCGCCACAGCCACTTTACTCGATGAGTCTAATCCTCAGACTATCTGCCTATGCGCCAGAAGCCATTCCGACGCCTTCGCCGAGTTAGTGTCCTCGAGAACATATAATTTTGGGCCTAGCGGAGTTAGGTTAGAGTGACATTCGATATCTCGCAGCGGTTTCGATGTCTGTGGTCTTAAAAAGAAACACGAGATTCACTATTGGCCATTAAAATTGAGACACCATGAAGATGACGTGCTACAGACGCGAAATTTGACCGAGACGAAGAAGATGCTTTGATATGCAAATGATTAGATTTTCAGAGCATTCAAACAAGGTTGGCGCCGGTGGGGACACCTACAACGTGCTGAGATGAGGAACGTTTCCAACCCATTTCTCAAGCACAAACAGCAGTTGACCGGCGTTGCCTTGTGAAACGTTGTTGTGATGCCTCGTGTAAGGAGAAGAAATGCATACCATCACGTTTCCGACTTTGATAAACGTCGGATTGTATGCTATCGCGATTGCGGTTTATCGTATCGCGACATTGCAGCTCGCGTTGGTCGAGATCCACTGACTGTTGGCAGAATATGGAATCGGTGGGCTCAGGAGGGTCATACGGACCGCCGTGCTGGATGCCAACGACCTCGTATCACTATCAGTCTAGATGACAGGCATCTTATCCGCATGGCTGTAACGGATCGTGCAGCCACGTCTCGATCCCTGAGTCAACAGATGGGGACGTTTGCAAAACAACAACCATCTGCACGAACATTTCGACGACGTTTGCAGCAGCATGGACTATCAGCTCGGAGACCATGGCTGCGGTTACCCTTGACACTGCATCATAGACAGGAGCGCCTGCGACGGTGTACTCAACGACGAACCTGGGTGCACGAATGGCAAAACGTCATTTTTTCGGATGAATCCAGGTATTGTTTACAACATCATGAAGGTCGCATACGTGTTTGGCGACATCGCGGTGAACGCACATTGGAAGCGTGTATTCGTCATCGCCATACTGGCGTATTACCCGGCGTGATGGTATAGGGTGCTACTGGTTACACGCCTCGGTCACCTCTAGTTCGCAATGACAGCACTTTATATAGTGGACGTTACATTTCAGATGTGTTACGTCCTACGGGTCGTAACCCTTCATTCGATCCCTGCGAAACCCTACATTTCAGCAGGATAATGCACGACCGCATGTTTCAGGAAGCCGGCCGGCTTGGCCGAGCGGTTCTAGTCGCTGCAGTCTGGAACCGCGCGACCGCTACGGTCGCAAGTTCGATTCCTGCCTGGGCATGGATGTGTGTGATGTCCTTAGGTTAGTTAGGTTTAAGTTGTTCTAAGTTCTAGGGGACGGATGACCTCAGCAGTTAAGTCCCATAGTGCTCAGAGCCATTTGAGAGCCATTTTGTTGCAGGTCCTGTACGGGCCTTTCTGGATACAGAAACTGTTCGACTGCTGCCCTGGCCAGCACATTCTCCAGATCTCTCACCAATTGAAAACGTCTGGTCAATGATGGCCGATCAACTGAATGGTCACAATACGCCAGTCACTACTCTTCATGAACTGTGGTATCGTCTTGAAGCTGCATGGGCAGCTGTACCTGTACACGCCATCCAAGCTGTGTTTGACTCAATGCCGAGGCTTATCAAGGCCGTTATTACGGCCAGAGTGGGTGTTCTGGGTATTTATTTCTCAGGATCTATGCACCCAAATTGCGTGAAAATGTAATCACATGTCAATTATAGTATAATATATTTGTCCACTGAATACCCGTTTATCTTCTGCATTTCTTCTTGGTGTAGCAGTTTTAATGGCCAATAGTGTAATTCCTGAAAGTGCATAGAATTTTTCCTTATTGCGCCATATTGGCAGAAGGAGATTAGGCATGTGTTAATGTCTCCACATTACTCGTCATTGAGCTCCGTGGTTGCGAATTACTTGAAGAAATAAGTCTTCCTGTGTCCTTCAATGAATGTATTTCAGGGAGGCATGTCTCATGCAATTAATTATGTCTGCGTGGTAATCTCCTTTCTTTAAATATTTAATCATTTTTCCTAAAGCTTCATCGGATACTCTTTGTATTATTTTCACAGTTTTGTTCCATTCTTCACTAAAGTTGTTATTCTTGTACGCTTTCCAGTAGGTCATCCAAACGTTTTCCGTGTAACCACCTAATGTATGGATCTTGCATCAGAAGTATTCTATATTCTTGCTTATTGCAGTACAATGGGATTCTTAGTTTTGATATTCACATCCTCGGTACACTCTGATGTGTTCTATTAATTGAGTACCTTTCTGACTTGCATTAACGTAGTCTAGTACCCCTAGCATTCCATCTAAATTTATGAATAACTTTATGGAGGAAAAACTATTTGTTATACTTAAGTGGTTGAAGGCAGATAATTCTGTAACTGGTCTCCATTTTGTTTTTCAGTATGTTCTACATGTGGCCCGATCATTCCTTTAATGGTAGATTTTCGTATCCTAGTACTGAAATCCCCAGTAATTATTAAAAAACTGCTTTAGGCATTACATTAACTTCCGTTTTGCATGCATTCGTAGATTGCGTGTGCTTCTTCTCTCTTTCCCTCCTTTGACACATATTAAAATCACTTGCTTCTCAAATATCTTTAACTTTACATGTATCACCCTTTCATTTATGAACGTATATATTCGCAACCAATTTCTATGGGCACTTCGGATTAAAACGGCAATTTCAGAGTACGCGGGCAGTTCTGCATACTCCAGAGTGTATTATACCATAACCGTTAAATTCTTTAGAGCCTAGCTACGTCCCCTTTGTAGACTGTTATAGCCACATTAAGTTCTGCAGTGTTTCTTTGTTAGCTTTTCTTCTTTAATGCTCATTCCACTGACATTCCCTGTCCTTTTAATCTTTACATTTTTATTGATTGGTGACTCCATGGAGTGTCCTGTGCACCACGACCAGATAATGGGTATACTTGGAAGGAGAGACAGCTTTGGTCGTATTTTTTGTTTTGTTTTATTAACCGCAAAATCGATTTTCGGTCACTTAGTGACCATCTTCAGTGCTGTAATGTTGTTGTTGTGGTCTTCAGTCCTGAGACTGGTTTGATGCAGCTCTCCATGCTACTCTATCCTGTGCAAGCTTCTTCATCTCCCAGTACCTACTGCAACCTACATCCTTCTGAATCTGCTTAGTGTATTGATCTCTTGGTCTCCCTCTACGATTTTTACCCTCCACGCTGCCCTCCAATGCTAAATTTGTGATCCCTTGATGCCTCAAAACATGTCCTACCAACCGATCCCTTCTTCTAGTCAAGTTGTGCCACAAACTTTTCTTCTCCCCAATCCTGTTCAATACCTCCTCATTAGTTACGTGATCTACCCACCTTTTCTTCAGCATTCTTCTGTAGCACCACATTTCGAAAGCTTCTATTCTCTTCTTGTCCAAACTAGTTATCGTCCATGTCTCACTTCCATACATGGCTACACTCCATACAAATACTTTCAGAAACGACTTCCTGACACCTAAATCTATACTCGATGTTAACAAATTTCTCTTCTTGAGAAACGCTTTCCTTGCCATTGCCAGTCTACATTTTATATCCTCTCTACTTCGACCATCATCGGTTATTTTACTCCCTAAATAGCAAAACTCCTTTACTACTTTAAGTGTCTCATTTCCTAATCTAATTCCCTCAGCATCACCCGACTTAATTTGACTACATTCCATTATCCTCGTTTTGCTTGTGTTGATGTTCATCTGTAATATATAATTTAAATTGGTAGGCACTGGTGTCAACAAGCTTAGAGCGATCACATAAACTCATATGTGATCGCTCTAAGCTTGTTGATTTAAATTATATATTACAGCACTGAAGATGGTCACTAAGTGACCGAAAATCGATTTTGCGGTTAATAAAACAAAAAAAAATACGACCAAAGCTGTCTCTCCTTCAAACTTTACATTTTTCGTCGCTTTGGCCATCATCAACACGTCAGTCCGCTTTTCTATTTGATTTTTAGTTAGTAATATTATAATTACCCCATTTCATGGTATGAACCTGTAGCAGTGTAACTATGTGTTGGGGCTGCCACCTATAGGTGTATCAGAAAACCTTTTTTGATAGTTTTGGGGGCGACGGTGCGGGGGAGGGGGGGGGGGTGTACGGTTCTCTCCTTCAGGTGGTTGAATTCAACGCGACTATCAATCTTTCTAGGTTTTGTGGGCTGCCCTTCTCTGTTTTTGACGTTGCCACCTCTAAGAGGGTTGGCTTCCATACGCCTAAGAGCCATCCGGCCCACTCCGTCCACATTATGGACTGCTCTTCGTCTGATGTCTGCCAAAGTCTGAGAATTCTATTCATATTGGATGCCAAGACATTGACGCGCACTATGAACAGGGCCAAGAATAGATGTCGATGTAACTTTGGGGGCACCCTTGGAAAAGGGTCCCATCGTCGTTCGCAAGGACACTCCCGACGTTACTTCGACAGCTGTTTACGACTCTCCATCAAAGATAACATACTCCATTCTGCCTACAAGGAAATCTTCTAACAAATTTTATATGAAACCTTTAACAATGTACTTTCGGTAATAATCGTCCCTGTGCTAACGAGCCAAATGGTTTTCGCAAGGTAAGAAATAGTGCATCTTCATGATTGCAGAAATCCATATCTTCGAGGATGTCGCGTGACGAAATCACGAATCGCTTTCCAAATCCGGGTAGATAGACGCCATTCAGTCCGACATATCACCTTACCTTATAGCTCAGAATGTGTACCAGTATTTTGTAGCAGATGGATTACAGTGTTAGTGGACGGTACTTTTGTCAGTCACTTGTGTTAGCTTTCTTCTAGACTAGTGTTAGTTGTTGTTTCTTCGAACTACTGGACACAGTCTTCAGTTAGTAACTTCTGTAGTACGTCATGATTAAAATAAGAGATAGCTGCAACATAAATTCCGCGTATTAGCTGCAGTGGGTCAGTTTGCGCTCTGAGGACTCATTTAGTCTTGCGCTGGTCAAATGTTTGAACGGAGCGAAAATACTCCTTAGATATTACACAATAGGTTCTTTTCCTTGTTTTCATAGTCAAACGAAGAGTAAGAAATGGACAAACGGCGTATTATATTGACGAGGGTGATACATAGATTTAGAATATATATTTAATTGATCGGATGTATAAAGGGGAGTGACAATAAGCTTAATTAGTAACCTGAGAGATAGCTGAAGTACACAATGAAAAAAGATACATAGGTTTGCAAAAAATATTTAATTGATCCGATATAATTAGGATAAAATGGTTCAAATGGCTCTGAGCACTATGGGACTTAACATCTGTGGTCATCAGTCCCCTAGAACTTAGAACTACTTAAACCTAACTAACCTAAGGACATAACACACATCCATGCCCGAGGCAGGATTCGAACCTGCGACCGTAGCAGTCGCGCGGTTCCGGACTGCGCGCCTAGAACCGCTAGACCACCGCGGCCGGCAATTAGGATAAAGACGAAAAGCTTAATTAGTGACCTGAGAGATAGCTTAAGTACACACATCAAAAAGAGTTTTGCATCACCCCGTTTCCCAGAACTCCTGAAGATAGACGTTGACTGTGGATATTGCATCACAGACACAGTCTGTGAATGACTCAGAGATGTCACTAAACCCGCCCAAAGATGTAAACAACCATGCGTAAACAGCGCCTATTAGATGGAGAGGTTCCGACAGCCGATCAGTTCCACTCATTCCACCAGAAAGGAGGTACGCGGCTTGTGTTGTCTGTAGTTGAACCATAGCTAGACTATCAATTTCGCGGTTCGATAGCGTCCGCGTTGTTACTTTGTGCCTGGAAGGGCTCTCAACAAGTGAAGTTTCCAGGAATCTCGGAATGAACCAAAGCGGTGTTGTTCGGACATGGAGATGATACAGAGAGACGGGATCGATGTCATGCTTCGCTCAGGCCGCACGAGCGTTAATTCTGCAGTGGATGACCGCAACATATGGAATATGGCTCAGAGAAACACTGACGACGGCAGGAGTGGCCGTGCGGTTCTAGGCGCTACAGTCTGGAGCCGAGCGACGGCTACGGTCGCAGGTTCGAATCTTGCCTTGGGCATGGATGTGTGTGATGCCCTTAGGTTAGTTAGGTTTACTTAGTCCTAAGTTGTAGGCGTCTGATGACCTCAGAAGTTAAGTGACATAGTGCTCAGAGCCATTTGAACCATTTGAAACCCTGACAGCAACGCTACCTTGTTGAATAATGCTTTTCGTGCAGCCACAGGACATCTCGTTACGACAAACTGTGCGCAATAGGCTGCATGATGCTCAAGTTCACTCCCGACGTCCATGGCGAGGTCAATCTTTGCAACCACGATACCATGCAGCGCGATAGAGATGGGCCCAATAACATGCCGAATGGACCGCTCAGCTTCGCCACCACGTTTTCTTCACCGATGAGTGTCGCATATGCCTTCAACCGCACAATGGTCGGAGACGTGTTACGAGGCAACCCGGTCAGGATAAACGACTTAGAGACACTGTCCAGCGATTGCAGTAAGGTGGAGGTTCCATGATGTTTCCTGGTGACATTATGTGGGGCCGACGTACGCCGCTGTACGATAGGTGAATGCCATCCACCTACCGATACTGCAACAATATCGGCAGCCTATTGGCGAGGCATTTGTCTTCATGGACGATAATTCGCGCCCCAATCGTGCAAATGTTGTGAATGACTTCCTTCAGGATAACGACATCGCTCGACTAGATTGGCCAGCATGTTCTCCCGACATGAACCCTGTCGAACATGCCTGGGATGGATTGTAAAGAGCTGTTTATGAACGACGTGACCCATCAAACACTCTGAGGGATCTATCTTGAATCGCCGTTGAGGAGTGGGACAATCTGGACCAACAATGCCTTGATGAACTTGTGGATAATGTGCCACGACGAGTACAGGCATGCATCAATGCAAGAAGACCTGGTACTGGGTAATAGATGTACCGTTGCGTACAGCAATCAGGAACACCACCTCTGAAGGTGTCGCTGTATGGTGGTACAACATGCAATGTGTGGTTCTCACGAGCAATCAAAAGGGCAGAAATGGTGTTTAAGTTCATCTCTATTCCAAATTTCTGTACAGGTTCCGGAACTCTCGGAACCGAGGTGATGCAAAACTTTCTTTTGATGTGTTATTTAACGAAAAGCTGCTGCTAGCTGTGTAAACGAAGTATAAGAACAGTTCATCTCGTCAAGTTCTTGCTATAAAGGATGCATTGACGTGATACTTCACTGTCAAAGTGATTTTCTTCGAAACAGGACATTCAGAGAAGTCGGTAGGGAAGCAAAGGATGTATGTAAACCATTATGCTTCCTGAACAAAATATAAAAACAGAAATTGATTTGGGGTTCACACTTGCATCAAGGGAAGCGCAACAGCGAAGTATTTCGTCTATTCCCAGCGTCAACTTCGCTTTGCAAATTTCTCGGGCTGCAATCGACATATTGCGTTGAAACCTACACCATTCTTTTGGTGATTTTTCATGATATTGAGTAATAATACGGGGCGTCCATTTTAAATAAAACAACATAAGTTTGCGTTAAAAATAATATTTGCTTGCGCTTTAGAATTTTTTTAGTATTTACTTTCATGAACCGCTGCCTTACATTCATACACGTGAAAGTCGGTTTTGAAAATCTACTGTTATGCCAGAGATATTTGAGCTTAAATGTTTAAGTGGGCCACCCTATATATACATAGCGTCGTTGCCGGGAAGACGGAGTGCTAGTGACTGTCGTCGCATTGTGCTTAACGATGAATCGCGGTTTTGCACTATCCTAGATAACAATCATCTGTATGGTGGCGAACTGTTGAGCGACCACAAAAAAATGTATGAAGGTTCCCGAAAGAACAGATACCATTGATGGCCGTGCAGCTTCTCTAGAATGAAATGATGATTAAATCGACACCCTAGCTGCAAACAGGCGTTGACATACAACATTGGGAACATGTTGAAAAAGTGTGCTGCGGCCAGGACTCGAACCCGGGATCTCCTGCTTACATGGCAGGCAGTCTATCAATCTGAGCCACCGAGGGCAAAGAGAATAGTGCGCCTACAAAGATGTAGTCGTGTGGACAAGTTGGGGATGTGGGTCTCAAGGGGAGCGTGGAAGGGATAATTCCCTGCAGGCGCACTATCCTGTGTGCCCGCGGTGGCTTATATCTGCCTCATAAGCGGGAAAATCCCGGGTTCGAGTCCCAGTCGGGGCACACGATTGCAACATGCCCCCAGTGATGTATGTTAACTCTTGTTTTCAGCTAGGGTGTCGATTTAATTATCATCTCATTCTAGAGAATCTGCACTGTCATCAATGGTATCTGTTCTTTCGGGAACAGATACTACCTTCATGTATAGTTAAAATATGGCTACCCGGCCATTGACCTTCTTGTGCGAACGAACACGCTATGCCCCAAATCGTACGGGATTTGGTAGATTAATCTGCCACGAGTAATGAGTGTGATGGGCAAGCATCAATTAGACGCACTACGAATGTAGTGGTGTGGACATGTTGGGAATGTTGATATCACGTAGTGCGTGGAAGGGAGAATTCCGTGCAGGCACGCTATCCTCTGTGCCCTCGGTGGCTCAGATGGATAGAGCATCTGCCATGTAATCAAGAGATCCCAGGTTCGAGTCCCGGTCGGTGCACATATTTTAAGCATATCCCCAATGACGTATATCAACGCCTGTTTGCAGCTAGTGTGTCGATTTAATAATCATTCCAAAACTAAAAATGAACCATCCAGAGGGGGGGGGGGGAGGAAGCGAATGTATATTCACTGTTTCAGATGGTGTGTTATCTTATTTCTATGGTTAGAAAATGGGGTCAAATTTACAAAGAGTTTTCTTGAGCACACTTAACAGTGTAAACTGGCACTCGGACGTGCTGCCACGTGTGTCACATATAGAGAACTTGCTGCCATCGTAGCACCTCAAGATCACTCATATTATTCTTGCAGCAAGTAACATGTGTGAATGAGCAATGCCTGGTTAGAAATTGCATCTCGAAACTGTCGCATGGGGAGGGGGGGGGGGCGGGGAACACATGAGGATAAAGGATGTCGGTAAGGTTCCATTGTGCAATGTCCTCATTCATTACAAGCCGTGACCTGACGTTACACGCAATGGCTCCCCTCACCGTGGTGACGGAGTAACACCGCTCACCGATGTGCTTCTCTAACATGGGGGTCGCTCAACAGACCGCCACCCTACGGGTGACGGTCATCCAGGGTAGTACAGAAACGCGATTCATCGTTGAACACAACGCGAAGGCATTCATCAACAGTCCATGTATCCAGATAACTACACCAATCCAAACGCATCCGCTTGTGTTGTGGTGTTAATGGCAGGGTACGCATCGGAGGCTGTCTAGTTCGGCTGCTGCTAGCCTCCGACCAGTGGCGCTGTAGAACACAGAATGTTGCATGGACGTCGGGCGCAGAACTGATGGGGTTGCGATCGGAATCCTTCCTTGTGGTGATCAGACGTAGTCTTGACAACTATGCTTCCCATCGATCTACTGTCACATCCGAATGTCTCACAACTCTTGTATTTCACAATGCAACCAGTCATATCAGTGGAGACACTTACGGAGGCTCCTTTCAAACTGAGTTGCTGATGACGCTGTCTCACACAAGATGTGGTATGTCCACATCCTTTAGTGATCACACTGCATCTGACGCTGTCCACACCTCTTATACTCACCCAAACACAAAACACGATCGACACTAATGCACTCTGTTGGCCGCTCTACTCGGCACAGAGAATTGCAACTCTAATCATTTACATGCCACCCGATGGTGTACAACTATACGAAGTTACACTGATATCGAACCTTGTCTTCTGCGTCTTCCACTTATTTTGTCAGGCAATATATGTGCCGGGTGTCCCTCCTAAACGTCTTGAGGCACATTTTCTCTGATGTTTCGGCAGATATTAGGAATTTCATCTTTGCAATGTGTAGTTGAAGTAAGCCCAGACAAAGAGAGTTCATCACGTATTTCTTGCGATCGCACGTGTCGGCAGAAACAGCAATTTTGATTCCCACTGCAATAAATAAACAAAAAAAAAATTAAAGATTTTTTTAATTTGGAATTTTACGTCCCCATTCCAAAGAGTACTGCAAAATTGCAGTAACTTGTCGTGGCGTGGCCCAAGACGGTGCTGCCTTTGCTGGGTTACTGATTATTCCTCCTGTTTTATCGTCCCTGTTAATACATTTCGTTAAAAAAACCACTTTGACTAATTTGGGACCACCCTAATTAACGGACATGCAAAAGTTCTAACAGGAAACAAACCGACGCTTTCCATTGACAGACGTGACGAGCAATGTTTGTTTGGTGAACTCCAGCTACGCGTTGCAAAAGCGAAGGTAATGCCTCCTAATTTTTTATATAAAAATTCGTAAGGTTTTCAGATAAAACAAACATTACTGACATTCTACTTCTTTATTCCTCATGTCCACATATTTGCTGCTCTCTGCCAATAGAGAGCTCCAAATTGTAGCGGGCAACATGGTGGCGTGTAACGTAGCTACATCGGAGCCTGAGAGTCAGAGTGCTGTAATCGAGTTCCGAATTCAGTGAGTTTGGTTCAAATGGCTCTGAGCACTATGCGACTTAACTTCTTAGGTCATCAGTCGCCTAGAACTTATAACTAATTAAACCTAACTAACCTAAGGACATCACACACATCCATGCCAGACGCAGGATTCGAACCTGCTACCGTAGCGGTCGCTCGGCTCCAGACTGTAGCGCCCAGAACCGCACGGCCACTCCGGCCGGCTCTGTGAGTTTGTTCGTACATGGATCACGCCTCCTCCAGCATGTCATCTGGTTCCTAAACTTAAAGAACATCTTCGATGACGTCATTTTGATACTATGAAGCTGTGCAAGCAGAGGTTACGTATCTCTATCAACAAAGATTCGATAGTGATAGTATCAACCAGCTGGTCCCTAATTGGGAGAAATGTGTCTGTCACCAGAGTGACTATGACGAAAATTAAATATGTAGACTTGAAGGAAAGATAATGTTAGTAACGTTTGTTTTATTTAAAAACCTTCAATAGTTTTCACACACAATTTCGGTGGTATTACGTTTTTGTATGCACTCGTATTTCACATTGGAATTCAACCACTATTTATTACCAGTTAAAATTCGATATCAAAATCTACTTTATCTATCTGTCTGCTATGATGTAGTCCCAGTATCTACTGAAACCATGAGTCAGCGCCTTCGTCCGGTCTTTCGACAGAGGTCCGCTTCGTCTTTTGAGTTCTTCTCCCAGCTTAAAAATCGGTAATTTTTCAACATTTGTCTAGATTCATTCCTATCCATGATATTCTCCTTTGAGATAAGGATTTCTTTAAGATCTTTATCACATTTTTGGAACCATCACAATCGTTTTTCTTTTTTCTGTATGAATTTCCAGATTGTCCTTGTCAGACGATCGTTGGACATTCTGAACTTGTGCCCAAAGAACAACAACGTTTTCTTTTTGGTGGCTGATGTTACTGGCACTATCTTGCTGTGCTATTCCTCATTTGATACCAGACCTACGTGTCCATTAATCCACCTGTTGCTTAATATCTTCCTTATCTTGACTTCTTTTCTTAATAATACAAAATGAGCGTTTATTCATAGTGAAAGTCTATGAAGCATATAATCCTTCTGGCTTGACGACCGTACGTTTCTCCGTTTCACTCTTGCCATGCTGGGGTATTAAACATCGTGTCCCAGCGTAATATAAAGGGCGAGGCAGATAAGACAGGCCACACGAAATACATCCAGAATAAATAACTAAATCTGTGGTTTCACTCAACTTATAGAGGACTATTTGGCGAAGTCCCTGATGATCGCAAGCTTTTTTATCATTTATTCTCATCAATCTATGACACCATATTCGTTCTTTTCTAATGGAACTATGTACTTTTGGCTGTGGCATTTGTAAGAAGTTTATAACAATACAATGAAGGCTCTCACGACTGAATGTTTCAGCTGCCGAGAATTCTTCCGGGTTGTATGGCCGTGGTCCGTGGAACTCTTCTATCCCTCTCGTTACGTCCAAAGCTACGTTGAACATCTTTGGAGGTGCTCCTGGTTGTGTTGAGTATTGCTGAGTCTTTTTTACATGGAAAAATTCGAACAATTAGCTCCGGAAAAAGCGAATAAGAAACCATGTCGATGGCATCGATACGTGGATGATACATTTTTGGTTTGATCACATGGCAAAAAAGCTTTAGAGGTATTCTTTTGTTATATAAATAGTATACATTCTAAAATCCACTTTACCATGGAAAAGGAGAAAGGCAGTGCAATATCCTTCTTGGATATCTTCGTTATGAGACAGACTGATGGCAGCTTGAAACAAAGTCTTTCGGAAGGTTACATACTTGCAAAAGGATTCCAATCATCATACACAACCGAAAAGAGGTGTAATTAAAAATCTAGTGGACAGAGCTAAAAGGATTTGTGCGCCGGAATACCTAGACGCCGAGTTAAAACATCTAAAGCAGGCTTTGGAGAAAAATGGGTACTCTAGTAAGGAAATAAACAGAGTTTTGCGACCGAATAACAGGCTTAAGGACAACGATAGGACACAGCGACGGAAGAACACGGTTTCTCTACCCTTCATCAAAAAAGTAACGAATCAATTCGGCAAGATTTTAAGGACTCATAACGTTCCACCGATTTTCAGACCAAGTAAGAAAATTGGCCAAAAACTTCGTTCCGTTAGGGATAAACGTCCCCCTCTGTCTGCAACTTGTGTATACAGGATTCCGTGTACATGTCGCAGGGTCTACATTGAGCTACAAAGAGAAGTGTGAATAGACGGTTGAAGGAAAATAACAGTCTTTGCCGACTAGGGAAAACAGATAAGTCAGCCGTGGCGGAACATGCACTTCAGTCGGGTGATCATGTGGTGAAATTTTTGGAAACTGAAGTTTCATGTACTGTGATGAACTACACTCCTGGAAATGGAAAAAAGAACACATTGACACCGGTGTGTCAGACCCACCATACTTGCTCCGGACACTGCGAGAGGGCTGTACAAGCAATGATCACACGCACGGCACAGCGGACACACCAGGAACCGCGGTGTTGGCCGTCGAATGGCGCTAGCTGCGCAGCATTTGTGCACCGCCGCCGTCAGTGTCAGCCAGTTTGCCGTGGCATACGGAGCTCCATCGCAGTCTTTAACACTGGTAGCATGCCGCGACAGCGTGGACGTGAACCGTATGTGCAGTTGACGGACTTTGAGCGAGGGCGTATAGTGGGCATGCGGGAGGCCGGGTGGACGTACCGCCGAATTGCTCAACACGTGGGGCGTGAGGTCTCCACAGTACATCGATGTTGTCGCCAGTGGTCGGCGGAAGGTGCACGTGCGCGTCGACCTGGGACCGGACCGCAGCGACGCACGGATGCACGCCAAGACCGTAGGATCCTACGCAGTGCCGTAGGGGACCGCACCGCCACTTCCCAGCAAATTAGGGACACTGTTGCTCCTGGGGTATCGGCGAGGACCATTCGCAACCGTCTCCATGAAGCTGGGCTACGGTCCCGCACACCGTTAGGCCGTCTTCCGCTCACGCCCCAACATCGTGCAGCCCGCCTCCAGTGGTGTCGCGACAGGCGTGAATGGAGGGACGAATGGAGACGTGTCGTCTTCAGCGATGAGAGTCGCTTCTGCCTTGGTGCCAATGATGGTCGTATGCGTGTTTGGCGCCGTGCACGTGAGCGCCACAATCAGGACTGCATACGACCGAGGCACACAGGCCAACACCCGGCATCATGGTGTGGGGAGCGATCTCCTACACTGGCCGTACACCACTGGTGATCGTCGAGGGGACACTGAATAGTGCACGGTACATCCAAACCGTCATCGAACCCATCGTTCTACCATTCCTAGACCGGCAAGGGAACTTGCTGTTCCAACAGGACAATGCACGTCCGCATGTATCCCGTGCCACCCAACGTGCTCTAGAAGGTGTAAGTCAACTACCCTGGCCAGCAAGATCTCCGGATCTGTCCCCCATTGAGCATGTTTGGGACTGGATGAAGCGTCGTCTCACGCGGTCTGCACGTCCAGCACGAACGCTGGTCCAACTGAGGCGCCAGGTGGAAATGGCATGGCAAGCCGTTCCACAGGACTACATCCAGCATCTCTACGATCGTCTCCATGGGAGAATAGCAGCCTGCATTGCTGCGAAAGGTGGATATACACTGTACTAGTGCCGACATTGTGCATGCTCTGTTGCCTGTGTCTATGTGCCTGTGGTTCTGTCAGTGTGATCATGTGATGTATCTGACCCCAGGAATGTGTCAATAAAGTTTCCCCTTCCTGGGACAATGAATTCACGGTGTTCTTATTTCAATTTCCAGGAGTGTATTATCCACAGCTATATAGTGAAGCCATCGAAATATATAAACATGGGGATAATTTTAACATAAAACAAGGAGCTATGAAACTCAGCGATATATGGACACTGGCGCTACAGAATCGATGAGAAGTTTTTATCTTTGACGTACTATTTTATCCTTGACAAGGTTTATCTCTGCTATCACGTGAAATCCGGACCACGCCCACTTTACACGGTATTTAGGCCGTTCTCCGACGTGCGACTCGTCAGTCGACAAGGCTCAGTACAACCAGAAGCACCTCCGAAGATGTCCAACGTAGCTTTGGAAGAAACATCAGGCATAGAAGAGTTCGATGGACCACGGCCATACAACCCGGAAGAATTCTCGGCAGTTTCTAAGAAGACATCAATGACATAATACACATGAGACCTGATCACATAGTATGAAGGTAACAGTGCCACAAACCACTGTCCTGCCGACATGGAAGGAGGTTCCACTAACGCCTGCCCTATTATAACAAATGTGAGAAAGCACGCAACTCAGGCACGGTTCGCGTGTTTATTATCGAGGCTTTCATACCAAGTACTCAAAATGTTAGTCCTGATCATTGCTGTACGTTTAAAAGTGACTATGGAGAATCAGTTTTTCACGTAGAATTTCAGCTGGAGTTAGTAGCAGCACAGACCAGCGTTATAATGCATTTAGTGCTTTCTGGAGTCGTCGGTGTTTCCTGTTAGGCCACTTGTTTTAGCTATCGCCACAGATAAAAATAAAGATGTCTTAAATTCGGCGAGTGTGCAGACCAAATAATGTTCTTTTAAGAGAATCTGTCATTACATGTGCCGAGTGGAAGGGGCATCCGTCATGTTGGTACCACACTGATTGCCTTAATGTCTGGTGGGATGTCTACCAATATCCGCGGCAGCAGTTTGTCTTATTAATCCTTTCGTGTATTTAAGATACCCATAAATACAACGGAGACTGATGTCGCCGACCTTTAGACACAACCACCAAACGTTGATAAGAACAAGAGCGTTGTTTGCATCGATCTCTTTGAGTCATCATGGCTTTTGAACCGGCGATTAGTGCATACTGCGAAGTTTGACTTTTCCATAGTTTCTAAACGACGTTTCTTCTTCCAACAGATTTTCGGCGATCATTTGCCGCATCATTTTCAATTTTTCGTAGACAGCATTCTGAAACTATTAACCGAATCACGCCCATGAAGATGTAGATTCAGTGAAATAATAAGAGGATGAAATGCGCTGGAATATGATATTTACTGAACAGTCTTTTGGTTGATCAGTCCTAGTGACATTTGCGTTCTGTGTTACTACTAGTAAAATTGTACCTTCCTTTTTTTCATCACTTGCTCTTCTTATTCCATGGTGTGTTTTATTCTCTACATTTGCTGTTTCTAGAACTCTTCTTAATGATGTTTGGAAAAGCAGATCGTGAGTTGCAACATAATCTGGATACTCTTCAGCATAAAACCTCACCGCTGCACTGGTAGTTCGGCGACACTCGTCGAAAACAATATTCATTTGTGTATACATTGTGAATGTGTCAACAGCTTTACGGGTAAGTTACGTGACAACAGTAGAACCAGACCGATAGGCTACAAGCCCACAGATAAACACAAGAACCATACCCGAGTTACGTCTTTGCTTACGTTTGATATAACAGGGCACACGTTTGTGGAAAGTTCTGCTGACCGTGGGACAGCTGTTTGCGGTGGTAGTACCATGGTTCTATTTGATCGAGTCACATACATGTGATGGCGGTGAATTTCCCGTAGAAGCTTCTTTCAAATGCCACAGAAAGAACTGCGTGGTTCCATTAAAACACAACAAAAAAGTCACTGTCGTACTTCGGCAACTTTAAATCATAAAAATTACTTGCGGAAAACAGGAAATTTATCATATTGTCCGATATAACTTGGCTGAACCCGCACCTCAATGTGGCTATTCATTCTGTAAATACACAGACAGAAAATAATTGCAACACCAAAAAGTAATTAACGTAGAGCAATGAAATTTCGGGAATTCACTTGGCTGGGTAACGTATGCAAGTGATTAAGGTTGGAAGATCATAGATTAACGAAAGCACAGCATAAGCCATTGAAAATGTTAAATGCTGGTGCAACTGCCAGAGTGTTGACTGCAAACATGTAAATAGCATAAATTGTGTTACAGTGGTACCGGATATCAGTTTGTGGGATGAAGTTCGAAGCCTTTTACATCTGGACGGTTAGTGCCGGTAGTTGATGACACCGGAGAGTCCAGCAGGCCAAGGCAACATGCCATCACTATATACAGCACATTTGGTTACAAAAGCGGTATGTGGGAGAGTGTTATCCTGTAGGAAAAAGGCCCTGGAATGCTGTTCATTAATGGCAGTATAACAGGTTGAATTACCAGCCTGACGTACGAATTTGCAGTCAGGGTGCGTGGGATAACCACGAGAGCGTTCCTACTGTCATGCGATATCTCACGCCACATCCTAACTCCCAGTGTAGGTTCAGTGTCTCCACCACGCAGACATGATGGTTTCAAGCCCTTAACTGCCTTCCTTCTGACCAGCACACCAGGCCATTACTGACACCGAGGCATAACCTGTTTTCACCAGAAAGCACGACAGACCTGCAACGTGCTCCCCAGTGAGCTCTCGCCTGACACTACTGAAGTCACAAAAAAAAAAAAAAAATGTTCAAATATGCGTGAAATTTTATGAGATTTAACTGCTAAGGTCATCAGTCACTAAGCTTACACACTACTTAACCTAAATTATCCTAAGGTCAAACACACACACACCCATGCCTGAGAGAGGACTCGAACCTCCGCCGGGACCAGCCGCAAAGTCCATGACTGCAGCGCCTTAGACCGCTCAGCTAATCCCGCGCGGCCTGAAGTCACAAATCGCGTCGTTTGGGGTCAGTGGAATGCACGCTACATGGCGTCTGTCCAGGTGCTGTCCTTGAAGTGACCGATTTGTCACAGTTCGTTGTGTCTCTTTGGTGCCAACTGCCGCTGAAATTGCTGCTGCATATGCAGTGCGATGCTCTGGAGGCATACGCCAAACATGGTCTTATTTCTTCTCGATAGTGTCACGTGGCTGTCAGGAGCCCGATCGTCTTATGATAGTACATTCTCGTGACCTCCGCGGCCAGATATCACATGCAATGGCTGTATTCCTGCCAGGTCTCTCTGCAGTATCGCAAGTTGGAACATCCAGCTTGTCATAACCCTGTCACACGCCCACGTTCAAACTCACCAGGAAAGTACTTAGGCTCGAACAAACACAAATACACCACAATCGAGTGAGAAATAATGTAAAGGTCTCTTATTGCTCTAATGACACTCCCGCATCAGCAAAACTCTGCAGTCGTCCGTTAGAGGCCTCTAAGTATGTCATGCCGCATTGCACACTGACCTGCCGGTACGCCAATCGGGACCAGTAGGAACGGTGCAGTGTGCCTTTGAAGTTGCGTTTTGTGGCATTATTTGTGTATTGAAGCGTCAGATGGCTCGGCGATTGGTAATCAATCCTGCTAATGTATTCCGATTGGTTGAGATGAAGTTACGAAGAACCCTTCTTCGTGAAGATGGTATTAGTGTAGAAGACAAATCATTCGCATGTTTTCTGGTATCTATTATAGTGCAGAAATATGAGCATAAGTCAGAAACAGATAATGTTGTAACACTAACACATAATGATGATGATAGGGATGATAATGACGAACAACTCATTGCAAACGGTAGTGCTACGGCAGGTGCGGAAAGGGCGATGGAAGCAGTGATAGTGAATACCAACCGTCTCCCAAGGAGAAGACGGAAGTATCATCACGGCGTTTGATGACAACACACTGGAGAACATGTACGATGATTATTACGTAAGAGGTTTCGACACATACGACAAGCTTCTGAAAAGATACCCTAAACTGGTCTAAATGCAATATTAAAAACAACTGGATTACGTGCAAAGAAAAGAGAAGGAAATACAGTTTTCAAAGGAAATCGTACACCGATGTTCAAGACCATGAAGGAGCGTGTAATGACGAAATTCGATGAAGCGCGAGAATGCGGTTCCGCCATTCATTATTGGCATTTACAATATTGGTCCGTGGACTAGGGGTAGCGTCTTTGATTCATAATCAAAACGTCTTCGGTCCCAGGTTCGATCCCTGCCACTGCCTAAATTTTGATAATTAATCAGCATTGCGGCCGAAGACTTCCGGCATAAGAAGTCAGCCTAATTCTGTCAACGGCCTTGTCAAAGAGGGCGGAGGAGCGGATAGAGGTTCAGGACACTCTCTTGTCCTAGGGGTGGGAAATTGCCCCTAAAGGCGGAAGAATCAGCAATGATCAACGACATGAGGATGCAGAAGGTAACGGAAACCACTGAATTAAAGACACCTAACGTGTATCCACATGTGGCCTGTAATTGAAGAAGTGTCATGATGATCTCTCCATTGGCAAAAGATTCCGGAATAGTCCCCCATTCGGATCTCCGGGAGTGGACTGCCAATGGGGAGGTTACCATGAGAAAAAGATTGAATAATCAACGAAAGTATAACGTTCTACGAGTCGTGGTGTGGAATGTCAGAAACGTGAACGTGGTAGCGAAATTAGAAAATCTGAAAAGGGAAATACAAAGGCTTAATCTAGATATAGTAGGGGTCAGTGAAGTGAAGTGGAAGGAAGACAAGGATTTCAGGTCAGATGAGTATCAGGTAATATCAACTGCAGCAGAAAATGGTATAACAGGTGTAGGATTCGTTATGAATAGGAAGGTAGGGCAGAGGGTGTGTTACTGTGAACAGTTCAGTGAGTGGGTTGTTCTAATCACAATCGACAGCAGACCAACACCGACAACGATAGTTCAGGTATACATGCCGACGTCGCAAGCTGAAGATGAACAGATAGAGAACGTGTATGAGGATATTGAAAGGGTAATGCAGCATGTAAAGGGGGACGAAAATCTAATAGTCATGGGCGACTGGATATGCAGTTGTAGGGGAAGGAGTAGAAGAAAAGGTTACAGGAGAATATAGGCTTGGGACAAGGAATGAAACAGGAGAAAGACTAATTGAGTTCTGTAACAAGTTTCAGCTAGTAATAGCGAATACCCTGTTCAAGAATCACAAGAGGAGGAGGTATACTTGGAAAAGGCCGGGAGATACGGGAAGATTTCAATTAGATTACATCATGGTCAGACAGAGATTCCGAAATCAGATACTGGACTGGAAGGCGTTCCCAGGAGCAGATAGAGACTCAGATCAAAATGTAGTAGTGATTAAGAGTAGGCTGAAGTTCAAGACATTAGTCAGGAAGAATCAATACGCAAAGAAGTGGGATACGGAAGTACTAAGGAATGACGAGGTACGTTTGAAGTTCTCTAACGCTATAGATACAGCAATAAGGAATAGCGCAGTAGGCAGTACAGTTGAAGAGGAATGGACATCTGTAAAATGGGCCATCACAGAATTTGGGAAGGAAAACATAGGTACAAAGAAGGTAGTTGCGAAGAAACCATGGGTAACGGAAGAAATACTTCAGTTGATTGATGAAAGGAGGAAGTACAAACATGTTCCGGGAAAATCAGGAATAGAGAAATACAAGTCGCTGAGGAATGAAATAAACAGGAAGTGAAGGGAAGCTAAGACGAAATGGCTGCAGGAAATATGTGAAGACATCGAAAAAGATATGATTGTCGGGAGGACAGACTCAGCATACAGGAAAGTCAAAGCAACCTTTGGTGACGTTAAAAGCAACGGTGGTGACATTAAGAGTGCAACGGGAATTGCACTGTTAAATGCAGAGGAGAGAGCAGATAGGTGGAAAGAATAAATTGAAAGCCTCTATGAGGGTGAAGATTTGTCTGATGTGATAGAAGAAGAAACAGGAGTCGATATAGAAGAGATAGGAGATCCAGTATTAGAATCGGAATTTAAAAGAGCTTTGGAGGACTTACGGTCAAATAAGGCAGAAGGGATAGATAACATTCCATCAGAATTTCTAAAATCATTGGGGGAAGTGGCAACAAAACGACTATTCACGTTGGTGTGTAGAATATATGAGTCTGGTGACATACCATCTGACTTTCGGAAAAGCATCATCCACACATTTCCGAAGACGGCAAGAGCTGACAAGTCCGTGAATTATCGCACAATCAGCTTAGCAGCTCATGCATCGAAGCTGCTTACAAGAATAATATACAGAAGAATGGAAAAGAAAATTGAGAATGCGCTAAGTGACGAGCAGTTTGGCTTTAGGAAAAGTAAAGGGACGAGATAGGCAATTCTGACATTACGGCTAATAATGGAAGCAAGGCTACTGAAAAATCAAGACACTTTCATAGGATTTGTCGACCTGGAAAAAGCGTTCGACAGTGTAAAATGGTGCAAGCTGTACGAGATTCTGAAAAAAGTAGGGGTAAGCTATAGGGAGAGACGGGTCATACACAATATGTACAACAACCAAGAGGGAATAATAAGAGTGGACGATCAAGAACGAAGTGCTCGTATTAAGAAGGGTGTAAGACAAAGGTGTAGCCTTTCGCCCCTACACTTCAATCGGTACATCGAGGAAGCAATGATGGAAATAAAAGAAAGGTTCAGGAAGGGAATTAAAATACAAGGTGAAAGGATATCAATGATACGATTCGCTGATGACATTGCTATCCTGAGTGAAAGTGAAGAAGAATTAAATGATCTGCTGAACGGAATGAACCGTCTAATGAGTACACAGTACGGTTTGAGAGTAAATCGGAGAAAGACGAAGGTAATGAGAAGTAGTAGAAATAAGAACAGCGAGAAACTTAACATCAGGATTGATGGTCACGAAGTCAATGAAGTTAAGGAATTCTGCTACCTAGGCAGTAAAATAACCAATGACGGGCTGAGCATGGAGGATATCAAAAGCAGACTCGCTATGTCAAAAAAGGCATTTCTGGTCAAGAGAAGTCTACTAATATCAAATACCGGCCTTAATTTGAGGAAGAAATTTCTGAGGATGTACGTCTGGAGTACAGCATTGTATGGTAGTGAAACATGGACTGTGGGAAAACCGGAACAGAAGAGAATCGAAGCATTTGAGATGTGGTGCTATAGACGAATGTTAAAAATTAGGTGGACTGATAAGGTAAGGAATGAGGAGGTTCTACGCAGAATCGGAGAGGAAAGGAATATGTGGAAAACACTGATAAGGAGAAGGGACAGGATGATAGGATATCTGCTAATACATGAGGGAATTACTTCCATGGTACTAGAGGGAGCTGTAGAGGGCAAAAACTGTAGAGGAAGACAGGGATTGGAATACGTTAAGCAAATAATTGAGGACGTAGGTTGCAAGTGCTACGCTGAGATGAAGATGATAGCACAGGAAAGGAATTCGTGACGGGCCGCATCAAACCAATCAGTAGACTGATGACAAAAAAAAAAAAAATTGGACATTGGACGTAGCCATAAATCTCAGGTGTACAAACTTTACAGCTTCACTAGGATTTATTACTAGTTTGCTAAAGGAGTTTAGGATAATATCACGCCGTATCACTATGCTTCAAGCACGAAAAGATAAGGATGACGAAGAAGAGATGATTGAAAGAGCTCAAACGTTTGTTACTGTCGCCAATGAGCATATTACGAGAGAAAACATCGATATTAGTTCTGTATGGAACTGTTATCAGTGTCAGTTCAACTATGAACTTTCTTGTGACAGAACACTATCAATGAATGGGCAGAGAAACACTGTCGCGATGTTACAGTCAGTCAACTGTGCAACACATAGTTACACGATCGATGTTGCTATATCAATGGACGGACGATTGGGAGACCAACTCTATATTTACTTTCAAGAATCCAGTGGACAGTTTGGGCCCCGCGTGTCAGGGGAAATAGAAAAGCGGTGCGCTCCAAATGTCGTCGTTGGTGCAAGTGTGAGTGGGAAGATGACGAAACAACATCGTTTTTTCTGTCAGTTTTGAATCCACATTTGTCGAGACAGTCATTAGTACTTTGTGGCTCTTGGTCTGGACATAAGGAGGATGAACGGGTACTACTGGAAGCATCTGGCGGAGAACATGTAGATTTAAATGTCATTCCGCCTAAACTACAAATTATGCACAACCTCTGGATGTGTATTTCTTCAGGCAATATTAAACTACGTTCCAGTAATGTACAGCCGAAATTGCGCCACAGGTTCTTTATCATGAATATGCATTCTGTCATTTACACTCTGTTGGCTGCGGGAGTATACGGACCGATGCTTCGTTACGCGTGGCAGAACGCTGGCTACGATATTGGTGAACCAGTGAACAACTTCAAAAGTGTCATTGACGTGGCGTTCAACACTGTTATTATAGAATGAGCAAATACGCCATGCGATCAACTTGCATTTCTTCACTGTGCGTTTTGCAGCCATTCGTGTTGCTTGGAGCATGTTATTGACATTCCGCATTTACATTAGTTGTTAAGATTGCTGCATTGCGTATGGCGTCTACAATTACAACTACAGTAATATCTAGAGCATTACTGCAGAGTTTTGCAGAAAAACGACACCGACCAGCACATTCAGAGGTACATGATGGTCCTGTAACCAAACGTTCATACAGATCTGTTTGTTCGAGCCCAAGTACTTTCCTGGTCAGTGAGATCCTGATGATGTGGCTTCTTTGCTGCCTTGAGGGCACTCTTTTTTAACATCAACTCGCGACGTACAATCTCAAAGGTAACTAACGCTCAAGACACTTACAGGTGTATTTAGAACAAACCTGATTTGCGTTCGCATAGTGGCGCTACTAGCGCCTCTCTTACGCGACTGGCGCGAAATTTATGTGGCGTCATCTTTCATGTGTACAAACACAGTCCTTCTTGGTGTTCGGATTTTTTCCCATCAGTGTATTTGGCGTGGGCTATCTTCAGTGCCTTTCCTGTATATCTGAACATGAGGACGGAGAAATGCTCGCCTGGACAAATTCACTAATTAGTACCATTGATTTTATGAATATTTTGAACTTGGGACTGACTACGGTTGATCATATCCTAGAAAAAGTGAAGTTACTTATTAAATTGTTTGGTTGCAGGTGTCTTCAATTCTGCTGCACATAGAGATCCTCGCATTACAGTAACGCTGCGTATGGCTACAGGCGCCGAAACAAAATCACTTATCCCACTTTAATTACGCATTTCCATTTCCCCGAGGCATTAATTAAAACATTATGGCAACTCCTCCTACAGTACCACGTAATCTGTGTACGTGAGAGCAGAATCATTATACGTATGAGCTGCGCTCGTTTTAATAGCGCTCCGAGATGCGAAATGTGGAGATCCCGGAGGCCGGGCGGTACACGGAACGGCTGTTAGCAGAGGGGACAGGTCGGCCACCCGCTGCACACACGTCCATCACCTGCCCACATCACCTCGACCGACTGCTCGCCCTACCAACACATCATGCTGCCGTTGCACGCGGCATGAGGGCGATCCTGGCACACAGGGTGAAACTGCCCTTAAACACGCGTAGTTCACATAACGGGGTGTAGTAGAATTATATGACGTAATGCTGAGAGACCAGGGGCGGTTTCTGGGGTAGCATCACCTGTACGAAAAAGAAAGAACTAGAAATCTATACGAACTGCTCATAAAACATTATTTCTATGTTTCCTCTGATTTGAAGAGGCACGTTAAACAGCGCATGCTCTCACGGTTTTCTTTTGAAGCTTGGAGTCAACTGCAGATTGGTACCGTCTGCTCTCGTAAACGACATGTAAAAGGCTAGACTGTTGGTCTCTAGAGCTTCTTACGACAGGGGTAGGGCCATGTTCTTTCTGACACAGATCTTCAAGCTCCTCCCGTCAGAGAACAGTAAAGTGTACAATCTTTAAAAGCATGATACTGCTATCTAGCACCAATGTTGGAATACATTATGAGCTCGAACTTCCTGTAACCAAGTGTTAAAAGCTTTGTCCAACTCAATGCTAATCCACTGGGAAACGCTAATTAATGCTTAGGTAAATCAAATAAAAGGCAGTGTTCCAACTGACTCATTGCCCAGAGCAAACCGTTAAGAATAGAAACGTGATATTTTGAGAGGGTATTAACCCTCATACTGTAGGCGTTGTTTAAGAAAGGATTTTTCGAAATTACAACCCAAAGGGAGTGAAATAGGGGATGAATGGTTTTTCGAAAATATGTCGCTATTAAGGCAATTATGAAACTAGACCTACTAAATTGGTATTTGCTTTCTCGGTAAGAAATAAATTAATAAACATTTCATCATTTTTGGAAGTTCAACCCCTATGGTAGTGACATAATGAGTGAAATTTTTTTGAGAGTAAATCTTTATTGAAGAACTACCAAAGTATTTTTAAACCTGATATTTGACTTCTCGGTTACAAGTAAAAGAAAAAACGTGTTTCGGTATTTTTGAAAATTCGACTCATAAGGGCGTGAAATAAGGGATGAAATGTTTTATGTAAATAATTTATTGTGGAAGCACTTTTAAGGCTGGACACATGAAGATATGAATTTGGATTCTCCATTAGAAATAAAATACATGTCTCACTGTTTCTGGAATTTCGGCTCCTCTGTTGGTGAGGCAGGGGACAAAAAATTTTCTGAAAATATTTCATTATGCATTTTTGAAGGTAACTTTATTTGGCTTCTCTATTTGAAAAAAAAAAGGTTACACGTTTTCCTGTGCAGAAAATTAAATGCTTGCTGGGGTGAAAGAGACTCAAACTAATTCAGCGAATCATCGCCCCGCCCAAATCACTAAGGATAAAAGCTTGAAATCTTTAGAGGTTCTGGATATTACACCATAACCATTCTTTGAATACGGCATTGTTCTAAATACCACTCCTAAGCGATGAAATAGAGGATGAAAACCTTTTTGGAATTATGTCGCTATTAAGGTCATTTTCAAGCCAGAACCACCGAAATAGATATTTGGTTTCTCAGCCATAAATAAAAACATAAGAGTTTCAGACTTTTTCGAAATACTGCCACTAAGGCATTAAAATACTGGGTGAAAGTTTTTTTAAGTAAATCATTATTAAAGAACTATTAAAGCATTTTAACGCTTTATCTATGAAAACTGGTACTTGACTTCTCGGGTAGAAATATAAAAAACATGTGTTCCACTGTTTCTTTTGAAATTTAACTATCTAAGACAGTGAAATAGAAGATGAAAAGTTTTATGAAACTATTTCATTGTAAGAACATTTTCAAAGCGAAATCTATGAAAATTTGTGTTAGGGTTATCCGTTAAAATTTTAAAAAATGCGTGTTTCACTGTTTTTAAAAATCCAGCTCCTAGGAGAGTGAAATAGGGGATGACAATTTTTTAGAAAGTATTTCATTTTATTAAAAAAATTTAAAGTTAAATGTATGTACACTTTTCTTTCAATTCTCCATTACATATAAAGAAATATGTTTTGGGGATGAAAGTTTCTATTCAAATACCTCGGATTCTCCCGTCAGAGATTTGTGTGTTGCCAATAGTGTAAGTTGCTTTAAGTTAAATTAAGTAGTGTGTAAGCCTAGGGACCGATAACCTCAGCGGTTTAGACCCATAGGAACTTACCACTAATTTCCAAAATTTCAAAAATCATCTCAAGAGCACAAAGGTCATGATTAACGAAAACTTTGGACTGCAGCTACCAGATTCGCTTTTTGGTCAGAAGTGTATTCGGAAAAGAAGCATTTTATATGGTCTTAATTAGAGTAAAAAGATTAGTAGGTCTTGCAATTTGTGAACATAAAAATTTGATTAAGTTAAAACAAATATGGTCTTTGCAGATCGTTCAGTCTATGCGAGCCAAACAGCGGACGCTAGGCTAGTACAGAAATCATACACTTCCACATAATTAAAAATGGCTGTATATAATTTCAGTACAATTATGCTGCTAGATTTTGAAACTAAGAGGTATTATTTCATTATCTTTGTATTCCACAACAGCAGGGTTATTGTAGAGAACAAAAAAGAAGCGTATTTACCATGTGTTGAGCACCTGTCTGCTAACAATATTGTTTCTGTTTATGATCGTCATGTTCCTGTAATACAGTACGGTCCAACCACGTTGTAATTCATTGTTAGGTTAACTAATTAAATAGTATAGCTGTGTGCATAGTGTTTCCTTCAAGTGGAAATTCAGTTGACTGCGAAAGTTACATGACAAAGTAAATGAATAATTAGAAACGTCATTTAACGAAAGGACTTTCAGTGAAAGAGATCACATATAAACAATAGATAGCCACTCCCGAATCTGAATCTGCAGCAGCAAAGAAAAAATCAGTGTCGTAAGTTCAGTTCGGAAATTCAGGAAAAGATTAAATAGATTTGTGGCTGTGAAGAAAATAGATCTATTACTAGGGAGAGATATTCATTGGCGTCAGATCAAAATAACGGATAATCGGTGTGTGTGGTCTAAAACGAAAGTACATGAAATTTTTAGGATCATCATTTTTAGGAAAAGCCAACATTTGCAGAAATTAGATTCACAATACAAACAACTGAAAGCCACATCAAACAAGCAGAACAGAACAAATGCATATTGAGAATAATGAATTTGATTGTAAAATGGTTCAAATGGCTCTGAGCACTATGGGACTCAACTGCTGAGGTCATTAGTCCCCTAGAACTTAGAACTCGTTAAACCTAACTAACCTAAGGACATCACACATATCCATGCCCGAGGCAGGATTCGAACCTGCGACCGTAGCGGTCTCGCGGTTCCAGACTGCAGCGCCAGAACCGCGCGGCCACTTCGGCCGGCTATTTGATTGTAAGCTCTTCATGACCAACCTCTACCAGTATCTTACAAATCACATATCAAAACATCCCCTACTTAAGACTGTCAAGTAGAAGCGTTCTCATGTACGCTATCAGCAGGAAATGTTGGGCGGTCGATCCGTGCGCGTATGCGCCAAATTGCGTGTATGAGAGAGATTTTCAAAGATGCTGCTATGTCTTTTTTATAATAATGCAGACATGAGAAGCGAGGGAAACCTCTTTCTCTCACTCGCGCGAAATCGTATGCAAACGATTCCTGTCATGTTCTCCAGGGGTAGATATATGAACGTCTTACTCTGCATATGAGGAGCACAGCTGTAGGAAGATTTTTTTGGTATCGACAATCTAATACCTTAGTGGTAGCCACTAGATGACCCACTAAACTTAGTAAATGAGTTTTGCCATTTACGCAGCAAAGTAACTGGCTGAGGCCAAAATAGATAGTATGAAACGTAATAATAAAAATAGCAGTTCAGTAAAACAGAAAAACTTTTTTCTTCTTCATTTCAGGTGTAGGTAAATTGTCTGTTACCGTACTCCTTTTACGGTCTTTCTATATTTCTTTTTCCAGAGCATTTATGATTGAGAGACTTGAGAGGGAGACTTTCACCATCCATATGGCCTAAATGTCCTTTATATTGTCTCCTATTTCCATTTTTTTCTTCATTTTGGCTCTACAGGGTGGTCAGAAACAGTCTGAAAAGCGTGTGAGCTTGTAATGGTATTGCACGTAGGTTGTACTGAGAAATAATTGTTAAGAAAAAATTAAAATCATTGCACCGTCTACGAGTTAATTAGTATTGACATTAGCCATTGTACACTTTAAATTCAAGCGGCCTGCCGAGACGGTGTCGCCTAATTTGTTCTTCGTTTGGTTTCCTATAGTCGAACAACATTGCGATACAAAGAATGGACATGGGTCGGTGGTAAGGAACCAACCCGAACAGTCTCGTGCACTGTGATCTGCATTATGAGAAGAACTGTTACTAATTGTATCTGGCGAGCAGCTTGAATTTGTTCGTGCAATGGCCTGATTGGCTAACTTCAATGCTTATTAAGTCAGAAACGGCGCAAAGTACCGATTCTATCTCAACAATTATTTCTCAACACAACCTATCCTACGACTTGCTTACAAGCTTTACAGACTGTTTTCTGATCACCTTGTATATTTCTAAATCTTTCCTTACATCCTCATTTCTTTTACGACCTTCCCTTGTACATATTTCCACACCTATTATAAACCTCATTTCTGGAACCTGTACTCTACTTTCTGGGAATCTTGTAGACCATTTTGCACTCCCGTAAGGACTTGTACTGCTATGGACTTATAAAACTTCAGCTGTGTTATCCTGGATTTGTTCTGCAAAATTTCAACGATCGTTCCATATATGCAACTAAATTTATTTAATTTCGAAGCACGTGTTGGTTATATTCTTAAGTGATGTTGCATCCTAGATACTTAAAATGCTTGACTTGGTCCAATATTTTATTATTCAAGACTACAGAATAGTTATAATTAGAGTTTTGCTACTGAAGGCAGTGTAGAGTGGAATCATCGGCTGCTCTGAAGCGGCCCGCTACGAATTGCTCTCCTGTGCCAACCTTTTCATATAAGTCTTGCAGTTGCAGACTACGCACTGAAATATTTATTAGGTATATTCCAGTCCCTGTCGCCCTCTACAGCTTTTACCCTGTAGAGCTCCTTCTAGCACCGTATGTATACCAAACTTTATAGAAATGATGTTTAGACCGTGCGCCGCAGGATTTCCGTTGATGGTAGTGTCGGTGTCATGACTTGCCGTTGGGCACCGACCTGCTACGGTGACTTAGGGTTGAAACATAAACATTAGTGCACATTACAGTTGCTGTCAAACTCTGCTGGTGCTCTTCGCGCTTATCGACCAATTAAACGATACTCAGAGGTCCTCTTAATTCGGAAGTTCGAATAAACAGGTGATTTGGGAATTAATCTTGGTGGAGACCAATGGTCAGTTGCGCCACAAGTTGTTAGATTCAAATTGCTCTAAGCACCATGCGACTTAACATCTGAGGTTATCAGTCCCCTTGACTTAGAACTAGTAGAACTACTTAAACCTAAGCAACCTAAGAACATCACACACATTCATGCCCGCGGCGGAATTCGAACCTGCGACCGTAGCAGCCGTTTGGTTCCGGACTGAAGCGCCTAGAAGCGCTTGGCCCAATTTGTTAGAGAAGTTAATGTTGCCATGGCTGGGAATGCTGGATATAACGGGTGACCTTCAAACATTGGACGAGCTGTGTCACAACAGTTGGACTTTCCGTGACCCACCATTCGAAAAGTGGTGCGAACAATTGTGGTCTTTATAGTGGAGTTCCAGATTATGTGGTACCGATGTGTAAAGTTGTATAAGCAAATACCATATTAGCTAGGGCTCCTTGTGCTTGCCAAACACATGGTACACAAAGTAGGCGTGTACCCCCCTGAGGATTAATGTAATTACACCCTCAGGTGTTACAGATTACAGCAGTGGAAAGACATGTATCACGGAAAACCTTTGTATCCTTGTAATTCAAAAATCTTAAAAAATAAATGTTTTAAGTACAAATTAATCACTCAAATGCGTGTCCTGTAGCGCTAAATGTGCGTCTTGCTGTAAGATAATTCTGTGGAAGTGTCGTAGTTATCGTCCTCTGTAAGCAAAGTTCTGCTGAAGTCAATGTACTCACCTCCTAATTAACAAAACTGAAATGCTTTGCGTATAGACATCTTAGTTATTACGCTTAATGCTGTGATGAAGAAAGTACTGTGCTGTAACGTATTGTTGTGCTACGGAAAAGGTTGTCTCATTGTAGCTATACCACAAAAGTTACTACTAAAACATGTTTTACTTTCCAGAATAATTCAGAAAAACTGTGCAGATATAAAATAGAAACACCGCAAAAGCAACATTGTAAATTGTCACTCATTAGTAGCGTCGTGATAAAATCGTGTAGCTGTCACATAAACTAACCACTGTGTCATCTGGTATCTCACAGAAAGTACTTTAAATCCAGAATGTATTTTCAAGTAAACGAAAATGTTGCATTAAAATCTCATTACCAGTACTGGTTAATGTTCTAAGTATGTGAGCCTTATAGTCGTTACGTAATCGTGCAACTAACAAGCAAGAATGTACACACACAATAACACTGTGTCGTCAGTTCACAATAACAATGCATTCGTAATTTCTGTTTAAATAAGTTCTCTTGGTACTTGACTGGATATTTAACTTCAAACATTGTTGCATGTTAACAGATTCTAAGTCTGACAAAGCATACTAGTAATGTAAAGTGAAAAGTTATACGTCAAAGACAAAGTTAAAAAGCAGATTATCTTCCAATAAACGGTTTTACATGTGAAATGTGGTGTAAACCTTTACTCTTCCTAGTATGCAGAGTTTCAACTTCAACGCAATTATCATGTGGTATACGTCGGATTGTGTAAGGTCCATTGTGTCTAACTTTTGAAGATTTTGTTCCATTGTGTATAACTTTTGAAGCTTTCTTCCCATTTGTTGCATTAATTGTAATAACAATGCACTGGTGTCTGAAACATGTTCCTCAGTGCTATTCGGCAATGCATTTGAACCGGCAATATTCGCAGTTTGAAAAGCAGAAAATGTGTCTTGACTTATTTGAGAAAACGGTGAGGACCCAAAACCCGATTCTACAGTATTTGCAATATTGTGTTCTGTCATTTCGGATTCCTGAGGCGAGCTGTTGCCGACCGATCGATCGATAATGCTTCCCTGTTCACTAATTGTTTCACTGCCTACACCATTATTTGCAGCCCACTCCATTTCCCTATGCACAATTACCAAATTACTACTTTGAACATTAGTTAATTCATTACTCAGCGGCGCTAACACACTGCTTTCGTCTTCACTGTCATTTCTCAGTTTACTTTGGAGCCTAGTATTACGTTTTTCACACGCCATTATTGTCACAATATTTCACACGATAACACAGAAAAGGTCAATTTGAAGAGCAAAAATAAGAGAACACATTAACGTAGCACTGAAAATAATATCTCGTTAATTGCCAGCGCAGCTGCGAAATATTTGCTGCAAATTTATATGCATGCCACAACTGTTTTACTGTACAACAATGAAAAACTACAACTACAAAGGAAATTCTCTCTATAATTACGCGCTAGCAATAAACAAAAGCTACACTAATTACACAAACTACAAGAAAAAATCAGAATATTCCAGTGAGGTGTCCTTGGCTAAGGGTCGACATATGAAACGTCCCATTAGAAAAATTACTGACACACAGTATTTTTAGCGCAACGCAATCTGACTTTCAAAATCCTTACAAAAGAATGGCCCTGACTAACATTAACCTATACCTTTCACAAATCAGTTACCTCACAAAAATCTTCGTTACTCGAACTACTGCAATACTACGAGCGCCACTACTGCCAACTAAATAAAAGATTCAAACTACGGAAGGCACTAACTACTGATAGGCATAGTTAGCAAATGAAAGATTTTAGTAGAGAACAAACAATGTATTTACCTTAATAGTCATCAAAAGTCATAATATATATAGCAGTTCATGACATCCAGTCTTACAAATTTCAAAACTCCGCCATTTCTCTCCCCACATCCACCACTGCTGGCGGCTCACCTCCAACTGCGCAACGCTACGCGCTGTTAACATCCAGCTACCCAACACTACAATGACGAATATTACAACAATGCCACGCAGCCACAGACTGCACACAGCACAGCCAGTGATTTTCATATAGAGCGCTGCATGTCGTTACCAATGTAAAAACCTACTTACAACTGTAGCACCTAGAACCGCTCGGCCACCTCGGCCGGCCTAGTAAATGTGCCTGGCTGATTACTCGTACGTTACGTGTACGTTATGTGAGGTACGCCTATGTTCACTTGTATTGCGAATATCTACATTTAGAATCTGTTTACCCAAAACTTCCCTTTCAATTTCGTGAGAATATTGTAAGAATCAGAAAAATCAGCATGACCGTGACATTTTACAGTGCTTCTTTTGGTATAGAAAGCTTGCTAGATCCCTTAAATCCTCCTAAAACGCAGTGCAGTTGTGTTCTAAAGAGTGGGAATTTAATGAAAAGCCTACTGACAATTTTAAATCTCAGTATGTGGGCAGAATATTGAAATACCGTTGTGACTGGCCAAGTTGGTAGTAATAAGCTAAGAGATATAAACAATGTCCCATTCACGGTTCCCTGTGTTGACGTCTCCGGTATATTGACATCCAATATGGCGGTATCGTTAGCCATTGCGTTCTATTTATAACTTTTCTGAATGTAGGTGAACATTATCGCTGTTGCTGGTGCAGGCGATGAGTGACGTGCAAAAAATTGTCGCAGATGGTGAAGCAGAAGATGCTGTTAACTTGTCATCTAAAGTAAAAGTGAGAGGCGTGTTTCTGAGAGTCCCCTTTGGGCGACTAAATTATAATTAGACTTTCCGAAGGAAACTACTTAAATGCGAAAAAGATCTAAATTTATTCTTCGGCGTCTATTGACATTCCCCTATGAAGCAAAATTTGCCGCTCACCGTCGGTGGGCCCTCACTTCCGGCGGTCTACGTCCATTTCCTTTGAAGTTACAGATCATTGGCCTTGAGCCGCTTATACGCCCAAGAGAGACGCGGAGCAGCCAGCCAGTAAGGCCTTTGTCGCAGGTAATAAAGAACACGAGGCTGTAGTGGAGGCTGTGGTCACATGAAGGGCATAACTGTCACTTAAGATCGGCGCTGTATATTGCTGCTGGTATAAAGCACTCCAACTGTTGTCTGAGTACGAATTGAACTTCATTTTCGCAAGGCGTAGAGAGCTGTTTACTTTACGGTTATAGTGGCCGCAACCACTTTGCGTACGGCGTACGATATATTTTTTGTTGTAAACTCTACGTGCACCCTTCGAATCGTGGTTGGTCTCCTAAATATTTCAAATTATTTGTCATTTCTTTCTAGATTTTCGGTCGATCATGTTTGTTTTATTTATAATGAATATGTAAGGAGAGATGAGAATCAGAATGATCATGCGGGAAATGGGACGCGGTTGTAGGGAAAGGTATAGAGCAAATGGTCATGGGAGAATTAGCGGCTGGCCGAGCGGTTCTAGGCGCTTCAGTCTGGAACCGCTCGACCGCTACGGTCGCAGGTTCGAATCCTGTCTCGGGCATGGATGTGTGTGATGTCCTTAGGTTAGTTAGGTTTAAGTAGTTCTAAGTTCTAGGGGACTGATGACCTCAGATGTTAAGTCCCATAGTACTCAGAGCCATTTGAACCATTTTTGAGAATTAGCGTCTGGCGGTAGGAATGAGAGTGGAGATAGAGTAATTGGGTTCTGCAATAAATTTTAGATGGCAATGGGGAATTCTCTGTTCAAGAATCAGAAGAAACGAAAGTATACTATTAGATTTTCAAATTCGTTTATGTACTATATTAGCCTTTCAGTATCTTCAAATACTTTCTATAACTGTTCATCTTCAGCTTGCGACGTTGCCATGTATACCTGAATAATCGTTGTGGCTGTAGGTTTGCTGTCGATTCTGACAAGAACAATCCTGTCAGTCAGTAATTCACCATAACACACTCTCCACCTACCTTTCTATTCATAACAAATCCTACACCTGTTATACCATTTTCTGCTGCTGTTGATATTGCCCTATACTCATCTGATCAGAAATCCATGTCTTCTTTCCATTTCATTTTCTGACCCCTACTATATCTACATTTAGCCTTAGCATTTCCCTTTTCAGATTTACTAGCTTCCGTACCTCATTCATGCTTCTTACATTCCACGCCCCGATTCGTAGAACGTTATCTTTTTCTCTGATTATTCGGTCCTTTTTTCATGGTCACCACCCACTTGGCTGTTCCCTAACGGTCCGCAGTTCGTGGTCGTGCGGTAGCGTTCTCGCTTCCCGCGCCCGGGTTCTCGGGTTCGATTCCCGGCGGGGTCAGGGATATTCTCTGCCTCGTGATGACTGGATGTTGTCTGATGTCCTTAGGTTGGTTAGGTTTAAGTAGTTCTAAGTTCTAGGGGACTGATGACCATAGATGTTAATTCCCATAGTGCTCAGAGCCATTTGAACCATTTGTTCCCTAACGGAGATCCGAATGGGGGACTATTCCGGGTCTTTTGCCAATGGAGAGATCATTATGATACTTTTTCAATTACAGGCCACATGTCTTGTGGATACACGTTAAGTGTCTCTAATGCAGTGCTTTCCATTGCCTTCTGCATCCTAACGCTGTTGATTCTTGCTGATCCTGCTGCTTTCGGGAACAGGTTCACACCCCAAGGACAAGAGAGTGCTCTGAACGACCGTCCGCTCCTCCGCCCTGTTTGACAGGGCCGTTGGCAGTGTGATGTTGACATCTTATGCAGGAAGTCGTCGGCCACCTGATTATTAATCGAACGAAATTCAAGTGATGGCGGGTTTCGAACCCGGTACCGAGGACGCTTCCATTACTAATCAAAGACGCTACCCATAGACCTACGGTAGGCTTATAATTTGGCGAAACCGCAATTCATTATATTTAGTCTTCCTGTGTATATTAGTAATGCTTTATTTTCCATCCCCTGTTTTTTTTTGTTGTCATTTAGAGAACGCAACGTTTCGCCTATAAACAGAACTGCACTAGCGAAAGAGCATATGGTAATGTAGACCAAATATTGTGCAATCTATGGAGGTTGAATAATTAATTGTATATCTGAAACTCTGTCTGGGTGGTACGTATTACAAACAGCCCCTTCACCTTTTCATCATATTTCTATCCCTCCATTTCGAACTTGTGTATTACATGCACGTAATCGGGCGCAAGTAGACGTAGAAGAGTCGGATATACCACTGTGTATAAATTACGGAGTCTCTTTTGAGGTTATTTGAATGTGGGTACAAACGATAAGTGACTTCACAGCGCATTTCCCTGTAATCATTCCATACGTCACTTACAACTGACGTGCGGGATAATAAACTTAGCAGCAACGATGTTACGATGTCATGTTTTGGATAATCGTATTTGTTAGATAATGCTCTTAATCACGAGCAAAATTGACTTTTCTCCTAAAAGCACGCCATTTGTGATTACATAAATAGCTTCTTGTTTCATTTTTATCTAATCAGTGCAAAAGCATGTTTAACTATATTTTTTCACAACGAAAATTTTGGTATCATACTGCTCTTTCTTACTGACTTGTGTACTCCTGGTAAAGATATCTGTCCCTTTTCAATTATTGCATTTTTAAATGCTGGCAAAGAGTAATGTTACATAAAATTATCTGTACTGGATCTACATCATTTCCCTGCAATTCACACTTAAGTGCGTAATTGAACCACTAGCAGGTTATTTCTCTAGCGTTCCATTATCGATCAGTGTGCTGAACAAGCTAGCACTTAAATCTTCTCGTGCGATCATTGATTTTTCTTATTTTATTATGATGCTCATTTCTCTCTATGCACGTGAGCGTCAACAAAATAATTTCGCATTCGGAGGAGGCGGTAGGAGATTGAAATTTCGTGAACAGATAGCGCCGCAACAGAATACGCCTTTGTTTTAATGATTACCATCCCAGCTCACGCATTTTATCGGTACAATTTATCCCTTGTTTGACAATAATGATTTTTTTCGAATATTTAACTAGTGTATTTGTTTACCGATTCCAGTTATGACTCACTGCTACTGTACTCATTGGATCCTATATTTTTTAATTTTGTAAAAGTGTAAGTAGGCTGTTTAGGTTTTTATGTTGGTAACGCCACGTAGCGTTCTGTATGAAAATCACTGACTGTGCTGTGTACAGTCTGTGGCTGTTTTCCATTGTTGGAATTTTTGCTATTGTAGTGTTGGACAGTTGGATGTGAACAGCGCGTAGCGTTGCGCAGTTGGAGGTGAGCCGTCAGCAGTGGTGGATGTGAGGAGAGAGATGGCAGAAAAAAAAAAAAAAAAAAATATATATATATATATATATATACTCCTGGAAATTGAAACAAGAACACCGTGAATTCATTGTCCCAGGAAAGGGAAACTTTATTGACACATTCCTGGGGTCAGATACATCACATGATCACACTGACAGAACCACAGGCACATAGACACAGGCAACAGAGCATGCACAATGTCGGCACTAGTACAGTGTATATCCACCTTTCGCAGCAATGCAGGCTGCTATTCTCCCATGGAGACGATCGTAGAGATGCTGGATGTAGTCCTGTGGAACGGCTTGCCATGCCATTTCCACCTGGCGCCTCAGTTGGACCAGCGTTCGTGCTGGACGTGCAGACCGCGTGAGACGACGCTTCATCCAGTCCCAAACATGCTCAATGCGGGACAGATCCGGAGATCTTGCTGGCCAGGGTAGTTGACTTACACCTTCTAGAGCACGTTGGGTGGCATGGGATACATGCGGACGTGCATTGTCCTGTTGGAACAGCAAGTTCCCTTGCCGGTCTAGGAATGGTAGAACGATGGGTTCGACGACGGTTTGGATGTACCGTGCACTATTCAATGTCCCCTCGACGATCACCAGTGGTGTACGGCCAGTGTAGGAGATCGCTCCCCACACCATGATGCCGGGTGTTGGCCCTGTGTGCCTCGGTCGTATGCAGTCCTGATTGTGGCGCTCACCTGCACGGCGCCAAACACGCATACGACCATCATTGGCACCAAGGCAGAAGCGACTCTCATCGCTGAAGACGACACGTCTCCATTCGTCCCTCCATTCACGCCTGTCGCGACACCACTGGAGGCGGGCTGCACGATGTTGGGGCGTGAGCGGAAGACGGCCTAACGGTGTGCGGGACCGTAGCCCAGCTTCATGGAGACGGTTGCGAATGGTCCTCGCCGATACCCCAGGAGCAACAGTGTCCCTAATTTGCTGGGAAGTGGCGGTGCGGTCCCCTACGGCACTGCGTAGGATCCTACGGTCTTGGCGTGCATCCGTGCGTCGCTGCGGTCCGGTCCCAGGTCGACGGGCACGTGCACCTTCCGCCGACCACTGGCGACAACATCGATGTACTGTGGAGACCTCACGCCCCACGTGTTGAGCAATTCGGCGTTACGTCCACCCGGCCTCCCGCATGCCCACTATACGCCCTCGCTCAAAGTCCGTCAACTGCACATAAGGTTCACGTCCACGCTGTCGCGGCATGCTACCAGTGTTAAAGACTGCGATGGAGCTCCGTATGCCACGGCAAACTGGCTGACACTGACGGCGGCGGTGCACAAATGCTGCGTAGCTAGCGCCATTCGACGGCCAACACCGCGGTTCCTGGCGTGTCCGCTGTGCCGTGCGTGTGATCATTGCTTGTACAGCCCTCTCGCAGTGTCCGGAGCAAGTATGGTGGGTCTGACACACCGGTGTCAATGTGTTCTTTTTTCCATTTCCAGGAGTGTATATATATATATATATATATATATATATATATATATATATATATATATATATATATATAATGACTTTTGAACACTATTAAGGTAAATACACTATTTGTTCTCTATCAAAATCTTTCATTTGCTAACTATGCATTTCAGTAGTTAATGCCTTCAGTAGTTATAATCTTTTATTTAGCTGGAAGTATTGGCGCTCACTGTATTGCAATAGTTCCAGTAACGAAGATTTTTGTGAGGTAAGTGATTCATGAACGGTATAGGTTACTGTTAGCCAGGGCCATTCTTTTGTAGGGATTATTGAAAGTCAGATTGCGTTGCGGTAAAAATATTGTGTGTCAGTTTAGTGTTGATCACAATAAGTAAAGAGAGAAATGTCTGAGTACGTTCAGTTTTCCTCAGCTGTTTGAAAATCAAATAACGTAAGAGGTTTACTAGCACAGGAAAATATAAATTTCCCTAAGGGGATGTTTCAAAATGCACAATTTTATAGTTCGAATATTTAAAGCGTCAATCTTTTCATCAGGAATCTTATCACGATCTGCGTGGATATTTATAAATATCTATATGCTTTGTCAACAAGTGGAGTAGTACGTGAGAAGTAAATGCCTAATACATGTGGACCAGCTCCGTAATCAGCTAGACAGTTTCCCATCTGTATCGATGGCAGCAAACGTAGATGTGACAGATATCCAAGATCTCCCCACAGTCGTAATATAGTGATGGTATGGAAGCTATAGAGAGGTCGGTTGCAACTTTGCTTGAATAACCTAATAGTGATACTGGTTTTCTAGGCACGTGGTCTATCGTCTCTGGTTAGTAATGTAAACGCACTCAGTCCTGGGTTCGAATACCGCCACTGCTTGAATTTTGATTAATAATCAGCATGGGCGGACGAAGACTTCCGTCATAAGAAGTCGCCATCGTTCTGTCAAAAGCCGTGTCCAAGAGGCCGAGGGGTGGACGGAGGTTCAGGACAGTCTCTTGTACTTGGGGTGGAAACCTGCTCCCAAAGGCAGAAGAATCAGCAAAGATCAACGGCAAGAGGATGCGGAAGGCAATGGAAAGAACTGCATTAAAGACACGTAACGTATATCCAGAGGAAATATGGCCTGTAATTGAAAAAGCGTCATGATGTTATTTCCGTTGGAAAAGGATTCCGGAATAGTCTCATAATCAGATCTCCTGGAGGAGACTGCCAAGGCGGAGGTAACCATGAGAAAAAGATTGAATTACCAACGAACGGATAATGTTCTACAGGTCGAGGTGTGGAATGTCAAACGTTTAAGCGTAGTAGGGTATCTAGAAAATATGAAAAGGGAAATGCAAAGGATCAAGCTAGATATAGTAGGAGTCATAGAAGTGGAATGGAAAGAAGACAAGGTTTTCTGGTCGGATTAGTGTAGTAAATGTCAACAGCATTGGAAAATGGTGTAACGGGAGTAGGACATAGCATATGCTACTAAAATGGTTCAAATGGCTCTGAGCACTATGGGACTCAACATCTTAGGTCATAAGTCCCCTAGAACTTAGAACTACTTAAACCTAACTAACCTAAGGACATCACACACACCCATGCCCGAGGCAGGATTCGAACCGGCGACCGTAGCAGTCCCGCGGTTCCGGACTGCAGCGCCAGAACCGCTAGACCACCGCGGCCGGCCCATATGCTACTGTCAACCTGTCAGTGAGAGGATTGTTGTTATCAGAAATTGATAGTAAACCAACACCCACAACGATAGTTCATGCTGACGTCGCAAGCAGAAGATGAAGAGAGAGTAAAAGTAAAACAGGATATTGAAAGGGTAACATAGTACGTAAACGGAGATGAAAATCAAATCATGGAGGGCTGTAATGCAGTTCTAGGAGAGGGAGTGGAAGAATAATTTACTGGAGAATATGGACGTGGGACAAGGAATGAGAGAGGAGAGAGACTAATTGAGTTCTGTAATAAATTTCAGCTATTAATAGCGAATACTCCGCTCAATAACCACAATTGGGTGGCGAATACTTTGAAAATGTCCGGTGATACCGGAAGATTACAGTTACACTACATAATGGTCAGACAGAGATTCCGAAATAAGATACTGGCTTTTAAGGCGTACAAAGGAGCAGATATAGGCTCAGATCACAATACAGTAGTGATGAGGAGTATGCTGAAGTTTAAGACATTTGTCAGAAAGAGTCAACACGCAAAGAAGTAGGATACGGAAATACTAAGGAATGGCGAGGTACGCTTGAAGTTCACTAAAGCTGTGGATACAGCAATAAGGACTGTCTCAGAAGGAGGATTTGAAGAGGAATGGACATCTCTAAAACGGACAATCGTGGAAGCTGGAAAGGAGAAGTACAAAGAAGATAATCGCGAGGAAGCCATGGATAACAGAAGAAATATTCCAGTTGATCGCTGAAAGAACGAAGTACAGAAATATTCAGGAAATTCCAGAAATGCAGAAATACAAGTCTCTGAGTAATGAAATAAATAGGAATTGCTGGGAAGCTAAGACGAAATAGGTGCATGAAAAATGCGAAGAAATCGAAGAAGAAATGATTATCGGAAGCATACAGGAAAGTGAAAACAACCTTCGGTGAAATTAAAAGTAGGAATGGTAAGATTAAGAGCGCAACAGGAATTCCACTGTTAAATGTAGAGCAGAGAGTGGATACGTGGAAACAGTACATTGAAGCTCTCTATGAGGGGGAAGATGTGTCTGATATCATAGAAGAAGAAACAGGAGTCGATTTAGAAAAGATAGGGGATCTAGTATTATAATAATAATGTAAGAGAGCTTTGTAGGACTTAAGATCAAGTATGGTAGAAGGGATATATAACAATGCATAAGAGTTTCTTAAATAATTGGTGGAAGTGGCAAAAAAAACAGTATTCATGTAGGTTGTATAACCTGGTGACATACCGTCTGACTTTCGGAAAAATATCATTTACACAATTCTGAAGACTGTAAGAGCCGACAAGTGCGAGAATTATCCCACAATCAGCTTAACAGCGGAAGCATCAAAGTTGCTGACAAGAGTAATACACAGAAGAATTGAGTATGTGTTAGATGACGATCAGTTTGTCTATAGGAAAGGCAAAGATACCAGAGAGGAAATTCTGACTTTGCTATTGATAATGATAGGCAGATTAAAGAAAAATTGAGACACGTTCATAGGATCTGTTTACCTGGAAAAAGCATTCGACAATGTGAAATGGTGCAAGATGTTCGAAATTGAGAGAAAGGTAGGGGTAAGCAATAGGGAGAGACGGATAATATACAATATGCACAAGAACCGAGAGGGAATAATAAGAATGGACGACCAAGAACGAAGTGTTGGGATTAAAAAGGGTGTAAGGTAGGGATGTAGCCTTTCACCCCTACTGTTCAACCTTTACATCGAAGCAGCAATGATGAAAATAAAACAAAGGTTCAGGAGTGGGATTAAAAGTCAAAGTATCAATGAAGCAAATCGCTGGTGACATTGCTATCCTGAGTAAAAGAGGAGAAGAACTGCATGAACTGCTGAATGGAGTGAACAGCCCAATGAGAACAGCATATGAATTCAGAGCAAATCGAAGAAAGAAAAGAGTAAAGAGAAATAGCAGAAATGAGAACAGCGAGAATCTTAACATCAGGATTGACGGTCATGAAATAGATGGAGTAGGCAGGAAAATAACCAATGACGGATGGATCAAGGGGGACTTCAAAAGCAGACTAGCACTAGCAAAAATGGCATTCCTGGCCAAGAGAAGTCTATTAGTATCAAACATATGCCTTAATTTGAGAAAAAAATTTCTGAGAAAGTAGGTTTGGGGCACAGGATCTTGTGGTGGAGAAATATGGGCTGTTGAAAAATCAGAACTGAAGAGTATCGAAGCATTTGAGATGTGATGCTACAGATGAATGTTGAAAATTAGGTGGACAGATAAGGTAAGGAATTAGGAGGTTCTACGTGGAATCGGAGAGGGAAGGAACAGGTGGAAAACACTGAGAAGAAGAAGGGACCGGATGATAGGACATCTGTTAAGACATCAGGGAATTACTTCCATGGTACTAGAGGGAGTGTAGAAGGCAAAAGCTGCAGGGGAAGACGGAGATTGAAATTCATCCAGCAAAGAACCGAGGTCGTAGGTTTCTACTCTGAGATGAAGAGGATGGCACCGGGCCGTATCAAACCATTCAGAAGACTGATGACTAAAAATAGAAACAAATGGTAATGACGCTCAGAAATTCTGTCTCTTGTTGTCGAGAGTGAGTCCGTGAATGTTACAAGATGTAATGATCATGACCAGCAGGTTTAAGGCACGAGAGACACAAGTTGTCGATTGTGGCTCCAGGCTGGGAAGGGCAGCACAGCTGTAAGACTTCTGTACAGCATGTATCGTAATTAGTAGGGGCCGCTTCGTATCACCAAGCTGAAAGTTCCGCCAGGAACTTCCAAATGGAAGGACGTGTGTACAGCGCGTTCCTCAGTTAGTAGCGAAAACTGACACGGAGGTAAGTGTACGAGCGAGAAAGTGGGAGGGAAACGGCGCCAAATGTTAAGTCGCTTGTGTGGAAAAAAATTTCTGGAAATGCCGCTGGTCCTATCGTATTGCAGTGCCTTGCCAATGGCTAGCAATACAGCCTTGCAAAGTGACGCCTCTTTCGGTAGAAGAAATTGTTCACCCCCGTAATTTTTAATACTGACTTATTCACGACAGACGGATTTCTTGTATTTAGATCCGTCGTTATGCACACACATAGCACCTGGTCATTGTTCCTAGGGCTTGCTAAAGCTGAGCAGTTGTACGAGCGTCGAGAGTCGACGGAACTCGTCTGGCAGTGTCCATCCACCGCTCTGGAGTCTGAAGATGACTTTATGAAAGAGTCGAAACCGGTCACTCACTCGAATAAAAAAATATTGCGATCAAGACTGTTTTAAATTTTAATTTTAACAAATTTTAAGATAGCTGACTATGTTTTAAAAAATTTCAAAAACTTTTTGTATTGAATACCTGCCCAATGTCTGCATCTGCTGCCTGTGGGTGTAATCTAGCTGAAGGTACAGCACCGCACGATACATAAATAAACTTATTACACGATTCATACTCACATGTGTTCCCCGCCATTGCACGAAATGTATTCAAAGCGCTTTCACACTTAGCACTGATGCTGTATACAGGGTTTTACAAAAAGGTACTGCGAAACTTTCAGGAAACATTCTTCAAACACAAAGAAAGAAAATATGTTATGTGGACATGTGTCCGGAAACGCTTACTTTCCATGTTGGAGCTCATTTTATTACTTCTCTTCAAATCACATTAATCATGGAATGGAAACAGACAGCAACAGAATGAACCAGCGTGACTTCAAACACTTTGTTTCAGGAAATGTTCAAAATGTCCTCCGTTAGCGAGGATACATGCATCCACCCTCCGTCGCATGGAATCACTGATGCGCTGATGCAGCCCTGGAGAATGGCGTATTGTATCACAGCCGTCCACAATACGAGCACGAAGAGTCTCTACATTTGGTACCGGGGTTGCGTAGGCAAGAGCTTTCAAATGCCCCCATAAATGAAAGTCAAGAGGGTTGAGGTCAGGAGAGCGTGGAGGCCATGGAATTGGTCCGCCTCTACCAATCCATCGGTTACCGAATCTGTTGTTGAGAAGCGTACGAACACTTCGACTGAAATGTGCAGGAGCTCCATCGTGCATGAACCACATGTTGTGTCGTACTTGTAAAGGCACATGTTCTAGCAGCACAGGTAGAATATCCCGTATGAAATCATGATAACGTGCTCCATTGAGCGTAGGTGGAAGAACTTGGGGCCCAATCAAGGCATCACCAACAATGCCTGCCCAAACGTTCACAGGAAATCTGTGTTGATGACGTGATTGCACAATTGCGTGCGGATTCTCGTCAGCCCACACATGATGATTGTGAAAATTTACTATTTGATCACGTTGGAATGAAGGAAGTTCAGTACATACTGATACATACTGACGAAAATAAAATGAGCTCTAACATGGAAATTAAGCGTTTCCGGACACCTGTCCACATAACATCTTTTCTTTATTTGTGTGTGAGGAATGCTTCCTGAAAGTTTGGCTGTACCTTTTTGTAACACCCTGTATATGGTTGGACCATCTAAGAGAATTGTCTACACGGAGGCCTATTAATTTAACACATTCTTTAAAGAGAACTTGGTAAAGCGGAATGTTGTCGATCGCTTTACTCTGCATTGCATGGTGTGATAGTCTGAAACTTTTGTGTTGATGGATACTGTTTAAGCATCCTCCCAAGTATTCCTTCTATGCACCATGTTGGTTACATCCTATTGTCATGTAAGACCCTAGATTATTTTCACCATAGCTCTGACATTGTTGTCAGGAGAGTGACACATCCTTCTGCTACTCAAAATACTAATTAATAGTAGGTAGTCGCGCTATTTATTAGTAGCTATACTCTTCCCTAGAAAGAAACGACTACGACATTTTCGTTTCGGCGCCAAGTAAAAATTAGCCAATCGTGAGGCTGACGTATCATAGGTGCCAGCCCCGATGGAAGGGCTGTTACACTACTCACAACAGGTTCACGAAGGACACCCAACATTTTTCCATCTGTCACTCTTAAACAATATTTACGCTTACATTTACAGTAGAGACACTGTGTTGGTACCGTACGGACTGATAGCATAATTCTTATCTTGTTAGTTGTGCTCCTCTATTCATTTAGTACTAACAGTGAATCTGATTCTTCCCATTTAGACACTATATACTATCCTGTGGACGTCATTTCTCACGACGATTACACTTCTGCAAGTTATACATTTCCTTTGTGATAATATGAACCAAGCACAATTCTGATTCTCGAATGATGGACATTTTAAATCCGCCAATAGTGAAAATGTGCTTTCTTGCGAAGTATTAAAAGCTGACTTGACAACAACAGCAATACTCATTAATACGATTAATGCGGTCACATCATAGTAACTTACACAACATGTGAGATACGTATATAACATTTCCTCTTAGATATTGGTATTCTAGAAAACTAATGTATCGGAATGTACTGTGGTGTTTTGATTGGGTATCGGAATGTACTGTGGTATTTTGATTGGCGCTCTCACTGGGAATCCCTCCAAATTATTCGGAATTCACTTAGATGTGTTTACCAGTGACATTTTGGTACAAGATTTTATAAACATTACATAAGCAGCATATCCTGTGGCATAATTTTTATAGAAGTCGTACAGCTTTTGTTATCTGTAATTATTTTATTGGACTGTTAAGTCCTCTATCAAGGAAGCACTGTACAGTAAGGTACTGTAATTGGAAACCTGAGATTCCTTGTGGTCTGACTGCTTGCTTGCTTTGTTACCTACAAACTATTCATTAATATTTACCGGATTTGTACAAATGGCGTTGTCGAACGATGTCAATATACTCACTGAAACCTTGGCCTTTGTTTCATCATATATTTTGATGTTGCAAGATAATCTCTACTTTTGTACCGTGTATTTGCAATGAAAATTCACAATAAATATCTGAAATGGACAAAATATTGGTCGTTTTACCTGTACGTGTGTTGTTTTAAGACGGAGAGTGTATTTTGGCACTTGTGCCTTACGGCTGGCAAGAAATCTGCAAATAAAAATGGGACACTGAGTTCAACGTCCCCTTTCTCTGAGCGCCCTCTACGCCCCTAATAACCTCGAACCGCAAAGCGCCTACTCTGTTTAATTGCGTGACCGCCAACCGCAAACAACAATTTACTGAAGTGCTATTGATGTAATTGATTGAGTTTCAAACGGTTGCCAAAATGTAGCTTGTTTACGTTTACCAATATGCTTCCTCTTACGAGGTCGCATATGTAGAAGAGTTGTGTTTCCACACACATGTGTAACTTAAAGCTTTAAGTGACGCATATTACAACGTTTGATATGAAAAACATATTTTTGTGGGAGTTTTAACTATTTAACTATATTTCAGCTATTCACGGACTCTCACATTTTCAACTGATGCTACTGGTACTTCGTAACCTATAACAGCGTTAGCAATGGTTGATAGCGATGCGTAACGAACATTTACTTTACTATCTCCGTTTAATAACCAAATACTGAGTATACTAATTACATTCAGGACATAAACGTGGTAGGATTTAGACTGAGGTCAAGCCACGGACTCACACAAAACGATGGAGTGTCGGTCGTGACAGTTCAGCGACGAACCAAAGATCGTAGAGTTCTTGCGAAACGGTCCAAAGCTCGCAGATGTTGATCGATGACATCCGGAGAGTGGGTGGACAGCTTTACATGCCTTTTCACGTAGTCGATGTTTTGCATTTTGATATGTTTAGGATCAATGAGAAGGTACAACTATGGAAACGACAAGTGTCACGCTATAAAAACCTGTCAAACAACTTCCTTCAGTATTTCTATGCCTGTGAAATTGTTTAAAATTTAATATTTGTATTCCGTTCGTTTCAGTGCAGAGAGAATCAATTCGTATAGGTAAAGAATGATGTGAGTACTCGATGGGTGTTGGGCGTGTTTAAAGTTACCACAATCTTTTAGCTATGAATGGTCACAGGTTTGTTTGACACTGGGAAAGTAATAATTTGCGCATACAGAAACAACGATATCTCGTCAAAAACTGATCGCATCTCGCAACATCAAAGTACGCGACGTGTAAATTCCTCAGTTTTCTCGGTCATCAGTCTTCTGAATGATTTGGCTCGCCAAGCATTCCTTTCTTCTGACAGCCTTTTCATCTCAGAGTAGCACTTGCAACCTACGGCCTCAATTATTGGTGGATATATCCCAAATTCTGTCTTCTTTACTGCTTCCCCTAGTACCATGGAAGCTATTCTCTGATGTCTTAACAGATTTCCTACAATCATACTCTTCTTCTTATTAATATTTTCCGTAAATTCCTTTCCTCACCGATTCTCCGGAGAACCTCCACATTCCTTCCTTAATAGTCCACCTAATTTTCGACATTTCAACGCGTCGATTCTCTTTTTTTCCGAATTTCCCACGGTCCGTGTTTCACTACCATACAATACTATACTCCAAAACTACGTTCTCAGAAATTTCATTCTCAAATTAAGGCCTATGTTCGGTACTAGTCGACATCTCTTGGCCAGAAGTGTTGTTGTAGACAGTACTAGTCTGTTTTTTATATCTTCGTTGCTCTGTCCGTCATGGGTTATTTTGCTGCTTAGGTGTCAGAATTTATTTTCATCTACTTCGTAATCACCAATCCTAAGCATCTCAGAGTTTTCAATTCTGCTACTTCTCATCACATTCATCATACTTCAATTGGCTCTCATTCCATATTCTGTTGCCAGTAGAGTGTTCATTCGATTCAACAGATCCTGTAGTTCTTAATTTTCACTGAGGATAGCAATGTTATCAGTGAATATTATCATTGATATCTTTTTTTCTTAAATTTTTGTTTCTCGCTTGAACCTTTCTTTTATT